>NC_071088.1:1410833-1752500 GCF_027358695.1 Spea bombifrons
CCCCTCGTCTTCTAATCGGGGTCGTCTTCTAATCAGACCTCAAATAGAGGTCTGATTAGGAGACTAAGATCCAGATCCCCCGCACCGCTGCAGGGGACCTGGATCCTCCTGTCTCAACCCTCCTGCCCCACTTACCGGTGCTTCCTGCTGTATTGCCGGGGCAGCGGGTTGACGTCTTCGCGATCCGCGTAGACAACGTCCGCTGCAGCCGGAAGGAGGTGTGGCTAGCAGCTGGGGTTGTCTGCGTCCGTCGCGCAGACCTTCCCCGACTGTCAGAGATCAGAGTTCCCCGCACCGGTGCCGCACGACGGACGCAGACAAACCCCCGCTGCCAACTCCACCTCCTTCCGGCTGCAGCGGAAGGAGACGTCAACCCGCTGCCCCGGCAATACAGCAGGAAGCACCGGTAAGTGTGTCAGTGTGTCAGTTCCCAAGGACTGCCTCGGGTGCGTTGGACCACCATTCCCTTATTACAGGTTTACTGGAGGCAGTAGAAGAGGCATGGTATGGATACCCGTTTAAAACAATACCCACACTAAAACACATGCCCCTCAAAAACCATATGATTTATGTGAGAGTTTTCTACCCTTCATTAGTCCAAGTATTATACACGAGCCCAGAACATTTAATATGCTTTACTAACAATTACGGAGTTGGGTATACTTTACAACTATACAACTACAGTCCAAACGTATAAACAGAATAATGTATCATAACATATTGTGAAACGTATATGGCCTATATGTCCCTGTTCAAGAACGGCAGTCCTTGTTTAAGACCCAAATCTCTATATCCTCTCTTGAAGTCTCTGAAGTAAGAATGCTTGGTGGTAATGCATTAAGTTTTACTACAACAAGTCTTGATAAAGCCCTTCTGAAATGCCGTATACCTCCCTATATGCCACCCTGCCCCATAATATGCCTTTTAACCCCCTAAATGCCAGAGTAGCATATAGGGGTATAAGGCATTTCTGGAGGCAGAGTGCTCTGTGAAATGCCTTTTAACTCCCTTAATGCCACTCTGCCTCCTGAATGCCTTATACCTCCCTATATGCCAGTCTGCCCCATAATATGCCTTTTAACCCCCTAAATGCCAGAGTAGCATATAGGGATATAAGGCATTTCTGGAGGCAGAGTGGCACATAGGGGGTCAAAAGGCATATCATGGGCCACAGTGCCATATTGGAGTGGCAAGCCTGGGGGCAGATGTGCGTAACTGGGGGGCAGGTTGGAAAATACAAAGAAATAAAAACAAAAAATTTTTTTTTCTCAATCATAGCTTTTATTAAAAAAAATAGTTTACATGAATTAACATTTACTGGTAAAACTTTTTTCCTTTAGGGTCGTCTTATATTCAGGCTTTTTCTTTTTTTCCTAAGTTAATATTCAGATTTTGGGGGGTCGTCTTATAATCAGGGTCCTCTTATAATCGAGCAAATACGGTTATAGGCATTGCAGAAACATGGTGGGATGAAACCCCTGACTGGGCAGTTAACTTAAAAGGTTACACGTTATATAGGAAGGACAGAAAAAGCAGGAAGGGAGAGGAGTATGCTTGTATGTTACCATGACAACGAGCTAAAGTCAAATATTAAGCATCTTGAATGCAACAAGGGATTTGTGGAAGCTTTATGGGTAGATATCAACTTGGGGCAAAAAAAAGGAAAAGAACTACTGGTTGGGATATATTATAAACCACCTAATGACCTAATGTCACAACCGGTACCAGCACCAACTAGAAAGGGTTCTCATCTGGATCTGGTGATAACAAACAATGTTGATCTTGTGTCTAACATTCAAGTGGGGGGCACTTGGGTAATAGTGATCACAATATGGGGTCTTTTGAAATAAACTCATGGGGGATTCCCCATGGGGAATACTAAAACGTTTAATTTTAAGAAGGCCAATTTCAATAAGATAAGGGCAGCTTTACAACTTATTGACTGGCAAAAACTCTTCAGGGATAAAAATACTGAGGAAAAATGGAGTATATTCAACAAATATTAGCAGGGTGCACTTCTCAGTATGTACCACTAGGAAACAAATATAAAAGAAACAAATTGAAACCGATGTGGCTTAGTGGGGTCGTTAAGCAGGAAATTAAAAATAAGAAAATGGCTTTTACAGCATTTAAATCGGACGAATCAGAGGCATCCTATATAAGATATAAGGAAGCCAATAAAGCATGCAAAAAGGTGATTAGATGGGCTAAACTAGAAAATGAGAGGGTGATTGCCAAAGAGAGCAAAACTAACCCCAAAAATTCTTTAAGTACATAAATTCTGAAAAAACGAAGAATGAAAACGTAGGTTCATTAATAACAGAGAGGGGAGGGTTGGTTAAGGAGGACCAGGAAAAAGCAGAAACTTTAAATAAGTATTTTTCCTCAGTATATGTTATGGAGGAACCTATGGCAATGGATATACATAGGACCACTGAGAAAGATTTTCAGTCAGACTGTGAGTGGATGGCCCAGGACAAGGTGCTGCAGCAACTAAAGAAAATTAATGTTAACAAGGCTCCAGGGCCTGACGGTTTTCACCCACGAGTATGAGGAGCTGAGTCAAGAATAAGTGAACCTCTGTTTCTAATCTTCCAGGATTCTTTTCTTTCAGGAATTGTACCGGAGGATTGGAGGAAGGCAGATGTGGTTCCTATTTTCAAAAAGGGTTCCAACTCTGTGCCTGGAAATTATAGACCTGCGAGCTTAACTTCCATGGCTGGGAAAGTATTTGAAGGGCTGTTTAGGGATAATATTCAAGAATTCCTTGGGAAGAATAGTATTATTAGCATAAATCAGCATGGTTTTATGAAACATAGGTCCTGTCAAACTAATTTAATTGCATTCTATGAAGAAGTAGAAGTGTCGATCAGGGGGTCGCGGTGGATGGAATCTACTTGGATTTTGCCCACGCGTTTGACTCGGTTCCACACAATAGGTTAGAATTCAAACTGAAAGAAATTGGCCTAGATGCAAATTCTTGTTCTTGGGTAGAACATTGGCTAAGAGGTAGAAAACAGAGAGTTGTTATAAACGGTAAATTTTCAAGCTGGTCAAAAGTGGTAAGTGGTGTCCCTCAGGGTTCTGTTCTGGGACCAATTTTATTCCACATATTTATAAATGACCTGGCAGGAGGCATTGAAAGTCATGTTTCTGTGTTTGCAGATGACACTAAACTAGGTAAAGTTATACAGGGCGAGCGGATATTACTGTGCTGCAGAGGGATCTAGATAGACTGGGGGGCCGGGCACTCAAATGGCGGATTAAATTCAATGTAGATAAATGTAAAGTTATGCACTTCGGGGTAGCGGATGCACAAGCAACCTACACCCTAAACGGCAGTGAATTAGGGGTAACGACAAATGAGAAGGATTTGGGAATTTTTATAGACAACAAACTAGGCCTCAATGTGCGATGTCAGTCAGCAGCCGCTAAGGCCAGTAAGGTGTTGTCGTGTATAAAAAGGGGCATCAAGTCGCGGGATAAAGATATACTTTTGCCTCTGTATAAATCAATGGTAAGGCCGCACCTTGAGTATGCTGTGCAATTTTGGGCACCTTTTCTAAAGCAGGATATCATAGCACTAGAAAGGGCGCAGAGGCGGCTACAAAATTAAGAAAAGGAATGGAGCGCTATAGTTATGAAGAAAGGTTAAAAAATTTAAATCTGTTTAGTTTAGAAAAACGTCGCCTCAGAGGGGATATGATAACATTATATAAATATATGCAGGGCCGATATACGTTATATATAAATATACACGGGGCCGATATACATTATATAAATATATTCGGGGCCGATATACATTATATAAATATATTCGGGGGGGCGATACAAACCATTGTGTGGAAATCTGTTCATGAACAGGACTATGCATAGGACACGGGGTCACGCGTTTAGACCGGAAGAAAGGAGATTTCGCCTAAGGCAGAGGAAAGGGTTTTTTACAGTAAGGGCAGTAAGGATGTGGAATTCTCTGCCTGCAGAGGTAGTTTTATCAGAGTCTGTACAGACGTTTAAACTGCAACTGGATGGATACCTGGAAAAACATAATATTCGGGGATATAATCTGTAATTATGGGGAAACAGCTTATTGATCCAAGGAGAAATCTGACGGCCATTTTGGGGTCAAGAAGGAATTTTTTTTCCTGGTTAGTGCAAAATTGGAAAGGTTTTTTGCCTTCGTTTGGATCAACAGCAACAAATTAACAGATATAGGAAAGGCTGAACTTGATGGACGCATGTCTTTTTTCAGCCTATGTAACTATGTAACTATATGTAACTATGTAACTACTATGACGCGACAACAGGAACTCGTTTGCTTTTAAAATTAGAGATGACTCACTAGATGAGTTAAAACTAAAGGGACTAATGGTTGATACAGGAGCAACGCCCCATATAATTACTGACATCAAAAAATGTAAGAGCTTTGATGACATTCAATGGAACTTGCAGATGGAAAAAAGAACCGGTTTGTTTGCTTGACAGCGAGGGAATGCTGAAGAGTGCGTTCTACATTCTCATGTGACAGAACCCTCCATCACCAACCCATTCCTTCATACCCCCAAGACATCTCCTCTGTAGATGCAGCAACAAAGAGTGGAGGATTAGTCAGCTTCCTGCAAGACAGCAATGAACTCGTGCACAAAACCACAATACCAAATTCACAATCCAGAAGTACAATAGACTTTACTATCTGAATGTTTTTGTTGAAAATGATGACAGTTGTCATGGATGTCATGATTTACAAACGTGGCATGAAATCCTAGGTCACTGTAATTATGATGATATTGCAAAACTACAAAATGTGGTAGAAGGAATGAAAATTAAGGGTAAGATTGATAAGTCTCATCTAAATTGTGAAGTTTGCACTCAAGGATGAAAATTGTTCAGAGCCGGAACAGAGAATCTGATACAAGAGCCACAGCTATATTAGCGCTAATACACGCTGATTTATCAGGTCCTATAGAACCACCAGCTAAAGAAGGTTTCAGATATACAATAGCATTCACTGATGATTACTCTGGTGCAATATTTGTATATTTCCTAAAACACAAGAGTGATGCAGTGTTTGCCACTGAAAGGTTTATTGCTGACACAGCCTTGTATGGAGTCATAAAATGTATAAGATCAGATAACGGTACAGAGTTTATGGCAAGCAGTTTTAAGTCACTGCTAAATAAGAGAGGCATAAAACATGAAACCTCAGCACCTTACTCACCCCACCAAAATGGGACTGCTGAGAGAAATTGGAGAACGCTATTTGAAATGGCAAGATGTCTGTTAGTTGAGAGTAAATTACCAAAAGAATTATGGACAACGGGCAGAAAACCTAATCTTTCTAAGATGAGAGTTTTTGGGTCAGAGTGTTTTGCATACAGGTAGGACAGAAAGAAACTAGACTCAAAATGTGAGAGAGGGATTTTTATTGGATATGACAAGAACAGTCCTTCTTACCTAGTGTTTTACCCAGACGCTGGAAAGGTCCTTAAACACAGAGTAACTGACCTGTTACATGATGATGAGGAATGCCATCTATGTACTATGTACCCTCTATACCAAAGATTAATCCAACTGAAACTGAGTGTCCAAACTCCATTCAAATTTCTGAAAAAGAAGCTTTGAAGAGCAAGGACAATGGTCAAGCAGGGAATGACCATAGTACACGTTATCCTAAAAGAGACAGAACAACTCCTCAGTATTTGGAGGACTATGTTCCAGAAGTGGACGATCAAATACTAACAAACATTGATTATTGCTACAAGGTGTTTGATGTACCACAAAACTTTAAAGAAGCTATGAGCTCGCCTCAGAATTGGCTTAAGGCTATGACAGAGGAAATTGATTCATTGAAAGAAAATGACACCGTCACCTTGACAACCTTACCAGTAAGTAAACATTCAGTGGGGGGGCGATGCGTGTATGCAGTGAAAAACAATGTTGACGGATTAGAAACACACAAAGCCAGATTTTTTGCCAAAGGTTGTATCAACACCGTTTATTGACAAAGCAGACGATAAAATGACAGTGGACATATCAAGTATATCGGTACAAAGTAGGTCAAAAGCAACATGAGTACATAGTTTCAAAGGAGCATATAAATGCGGGTCACATAGCGTCCGAAAATACATCAAAAACCGCGATAGGCAGAGATACAATGACCGAGCCAGCGTTATCCGTAACCGCAGTACGACCCAGCAGCAATGCAGCGAGCAGAAAAGTATCAAAATAAACATTATAGCAATACACGTTACAATGTCGTTATTCCAAGATAAACAGTGAGTGGAAAAGAACAAACAAAAAAGAAAAAAACATAACCATGCTCCAAGGAGATAACACATCCGAAAACAAAATGTATATTAGCGCAGACCCAAGGGCCCGAAAGCGGAAGACTAGGAGAGTCCCGAAAGTAGTATCGACCCACCAGCCACACCGTGAGGCGACCATAATTAGTGCGAAAGATAAAGGTCCACTACGCGAGGAGAGGAGACGAAAGTCGACCATGGGAGCCATTTGAGCCCATTGGCGTATTCACGGCCCTGAGCAGAGGCCACCAAGTCCTCCATGTGAGACAAAAAGTTAACCCTCGCTACCCAAGCAGACAGTGGGGGGGGCCGCGGGTTTTCCAGAACCGGGGGATAACGGCCTTCGCCGCTTGAATCAGGTGTATGGTCAATGATTTTTTATAGGAGGTGAAGGAGGAGTGTGTGTGGTGTAAGAGGAGACCCTGGGGAGAGGCCACACAGTCGGGATCGATAACATCCCGAATGACCTTCACAACAGCCTGCCAAAAGGGACGGATATCAGCGCAGTCCCACCATATGTGCCTATAGGTGCCGTCCTCGGCCCCGCACCTCCAACAAAGGGGGGAAATTTGGGGGAGAAAACGATGTAATTCAGCCGGAACTTTGTACCAGCGGGACAGGAGCTTGTAGTTACACTCCTGTACCAGACTGGCAATGGCACCTTTGTGAGTGAGCTGTAATACCTTGTCCTAATCAGCATCAGACAAGGAGATTTGTAAGTCCCGTTCCCACAGACTAAAATAAAAGGGCTTAGAGTGCCCATAGGCCTCCTGCAGCAGAGAGTATAGCCGAGATAGTAAATGAGCGGGTTCAGAACCCAACATGCAAAGTTGCTCAAAGCCCGTTAAGGGCCTAGTGAGCCGGGTGTCAGGCAATAAAGAAGAAATATAGTGCTTAAGCCCATGGTATGCTAAGGACAACTGGAAGGACGGAATGCGAGGGTGTAAGAGGTCAGCAAGGGAACGGAACGCGCCCGACTGCAAGACGTGGCAAAGCCGCAAGGTCCCTGTCCGCGTAGATTTTTTGCCAAAGGTTAACCACGCAGGGAAGTCTGTACCTCGTGCAGTTACTCGAGGGAATGGAGAATGGCTATGACTATGAAGCAGTAAAAACGTTTGGTGACAATCGAGGTTCAATCATTCTTTCAAAGAATCCTGTTTGCCGACACAGATGCAAACATATTGATATCAAGTAGCACTTCATTCGATCAGTAATCAGTGAGGGTAACGCAGTTCTTTAGTATTGTCCAACAGACAAGATGGCAGCAGATGTTGTTATCGGCTTATGATAAAATATTTACTTTTTAATTTCTTCATGATTAATGTAATGGTTTATGATAAGATTAATGCGATATATAATTATCTATTAAGATTTCGTGCACTCACACTTTCATTTATAATGTTCTAAGTACACCGGTAGATATCAGGCAGTCATAACGTACGATGGTCAGCTGTCTACGTTTGAGTTTTGTGCTTTGTTTTAATAAAACGTACATATTATGCGTCACGATTTTATTGGTGGGTTTCGTGGTAAAAAACGAAGAGTGACATGGTCAAGGTCATCCCGTGGGGCAACGCCAACTTTTGGCTAAGACAAAAGTCTATAAGATAGCCAGATTGTAAGATTGGGGGGGCAGAATACGGCGCTTACTGAGAGACTGCATCCCACGGGATTGCAAATTATTATCTTTATTGGCAAGCATTATACTTATGAACTCTGCTTTTTTTTTTTTAACACTTAAAGTTTATTGGTTTTACAATAGACCATGCCAGGACAAAATCAGCAAAGGTACATAGATTGGAAATTAACAATGGCAATGAGAACCAAAATACACGGAACCAAGGTTCCCAAACACTCTCAATACAGCCTCGTAACAGGCCAAATGACATGTGAAAAGAAAAAGAATAATAACATACAATAGAAAGCACAGACAGAAATAAAAAAAAAAAAAAAAAAAAAAAAAAAAAAAAACACCACATAAAACGAAGACAAGGACACACAAAAGGGAAAAACACACCAAAGGAGAGACAAGGAGGGGGGGGGACAAGGATAGGAAACCAAGAACTAGGCTGCAACCAGTCGCTGATACGCCTGAACTATGAATCCGCAGTAGCCTTGAGAAACCAAGGCGTACGGAGTGACCCCAGTATGAAGCCCGAAGGGGTATGACCAAATTGATTTTGATAGAACGTAAGCCAGGCTTCCCAAGTCTCCTCAAAAATATGTGGTGTGTTACCAGCAAAATGAGCCGCCCTCTCATATTGGCAAGTCGTAGTAAGAGAATAAAGGACATCATGTATGGAGGGGGGGGATACAGACTTCCATTTCTTGGCGATACTAATTTTCGCAGCAATAAGCACATGCGCCAGCAGCTTCCGACGAGGGCCAGAGAGGTCATCCGGAAACATGTCCAGGAGCGCCAATTCAATCGACCGAGGGACCTGACAGGAGAGAAGGTGAGCACCAAGATCAAAGACGTCCGTCCAGTAGCCACGCAGGACAGGGCAGTCCCACCAGATATGTGACATCGAACCCCTGGCACCGCATTGACGCCAGCACAGTGGAGAAACCGTCGGGAAAATGGACGCCAACGTGGTGGGTACATAGTACCAGCGAAACAAGATCTTCCTATTAGTCTCAAAGTGGGTTACATTTTTGGAGACACCACGGATCGTGGACAGAGCCTGAAACCAGTCGGAGACATCAAATGTGCGACCCAATTCGCGTTCCCACGCGACCATATAAGGGAGCTTAACATCCGTACCAGGATTCAGCAGAGCCAGGTAACAGAGTGAGATGGCCTTGGAGACCAGTGGAGCCCGAAGGCACATTTTGACGACAGGCGTAGCCGGAGCATGTGACACAGACTTCTGCAGAACAGAGCGGAGCTGAAGGTATTTGAAGAAATCCTGTCTCATGAGACCAAACTCAGCACACAAGTCCTGGAAGGAGCGAACGTGCGATGATGTAAAAAGCTGTGAAATTGACCGGACACCATGCCGGATCCAGGCATCCAGGGACGTTTGCGGCAGGAGAGCCTTCACGGCAGAGAGCGGAGCATATCGGGAAAGCAGCGGTGGAAAACGGAGAGAGAGTCTATGTTTATCCCACAGAGCAATGGATCGTTTCGTAGTAGGTAAGGCGTCCGCCAACGACGGCCGCAGCGACTGAGGGAGCCACAGAAGATCTCCAATGCCGTATGGACGAGCATAAAGGTTCTCCAGATCAACCCAGGCCACCCGGGAAGCATCCGAGAAGAGCAGCAGAGCCTGAGCCAGATGGGCAGCCAAATAGTAGAGCTGAACATCCGGAACACCTAAACCTCCAGAGAACTTGGGTCGCTGCAGGAGCTTCGTAGATATCCTCGGACGTTTGTGAGACCAAATAAAGGCAATAAGCCGGGACCGAATGGAACGCAGGAAGGCAGCCGGGAGGACCACAGGGAGCGTCCGGAAAAAATACAGGAGTTTAGGTAACGCATTCATTTTAAACGCCGTGATACGCCCCAGCCAGGAAACCTCCAGCTTCGACCACCGATTAAGGTCCTCTTGTATCCGGTTCCAGAGGGGGAGAAAATTATGCTTAAACAAAGTAGAAGTGCACTTGGTGATACGAATCCCCAGGTAAGGAAGAAAATCCGAACGCCAATCGTATGGAAAGGAGGACGAAAGCGTAGTCACCAACGAAGAGGGATATCCAATATTAAGGGCCTGGGATTTGCTCCAATTAATTTTATAATAGGAAACTGCACTGAAGGAGTCCAGCAAAGCATGCAACCGCGGCAGCGAAGTCAAAGGTTCCGTGACTGTCAGGAGCACGTCATCCGCGTACAAACTGATTTTAAACTCCTTAGCACGGGCAGAGAAGCCCTTGATCTCAGGATCTTCACGGATTGCGATCGCCAAAGGTTCCATAGCCAACGCAAAGAGAAGCGGAGAGAGAGGGCATCCTTGACGTGTACCATTACATATGCGAAAAGATTTAGAAAGGAATCCAGAGGAACACACCTTGGCCGAAGGGCTGCTGTAGAGAAGAAGGACCGCGTTGATGAACGCCACTGGAAAATTAAAGGCCTCTAGGGTAGCTCTCATATATCCCCAGTGGAGGCGGTCAAACGCCTTCTCCGCATCCAGGGAGAGGAGAAGGCACGGCGATTTAGTAGCATTAGCCAGATGGACAATATTGACAATCTTGCGGGTATTGTCCGTCGGCTGGCGGCCCACAACGAATCCAACTTGGTCATTTGAAATCAGCGATGGGAGAAGGCCATTCAACCGCAGGGCTAAGAACCGGGAAAAGAGCTTGGTATCCGTGTTCAACAGCGATATTGGCCTGTAGTTGGCACAGCTGGTGGGAGATTTACCCGGCTTGGGGATGGTAACAATCTGCGCCTCCGTCATTTCACGCGGTACAGACGATGCAGACAGAAGATGACTAAACAGAGAGCAGAGACGCGGGGCCAGTATGTCACGAAATTTCTGATAATACGAATTTGGAAGGCCGTCTGGCCCAGGCGCCTTATGAGGCTTAAGCCCCTGGAGAACTGCCTCTATTTCCTCAATCGATGGAGGAGCAACAAGAGAGTCCCAATGCGTAGTTGACAAAGCAGGGATAGGGAGCGACCGTAGAAAGGCAGCAATGGAGGCCTGCGACGGCTGGGTAGTATGTGGCTGGGAGTGCAGATTATACAAAGAGTCGTAATAGTCCGCAAAACTATCCCCGATATCTTTGGGGTTATAAAGCCGTCGACCATCAGGAGCCTGGAGATACTGCGCCGAAACCTGGGCCGAGCGCTGAGTAAGCTTTTTAGCAAGCAAAGAGTCCGCCTTATTGCCCTTAGCGTAATAGGTCTGCTGGAGCCTGCGGAGCATATATTCAGTGCGTTGTAGTTGAAGACGGAGGATATCCGATTTAACAGCCAGAAGTTGACGGTAGGTATCCTCAGACCACGACATCTTATTAGACAGCTCCAGCGCTGTGAGACGCTGTGTCAGATCAGAAATGGAGTGCGCATAGTCCCGCTTGCGCCGAGACGCCAATTTAATGAAACAGCCCCGAACAACAGCTTTATGGGCCAGCCACAGAGTGGTAGGAGCAACGTCGGGAGTATCGTTGAGCTGAAAATAATCCACAAGAGAATCAGAAACTGCTGTAGAAACATCGGAATGCTGTAGCAAACTTTCATTCAGCCGCCACCTAGAGGAAGCCGCACTCCGGGGAAACAGGTCAAAGGAAGTCCATATAGGAGCATGGTCAGACCATGTTATAGAGCCTATGTCCGCTTGTGTGATTGTTTGCAAGGTAAGTTTATCCACAAGAATCAAGTCAATTCTGGAGTAACTGGCGTGTGCCGCCGAGTAGAACGAATAATCTCTGTCGAGGGGATGGGTAACCCTCCAGGAGTCAAACAACAAATGCTGGTGCAACAAGTCCTGGAAACGAGAGCTTTGAATGGTCAGAGACTTCAAATATTTGGACGACATCTTAGCAGAAGAGTCAAGAGACGGGATCGGTAGCAAATTAAAATCCCCTCCAACAAAAATCCGGCCAGCAGCAACTCTACGTAACTTGGTGAAGACACGATCCAGGAAGGAGAGCTGATGAGTATTAGGAGCGTAGACATTGAGGAACGTGCACACCGAACCATTGAGAGTGCCATGGAGGATGAGAAAGCGACCTTGAGGGTCACAGATTTTCGAAAGGAGTTGGAACTGGACATCTCTGCGAAATAAAATAGCCACTCCGAGTTTCTTGGAAGTAGAGGAAGCGTGGAAGTCTAAGGGGTAGTATTTAGAGGTCAAACGAGGAGTCCTCGATTTGAGGAGATGAGTTTCTTGAACCATAACTACAGAGGCGTTACGTGATCTCGCTTCCTGGAGAAGCATATGACGTTTATGGATAGTATTAAGGCCCTTAGCGTTGATCGAGAGCAGCGTAATAGAAGACATAGTCAACAGAAGGCAGGAGAACAGGGAAAACAGAGGAAGACACACACAACAACACACACAAGGGGGAGAACTAACAGGACAGAAGACAAAAAGAGACAAGGGGAAAAAAAAAAACTATACAATCGAGTTTTAGGCCAGAATCGTGACAACCGAGACTAAGCCACAATTTATTCCCACCGAAAACCAGAGGGGTTCGGAGGAAAAGAAGGACATACAGAGGGCGAGGAAACATCAGCCCATGGTAACCATATGAGAAAGAAAACAAAAACAAAAACAAAAACAAAAAAAAAAAAAAAAAAAAAAAAAAAGGAAGGTGCAGGTAAGTAATCACACATGAATCAAGGCCACAAGGAGCCAACATATATGCTGGTACAAAGAATAATCAACGAGGGGGGGTAACCTCTACACTAAGGGAGTGGCAAGTCAGCATGAGGGGCACCAAGCATGGACAAGCCAAAAAGCACCTGTGTACAAGCATGTGTGCATGGGCGTACGGATGCGTGGGTAAGCAATCCTAGCCATATTGGGGTGAAAAGCTGCCAGACATGTAGTGAACCCCTATAAAGCAGGCAATAAAAATGAACGAGGGGGCAACCTCTGCACCAACAAGGCACTAAGTCCGCACGGGGGGGCCCAATCATGGACAAACCAAGAAGCACCTGAGTACATGTATGTGTGCGTGTGCGTGTGGATGAGTGGGTAAACAATCCCATACTGGGTGGTAACCCCTGCACTAACAGAGTGCCAAGTCAGCATGGGGGGTCTCAATCATGGACAAGCCAAGAGGTACACGTGTAAATGTACGTGAGTGTGAGCGTGTAGGTGCGGGGATAAGCAATCCCATACTGGTGAATAATCTCTGCACTAACAGAGTGCCAAGGCAGCATGGGGGACCTAATCGTGGACAAGCCAAGAAGTACCTGTGTACACGTATGTGTGCGTGTGCGTGTGGATGCGCGGGTAAGCAATCCCCCACTGGGTGATAAACACCGCACTAACAGAGTGTTAAGTCAGCATGGGGAGACCTAATCCTGGACAAGCCCAGAAATACATGTGTACATGTACGTGTGCGTGTGCGTGTGCGTGAGCGTGTGGATGCGGGGGAAGTAATCCCATACTGGGGTGGAAAGCTAGCAGACATGGAGTTAACCCCCATAAGGCAGACCATAATAAGCAGTCGTGTGGTAACCTCTGCAACAGAGTGCCATTGCAACGTGGGGGGCCCTAATCACAAATAAACCGAGTGGCACATGTGGACATATACGTGCGTGTGTGTGTAAATGTGGGAAAAGAACCTCTCCCACTTAGGGGTGCAGAACCGTCAGACAGGTAGGGAACCCCCACCGTGCCAGAGTGCCAAGTAACATGCGCCGGAGCAACTTCTGCAATGCTGGAGTGGAAACCTACAGGTAGCCAACCTCCGCCATGCCAGAATACTACCGCCCAGCTTAAACAACCCTGCATTGTGTTAGGGGCAACCGAATATGATTAGTGAACTGGAGACGCAAAGACCAAGAGAGGGTCTATTCGGTCTGAGGTGTGCCATGACCGACGTACCAGGTAGGCCTATAGAGGGCCCCCTGTAAAAGAGATGAAAGAAAGGATAGAGGAGAAAAAGAGGAAATAAAAGGAAGTAAATGAATAGCGAGGGGGGGGTAAGGGTGGGCAACGTCAGACGCTGAAACGTAATTTAGAGCAGGAGAGGCGATGGTTAAGTACCCATAGCCCCTCCCACAACTACAGGCTAATTTACATTAGCCTTAACATTTGTGTTAGGGGCAACCGAATATGATTAGTGAACTGGAGACGCAAAGACCAAGAGAGGGTCTATTCGGTCTGAGGTGTGCCATGACCGACGTACCAGGTAGGCCTATAGAGGGCAAAAGAAGAAGACACAAAGTTAGAAAATCATAACTTTATTGCTAAACAAAACATAACATGAAAACCATAACAAGCTTATAGAACTAGAGACGCGAAGGCATTACGCATCTCTGCCGTAGGTTGAGGAATATACAGAGAGAAACATGAGGAGTTCCATCTGCCTAGCTTTTTAATCACATGGGCTGGCACCTTGTTCTTAGATGCTGCTGAGGCTGCCCCGATTCGAAAAGAGTGCCCCGAATATGCAAGCGGATTGAGGCCCACCCTTGCCAGTAGTAACCTCACATATCTGACAAATGTAACAGATGACAATGGCTCCCTGGGAAAGGGCAAAAGAGGACTATTACCCGGTTTCCCAGACAAAAACACCAAAAGGGCACCCAGGACTGCAACTGGGCACCAAGCAGAATTTGTTGGAAAGAACGTGATTTGAGTACTCGGCCCGGACTGATTGGTTTTTGTATGCCCGAGGGATAGAACAAAATAATCAGCAACCGGACGCAAATCCGAGACCTTCAGAAACGAAGTCGCATAAGGTGTTGTGGCCAGTTCCCCAGGGCGCATAAAACCATAAAAAGCTAGAAACATGGCGGCTTTCAGCACAACACAAGTGGCTGGAGAAAATGGGTGTGAATCTAGACAGTTTATCAAAGCTTTGAAAACTTCCCCATCAATCGGCAAACGACTGGGGGTTTTAACTGGCTTGGTTTTGTTCAGACCTCTCAGTAATGTCTTGACCGGGTGTGAAGCAATCAGTGAGGGATTGTTCGGAAAGATTAAAGAAATGTGATGCTGTACTCCTGTTAAATAAAGCTTAATTGAACCATATGAGAGGTTTAAGCTCGAATGACAGTATGCTGCAAAGGCCAGGAGGGTGGCAACTGAATATGTGTCCATGGGGGCCGATGCTGCCACAAATCTGCAAAATAGGGACCAGGCTCTATCGTATGCCTTTCTGGTATTTTTTGACAATGCTCTTGAGATAATCTGGCGAGCTGTGTTCAGATGCATCTCTATACTAGAACGAGTTCGTCGAAAAGCGGCGCAGACGTCGGTGCTGCTGCCGCTGAGGGTAGGACCTCGAAAAACCTCTGGAAATTGAAACGAGATAATGCGTCAGCTGCTATATTCTGGTCTCCCGGTACATGTGAACATTTAATAAAAAATTTATGATATAATGATAGCCACGTGAGTTTACGCATTAATCCCATAATGTGAGATGATGACGACCTGCCCTTATTTACGATCTCCACTGTGGCCATGTTATCAGTAAAAAAGGTGACTGTATCACCTGTCCACCTGTTGCCCCATACTGTCGCTGCAACCACAATAGGATAAATTTCGAATAGGGCCGAGGTATTGTGAAAGCGGGGAATCTCCAGCATCTGTGACGGCCACCTTTCTGCTAACCACAGATCCTGGAAAATAGCCGAAAACCCAAGGGATGGTGTAGCATCCGTAAAAACCATAGGGGAAGACAGACTGGGTCGGGAAATAAACATGGAACGTCCGTTCCATGTCTTCAGAAACCTGGCCCACATACGCAAGTCAGACCTAGCGGACTGATCTATGACCACTGCCTCCTCGGACGCATGGGACTCCGACAGCAGAGACAGGAGATGGGAAATGAAAGACCTGCCTTGGGGAATAATTCGCATTGCAAAATTAAGATGGCCTAGAAGGGATTGCAATTGCAGTTTGGAACAGGTTTCAGATCTCATGAAACTCTGGATTATATCCTGAATTCTCTGAAGTTTTATGATAGGCAGACTGGCCTCCATCTTATTGGAATCTAGCACTATCCCCAGGAATTCCAAAGTGGTAACCGGACCTGCCGATTTATGTTGGGCTACCGGGACGTGGAGTTCATCAAACAATTCTAATAGCTTCCGTAGACTGCACGGGGAAGCGTTGGGGGCCTCCACCAACAAGAAATCATCCAAGTAGTGGATCACTACCGGGCACCGGGAAACATTCAGGAGGAGCCAAGTCAACGTCTCAGCTAAGGTGTCAAAAAGCTTAGGGCTACTTCTGGAACCAAAAACTAATCTGGTAGCAAAATAGTAAACCCCCCTCCATTTAATCCCATGAAGATGCCACAAATCAGGATGAATCGGTAATAGTTTGAAAGCATCCGTAATATCCGCCTTGGATAACCAAGCGCCCTTCCCTGCGTGGACTATGGCCTGAATGGCGTTGTCGACGGAGGCGTATTTTAACGAGAACTCCTCAGCCGGAATGAGGGAATTAATGCTAGGGCACGCCGAGGAATAAGGGGCAGACAAATCCATAATCAGTCTCTTTTTATTGGAGAACTTGCTAATCGCAATACCCAGAGGGCTAACCCTCCAAACCGGAAAGGGAGGGGAATGAAAGGGGCCTATGATGAAACCTTTTGCTAGTTCTTGGGATAGTAGTAGATCCACCGCATCCGGGTCCGATAAGGCTGACCTGAGGTTCGGGCATTCCCAAGACTCCTGGGGCATGGCTACTACACCCGTATGAAAACCAAAAGCCAAACCTTGGACCAGAAAATTTACCAAATCTGGGGAGGGGTGGACCTGTAACTTACCCAAAAGGCCCTCTACATTAATCGGGGATAGTCATTGCTTAGGGAACAAGGTCCCCGGACACATGGTCTGGGGGTGGGCCCTATGACATTTAATGCATATGTGGAGAAGCTTGCACTGACTAAAATGGCAACCGTTAGCATTGAAATTGTTGCAGATCTGTGATCTGCCTAGAAATGAGATTGGTCTACCAAACTTATCGTGGGGTTTGGCAAGTAGTTGACTAGGACGAAAGGGGGCGGACAAAGCAGCCGAGCTGGTGGAAGGGGGGTTGTCAATAACCGGACAAAGGTTAGCTGCATGTGCTGTGGACTGGCAATGCTGACACGCCGGAGTTTTGAGGCCTGCGAAATGCCTACAAAACAATTCCGTGTCTACTCTACTCCAGTCAGTCGCATAGTTAAATTGGGCAAGAGCTGCAGCTGCTTTGGCGGAAAATGACCTGTGGTAATCGTAAAACGCACTACCCCCATACTTATAGCCCAATTCTACCACTTTATATAAATATTGATCCAGCTCCTCCCTTCTGGACGGGAAGGCTGAACACAGGACATCCCTATACATGCTAAAGGCCAGGACAAATTCTGGGATAGATAACTTTTTGGCCAGCCTGGGGTCTTTTGCTTTTAGCACCACAGAAATGTCGCCACAGGAGAAGGCTTTATTTTCCGCCAGGTCATGGGAACTTAGGAGAAGGGAGACCAGGTTAACGTCTTTCCCTTCCAGGATATCCTTCCTCAGATTACCCTGGATAAAGTGAGCAGGGGAAATTGTAGGAGAAATGCCCGATGACATACCTGACCCTGCGGGCCCCGCGAGGGGTGGTCCCGGGCTAGGCAGGACCTGAACGGGGGGAAGGAGGTGCGGGATGGTAGCCGCCGGCTGGTTTTCTAGATTGGTTAGTCTCTCATGTAATGACGAGACCGATGCTACCAGTGAGGTAAGCATATCTCTCATTTGGGCCAGGTCCACGGAAGTGGACTGTCGCGGACTGGACCTAGTAGCAGGAGACTGGGGAGATGGAAATAGTAAGCGGAAAAGTTCCGCTTTCCTAGCGGAGGCCGAAAACGGAATGCCTCTCCTAGTTAATTCGGCCGTTAATCTTGGAATTGTCCATGCCCGGAGCGAAGGGGGGGTGGCGACGTCTGACCCTGGCGCAGGTGAGCAAGGCATGGAGGGCCTGTCCTCTTGGTCGGATTGGAACGACATACTAAGAACATAAGGAGAAGGAGCCTTATTAGAACCCCTACACCCAAGCACCTAACTAACTAACCACTAGCTAAACGAGCTCTGCGCTAGAGCGGGATGAAACGTAGGGGGCGGCCTAGCTAACTACCAGTGAGGCACGGATTACTAGCTCGAGTGACGTAACCTCCAAGCGAGGAGGGGAAATTGCCTCGGGGTGGGAGGGGTGGGCCAATAGCTAACGTACATGAGGCAGGCTGCCTAACCGATGTCGAAACGAAACTCTCTAATGCCTCCTAACTACCTTGCTGAAACATACTACCCCGGATAGGGTCCTCAAACCAGTTACCTTATCCTATGAATTCGCCGGGGAGTCCAAGCTTCGACAACCGAAAAAACTGGCCTGAGATTGGGAAATGTCTAGGCCACCGAACTTAACGTCGAACGAACTTGAGCACCTACAGCAGGTAAAATGCATAAACACGACCACATGACTGCGTGAACACGGTCTAAATATAACATGTTACCAGCGTATAACCATACGTTACCCTGGCCTGAACCCTCCAGAAACATAACCTGCTGTATACAGAAACAAACATAGTGAGAACACACCCAATAACACAATGACAAGCTGGGACATAGCGAGCAGTACAAAAAAAACCCCCCGCAGGATCATCTGAAGTAGCCCACTCGCCTGCCTAAGCCCAAGAACCCTCTGGACAGTGATACAATGAATTAACCCTAAAACCACCAGAAAAGCGCTCCATGCCGTGAGACCATGAATCAGACTGATTAAAAGCAGCAAGAGGGAGCTATCACAATAGAATTGGACTCACAACAAAACGCCGAAGTGAGGGTCCAGATAGGAGAACCGAAAGGAACACGTATTCGCAGGTGAGGTAAGTACCGTATGTCGAGTAGGAGGTTTAAATCCCTCCCTGTTGTTAGGAAGAAAAGAGGGGGTTAACACGTAGTTATGTATGCAGATCGCGTAAACCGAGTAGTAAGTCCCTAAAATGTGAATGCGATATTGATAACCGGTATATTTCCCAGTTATAAGTATGCAGGAAAGAACGACATCCAAAAGAGTATTCCACATCCCCAAAATTATATTACGAAGGTGAGTGTAATGATACTGCGATTGAAAAGATGTAAAATCACAACCGAAACTGAATACAACAAAAGGAACTCCCAGTAAAAGGTATTGCTTAATTTGTAGAGAGAACTGATTATACCTTACAAACAGTACCAGATTAAATTGAAAAACCACCAGTAGATGGCGGTGTGTGACCGTAATATGCAATAGACCAGACTCGTAGTGTAAGTTGGTAATGGAAAAAATAGCAATATTAGTTTGACAATCGGTCAGCAGAGGGCAGTAACGAAGAGAAGAAGACGATAGAAACATACGACCTGAACCGAAGGAGGGCTTCTGATGATAACAGGAACGACGGAACCTGCTAGGACTGACAGCTTCTTAACCGCCTGGCAGAATTACCGCCGGATTGCTGCGAGGAACCGCCGCCGGGACTGAAGCGCTGCCGGGAATGAAACGCCGCCGGGAACGAAACGCCGCCGGGAACGCAACCGCCGCCGAGACAAAACCGCCGCCGAGACAAAACCGCCGCCGAGACAAAACCGCCGCTGGGAGAAAAACCGCCGCTGGGAGAAAAACCGCCGCTGGGAGAAACCGAAGTGCCGCGATGCACGTGAGAATCACCTTCCGTACAGCGTCCACAACGTCAGACGCTGAAACGTAATTTAGAGCAGGAGAGGCGATGGTTAAGTACCCATAGCCCCTCCCACAACTACAGGCTAATTTACATTAGCCTTAACATTTATGGAAATGCAGCAGACAGGTGTACGTATGGATTGCTACTGTGTCCGTGTGTGTGTGGAGTGTACCTTGGACAGGCTGCAATTCAAGTCCCCTTATTACGTGGGCAACAGCTGCAGTACAGTAGTGAAACATACAGTTATGTATACCAGCATAACAAATGCAATAAAAATAAACATGTAAACAGCGAGATGTAATACACCTCCACAAAGAGGTAGACCGGTCCGAGAGCCCGTTAGAAAGAAAAAAGAAAAAAAAAAAAAAAAAAAAAAAAAAACAAACACAAACACCGGAGCCCAGACAGACCATTCACTCCAAAACGAAGGAGCAAGTCCCATAACAGCAGACAGTCCATACCAGCCAGGAGATGGAAAAATCAGGTGGCCTGAGATGACACGGTAGGCTGAGAGCTAGAAGGGCCACGGGTAAAGCGGCGTCGATCCTTGCGTTTCCCCGGCGAAACTAGTTCCCATTCGGTTGAGAGACCGCGAGCCGGAGCATGTTCCGGAGGCATAGCAGCAACAGACGAGCCATCAACCACAATGCCCCAACGCTGCAGAAGCTGGAGTCCCTCAGCGGGAGACTGGACGGTAGAATGGATCCCATTCCTGGACACCAAGAGCTTGACCGGGAACCCCCACCTGTAAGGTATGTTGTTGGTGCGTAGTGCAGAGGTGATCGGTGCGAAGGAGCGTCTCTTAGAGAGGGTAGCAGCAGAAAGATCAGCATAGAGATGAAGGTCGGCATAAGGTTCAGGTAAGGTAGGGAAGGCACGGGCACATCTCAGGAGAGCCTCTTTAGCGTGGAAATAATGGAGACGAATAATAACATCCCGAGGAATGTGTGATGGCAGAGACTTGGGTTTGGGGATGCGATGGATGCGGTCGAGGAGAAAGTCCGAGGGGGGAACATCAGGTAGCAGAGAGCAAAAAAAGGTAGAGACATACTCCGGTAGGGCAGCCATAGACACCTCTTCCGAAATCCCCCGAATGCGAAGATTGTTCCGACGGGAACGGTCCTCCAGGTCAGCAATCTTGCTGTGCATCGTCTGAACTTGGTCTTCCACAGTGTTATGCCGGTCCACCAGATCATTAAAGGCGGAGGCGAAGTCCTCAAACCGTCCCTCCAAGTGATCCGTTCTGGAACCCAATTGCTGCAGATCTGATTTAATGTCGGACAACATGTCCTTAATCTCTGAAGTCATCGCCACCCTCATACTATCCAGCATATTCTGCAAAAGGTGAGTGGTAACAGGAGCATCCACTGCTTCATCATCTTCCTCCAACTCTGGCTGGGAAGCTGGGAGTGGCGGGCCATCGCCATCTTGGTCAGAGAAAGGCAGCCTAGCCCGTTTCGGAAAATATTGCTGGAGCTTCTGCGTGGATCTCTTCGGGTGTTTAGAGGCCATGAAAACGAACCCCCAAGATGTCCGGAACAAAATAAACCAAACCAAATAAAAAAGAAAGAAAAAAAAATCGCAAATAGGCTATGTACGGCTGATATTTCGTCGGAGCTCTAGTGAAAGACGGCCATGCGGTTAGGCTGCCAGACCACGCCCCCGAACTCTGCTTTTTTGGGATTCAAATTAATTATTGTTTGTATTATATATACTCAATAAACAGAGTTTGGTTTACAATTCTCAAGTCCCTTTATCATTTAGAAAGTCCTGGGGCTGGAAACAATCTCTAGTGTCTGGGGCTCATGCGCAGCTCTAAAACAATGCAGGGAGTGGCTGACGTGACTAAGGCATTCCTCCCAACAATCTGCCGACCCGACATAAAATCCTAATGTTTGCAAAAACTGTCCGACTCTCGCAAGAACGAGCCGGTTACAGTAATACAACGGCTTTAAAAATAACCATTTTCTCCAAGGAATGTTCTAACATTCTTATCTCTCCTACAAGGAAGAGTCTGGGTTGCATTCCACACAGCAGCCGTTATAATAAGTACATGACTGCTTAAGCCCATAGCCTGAGGGCTAAAAGTTACCCAAAAACCGAGATTAACCACCCCCTTCCCCCAATGAAGACACAGGACACATTAGTGGGGTAGGGCTTTTGGGCACAGCTTTATTAGAATTTAGATAAACTTTGCCCAGGCCAGTGGTAAAAACACACAACCAACCCTAAAACCCCCTGCCAGCTGTTAAGCACTAAGCCCAACAGGCAGATAATTACCCCAACAAGACAAGAGCCCTAGCCCGGTAGGTGCCATAACCCCCCCACGGGATGCGCCTCCCCAAGCCCATTATGGGCAAACATACCATGCTTCTTTGTAACCTGCGCTGGCCAGGGACCCAGTCTACTCTGGCCCGGAGCCCCCCGACGCCAGCACTTCCTCGATGCCAGACTGAAGGCCCATATTAAATATGTCCAACCCTCTGGAATTAAGATGAACCCCATCAGAACGCATGAGATCTGAATTATCGCCTTCCAGATCCTTGCATCTAACCGTAAATCAACCTATCCTGCGAACTTAGAAATGGAAATTGACCTTCCTGTGACACCTTTCCAAAGCCTTACCATTGGACTGGAGACTCCAAACAGGCCGGGGAACAATCTCTGACCAGACCAAAGAAACTCCAGAAAACATAGCAAAGCACCTGGCCAGATCATTCTTAATGCGATGAATTAAATCAATAGATCGAACCTGACCAAGGTCATTCCCACCGGCATGAACCAATACGTTGTGTCCTCTTTAGCTGCTGTCAGCGATGAATCTGCGATGCTAAGTTGGAAGTATGCTGAGGGAGTCATAGTTGGGCTCGTAATACAAATATCTTTATTGCTTCTTTCACAACCGCCGTCACGGCTAGAATTGTATAACGTTTTGGATGTCTGTCTCATGACACGGACTCTGTTAGTTTTGTCAGCAGAGAGGGTGAGTGGAACCTGCCCCTGGGTGACTATCCGGGTGACTGATAATGAGATACCCGAGAACTCATCTATAACCGAGTTTATATCTGCTGGGCCCAAGAATTACGGCTACAAATTGCAGACAGATAAGAGATCTCTGAAGGTGAAAGAGATCACCATGATTGCTGACAACGCATGACTGATACATTGTGACAGTTTAAAAGACTTGAAAATGTAACCCCACAGCTCTGCCCCCCCCCCGACAAACAGAAACAATTTTTGGTCCGACAATCGGGAATCTTCAAAAACAAATTGTGTTGAGTCTATACTAAGAGGCTTTTGACAGACAATTTTACCCCCCTACCATACGGCTACTGATACCGAGGAATGGATACAGGATCACAGAACCCCTTTCCATGCATTTAGCAGGTCCTTCTACTTCAGGGGGGAAAAAATATTAAACCGCTTTTACGAAAATACAGGGGGATCAACACCATGCGCATTCTGCGCTTCAGGCCCTACTTCAACATTAACAGCAGGAGACCTCACGAGTACTGCAGGTGTCTCATTTGTGTGGGGTGTCAAGGGTTAAACAGGTATAGCAGCTACATGTTCAGTGGGTTGCGTGTTGGGTGTCTCACTCGGCTCTGTACCAGAAGTTGTTCTTCTGGTCTGTGCTGATCGCATCGCACGTATCAGTATCTTTATTGCTCGATTAATGACAAGCTGCTACCTGCTTCAAAGAAGGGTCTGCCTCCCCTATATTAGGCACGAGCCGCAACACTCAGAGCCGGGTAATTTTATGGCTCGGAGCAAGGGAGGAAAAAACCACAGAGAGACGTTTAGGTGAATGCCGCCTTAAGGGCACAGTCGTGTGATTTTCAGGAATTTTTTTTTTAAAGGCTCCATTTAAATTATGAGTCCGCACTCTGTAGGATATATTTTCTATTTCAATATACAGATATACTGCACTATTATTTTTGTATTTCTGCTTTTTCCGTTACATGTTACCACCCAACAATTACTCATAAAGGGTGAGTGTATGAAGACCCTATAGTAAAAAAAATGCATGTCTTGGCTTCCTTATGTAGAGAAGACTCCGTCCAGTCCACCTGGAAAATATAACTAAGTCTCGTGGCTGGGGTAGGTGGGTGAGGCTGGATCCCCCCCCCCCAGCAGCCTTAATTATCAAAAGAGTTGTGGGATTTTAGGATGTGGAGAGTTTGGGTAATAAGAGGTTAAATGTTTTCAGCATTCTGGTGATGCTCTGAGGGTAGTATGATTCTGTAGAAGAACGTGAGGGTAGAGGGTATGGGTCAAATTATACAGCTGAAAAACTGTAAGTGTAAAAATTAAAGTGTAGACTTGGGGTTAACTTCAGGGCAAAGGATGTCGCTTAATATAACTGAACCCCCCCCCCCATATCATACATATTAATGTTCTGTAGGTTACGCTTTTTGCCTTTTATAGTAAAAATCAGTTATTGTAATAGTGGCAGCCTTTAGTAGACGTGTACTCATGACGTGATAACGTATGTGTTTATAGTCTCCCGAAAGGTCTGTCCTCTCCTACGTGCTATTGGGCTCTTTCTCTACCGCCCGTTTGAACCACCAGGCATATGCTTAGTCCCTGGGTTGCTACTTTCATTTTCTTTCTCTTATACACTTGGCACTCCCGCGTTACATGTCGCTGCCCCTATTCCGAGACTAGACGACGCTGCCGCTTGGTATCTGCAGGCTCTGCAGTTCTAGTGGATGCACCGACATTCTACTACCTGCCCTAGGATTCCTCTTTGATTCATACTCTCTCTTTACTGTGCCTGTGCCAGGTCCCTTGCTCCATTGGTACTGCATGTATCGTTCTGTATGATATCGTCATTGCATTTTATTTTTGTTTTTCTCCTGTTATGTATCGGCATGTTGGAGACCACTCGTGTAACCTCTTGTGTTGCTGCCTGTACCCTCCCCTTCCCCTCCCTATTTTTCCTTTCTGTATCCCCTCCCTATACTATTTGAAAATACAATAAAATTTGATTTACCCAAAAGGTCTGAATCGGACCGTAAACAATGCATTAAATCAGCCTCCGGATAACAACATTTAGAGAGTCATTTGTGAGGCCTACAGATTTCCAAGGTTTTGGAGGAAGATTTGCTCTATGTAACAATTTAAGAAACATCTCTGCAATTAAACTCTGTAATTGAAGTAATGCAGGTTAAGAAGGAATCGGAGCTCTCAGGAACTTCAGCTGAACCGGAGTTTGAAGGCAATGCTGTATACGTGTGCGGTGGGATTGTGGGTGAATATATATAAATTGTTTTTTCCTTTAGTGTACTATTTGTGTGTAAAGTGAGCGATAGGAAGCTTGTCAGCCTATCTTAGTGCACTGTATGCCACATGTATGTATGCTTGGAACAAGTGCTCCAGGGTCCGTACCTCTGTGGCAGATGTGGGCGAGTGGCCTCTTTAGAAGCTCAGATCTGGAGAGGATTGACAAACTGGAAAGGGGTCTGCTGCTCACTGAGCAGTGTGTGGTAGAAGCCTCTAGCAGTGGGAAATAAGTCCGATAAGGATCAGGGATGTTGCCATTCCCAAGAAGAAGAACCTACAGGACTCAAGGACATCATCAAGGTCATCTGTCATCAATTGGAACTGTATGTATATCCTTTATAAAACAAATAAGAAAACTTAGAAGCTGTGGTTTTGTTCACCTTAATCCTAGCCCTGTTCAAAGCCAACAATGACCTGGCCAGATTATTACCAAGCACTCAAAACGTAACTGCAACAAATCGGATTAAAGGTTTAACCAATCATTACCTCCCGCGTGGACTAGTACGATCTTGGGACTTTCCTTCCAGTGGGACCACCTCACAGTCTTGTATAGGATATTAAGCCACAACACACGCCTGACTCATATCCACCGGATTATGGCCTGTGACTTGAGGTACCCCGAGTTGTCTACCGCTGGCACAGACATCCGCTCTCTGAGCCGCTCAGTAGGCGAAGGAATAGCTTAAGATGAGAACAGCCGCGTTTCCAAAATCAGCCGCCCTTGTCTGAAGGGTGACATGAAGCAACGCACACGTATCAGACCCAGGAAGACAGGAACACAGAAAGTCATGCAGGGAATGTAACAATAATGTAATACCGGACTCTGCCCTGACCATAAACTCAGAAAAACAGTTGAAAGTTTTAGCCCATGGGTAGGCATGTATCCACGTAGAAAGCATCACCCCAAAAACAGCCAAAGTACAAATATGATGGATGCACAGGTAGCAACCAAAAAGCCACCTCTTCATCCAACTTGATCAAAGCAGCCCCCTGACTGAAATGATGGACCCAACCCAAAGCCTCCTTGAAGAAGATGTAGGAGTCCTCATGCAGAAGGATAAATGGTGAATGAGCCGGAATCTCTTCAAGTGGGGACACCCTGAGCTAAGCCTGATGTAAACTGACAAAGGGATCCGCTATTCACCCTAAAGAAACCTCCTTACCCAGCTTTTACCTTAACCACATCAGGATGCTCCAAGCCCGAGCCTAGGTCTTTAAAACCCCCAAACCCTCCACAAACCCCCTTTAATCAATGCTGCATCATCCTTCGCTGTAAAGGTCTGATCCCAATACGTTGAACTGCCAGCAAACACCTTTCTTGGGGGTATCACAGAAACACCTGGTGCTGGAGGGTCCCCTCAAATCTGTAAAGGATGATGCTGCCTTGACTGAAGGAGCCACCACCCGAAGCCACAAGGCAACTTCCATGTGATCCCATGTCATCCCTGGGCGTATTGCCATCCACTGAAAAATTGCTCATCAAAACAGAGCCATCCCTGCCCTTCCATACACCCGATACGCCTCACCAATGCTTTCCATATAGCAAAACACCCCAAAAAATGCTCTGGGTGCTTTCCCCCCAATATCACTTGTAAGGATGACAAAGGCCTGAAGCCAGCGGGAGAAGGCTCTTGATATCAGCCGATACCTATACTTCTCCTCTTCCTCTTTCTTAGACTCATTTTTTTGAGTGCCTTTTCTTTGATATGCGGGTCCATGGAGCAGACATCAGCTCCGTTGGCATCATCTACCCTGCCAGACTCAGCTGTACTATTTAACCCTGTAGCACTAACCAGCGTAGCTGCCCAACGGCAGAGGTACTAACAGCAGTTGACTCCACAACCGTCTGGTGAAGCAGCTCCATAGCCACAGCTAACCAGGCTCTCTGCCACTGCGGGGGCCCAAGGCCCCAGAGACCACCCTGCCTTGCTGCACTAAAACCCTGCTAGCCCCAATAAGGCATTGCCCATGGCATTACCCCAGGAGTACACCCAAAATGTAACCCACGAATAAACATATTAGTCAAAAGTTAAGTAACAGTGGATAGAAAAGAATAAACAGAAAGTGGTGGCCACTCACCATAACCTAATTGCAACATTACACCCTGTGGGGGGGCTCCTTTGGTGCAGCCCAGGGTCATGTTAACCCCTTTCTATCAGTGATCTCTGCATGCCTACAGGGACCAGCCAGGTTTTCCAGAGTGAAGGCCCGTTGATCTCACAATAGATCAGCAGCACATTTAACATATTCGATGTATATTCTGATTATTCTCTCCCATGCAGATTGCCTCAAGAATTCTGGATCTGAAAAATCATTTTTTTTTTATTGTTGGCTTCAGCAGTTTTACAAAAAACTGCTGATATTGAACTGTTATTGACTGTTTTTGCGAGCGACAATGCGATTTAGCTTTACTGAATTTGCGAATGGAACTTTTGTCTGTTGCTGCAAACTCGCATTTTTAGCCAACTCACAAGCACTCGCCCTTCACTGAAAAAATGCTGATTCTATAAGAGCAGCTTTACACACTAATGCCCAACAGCGCCGTCAAGTGGTAAGATTATCTATTGCAACTTCCATTATTTTTCTTTCATTTCTTTTAATTTTGTGTTACTACATTTTGGGAGTTGTAATCAAGGACATGCAGTAAACTCAAGGTAAACTGACAAAGGGATCCATACAGGGGGTTCTCTCATCCTCTCCCAACACAAGGACAAAATGGTGCATGGACCATTAATATCTGGTAGGTGATCCAGTCCAGGCTGTGTCTATGCGAAGAATTTTGGTCCAATCCAAAGAGGCAGGAACGCAGTGAGGTTATGTAATCCTGCAGTAAAAGGGAGCCTACTCAATATGTGTAACAGATCTCAGTGCCCTGAATGGCTATATCCGTTATGCTTCCGAGCTCCGCAGTTTTTAGAGTCTCTGGTAACTGGGGAAATGTGGCACCCTGTACCAACCTCCCCAAAAAAACAAACCCCTTCCAAGGCCAGGGCCCACAGTCTGTAGGGTCCAGGGCAGGGCATGGAGGCTTCTGTGACAGTGTGCAAGCAGCTAGAAAGAAAGCACTGGCTGGTGTGAGCTAAGGGTTGGGGGAAGGCTGTATGTGACCACTAAGTGGACTTGGTCACTTTTAGGAGGGTTTGTGTCAGGACCCGTGCCAGCAGGACGGGTAGGAGCCCAATTGCAGGGGATATCTGAGGCTCTGTCTGTACTCCAAGATACATAATGACAGACAGGCCTGGAACTGGAGATCCACTGGCAGGGCAGATGGCAGGAAGCCCACTGGCAGGGCAGACAGCAGGAAGCAGGGAAGTGTAGAAGGGACAGGGGCTGTGAGGTTTGTTTTATCAGGAGGAATCCGGAATGCAGGAATGGAACACACCTGCTCAGAACAGAACACGCACAAGGACCTGGTGTGGGTAACAGGGCGCTTGGCAGTGTAGCTGTAAGCACGGGTGTGCAGAACGTAGCCGTTTAGCAGACCGGGGTCGGGGTGCCAGAGATACACAGGAGCCGTTGAGATGGCCAGGGTCAGGAAGCCAGTGGTTCTCAGAGTCGTTTAGGATAGCCAGGGTCAGGATGCCAGAGGTACACAGAGTCGTTTGGGTAGCCGGGGTCAGGATGCCAGAGGTACACAGAGTCGTTAGGATAGCCAGAGTCAGGATGCCAGAAGTACACGAGAACCGTTAAGCAGACCAGGGTCGGATACCGGATAAACATAGACTTGAAACGCGGAGAGGCTCACGAGATACAGGAAGCACCAGTATAACTGAGCACTGATGGAAAGGAGAACAAGGTTTAAATGGCCATAGCGACGCAGCGAAATCCAGTGGGCGGTCAGCCTCATAATTATTCATGAAACGGCAGCGCGTGAGTGGCTGCTTCATGTGCCAGTGAGCGGTGCCGGCGTTTCTGCCGGGAGGAAGATGACGACGTCCGGGACTTACAGGTAGGTGCATTACAGGGGCACTGTAGCAGGGACGGGGCACACGGCTAGGAAGCCCTTCAGGCAGGGCACACGGCTTAGAAGATCGTGAAGTCTGGGACACGCCGGGGTCTGATACATGAATCAGGATTGAGAAAAAAACCAAGGTCATACACGGGAAATCAGAAACAGGAAACCAGATCTGTAGCTGCACATTTTTATTAACTATGTGCTACAGTACAATAAATAAATACTTTAAAACAGGTTAAAGGATATAATGGAACATTTAAAATGATCAAATGAATTAAAACATCTTTGGGATATTCACGCAAGTAAAATGTTCCACATATTAAGGCACCAAAGTCTCCTTGCGTTCATTGAACCCATGGCTTTACAATCCTTTAAAAAGTGTGTGTACATACCACTTACAGCCATCTTAAGACATCTTAAAGGGT
The DNA here is from genome assembly GCF_027358695.1 of Spea bombifrons. Taxonomy (NCBI): domain Eukaryota; kingdom Metazoa; phylum Chordata; class Amphibia; order Anura; family Pelobatidae; genus Spea; species Spea bombifrons. The sequence goes on from NC_071088.1 coordinate 1,440,119, forward strand.
TTATACATTCTTTCTTAAGCAATAAAATATTCCTGGTCTTCCAAATTGCATCTTTTATACAATTTATCATAATCCATAAAACACGCGGCCGGTCAGCTGTGAGACAAAACAACTGTATAGCTTAAAAACCAAAGGCCACAAATCCATTCTAAAATTGGGCCTGCCTTTTCCCATATGTCCTGCGCATAAAAGCAGTTCCAAAATATATGCAACACTCTCTCTTATCTTGGGTACACTGATCTCTGGGGCACTTAGCGGTGGCACCAAGACGTCTCCTGCGCTGAAATTGTCTAGTTGGCAAACATTCGTGCACCACCTGCCACGCAAGATCTCTCTGAGATGGCTAGAAAGTGGCGACATACATTCTGCCAAAGTCTTCTGGACTCTACGAGAGATTATTGTGCCACTTGCTCAGTTTGTTCCTTTGATAATACAGCAGCAGACAACTTCTTTGGATTTTATAAAACATCCGGGCTGAAACCTCTGAGGTGATAAAATGTTATTGCTTTCCCTAAAATGACTGCTTTGGCGGATTTAAAAGCACAGGAGCGTTAAGAGACAGCGAGTAAAAGTTATATTTCCTAAAAATATGACCAGCTGCGTAGTGTAAAAAAGAAGCAAAGGTACATTCTTTGTAAACGTTTTTAAAATACGTAGTAAAAAACTTTATATATAAAATACGCTTCACATCAGGCATCCCCTGACCACCAGCTTTTGTTCTGTTAGCGAAAATCTTGGCCATAATTTTATAGTCTGCATTCAGAAGGGTGACAGGCCTCCAGTTCTAATTATGATCTATTACCCTTCTTAAAAACTCTTGTGACGCGTTTAAAACACCCGCGATGGAGGACTGGCCTTCCATTTCTAAAATTTGGTCTCTCTTTTGAGATATTTGTTTAAAAAAGAAGCGAGTGGACTTCTCCCCTTACTCCAAGCGCTTTACCTGGGCATTACAAATAATTTCTTTACCTTTAAAATCTAAAACCTTTTTAATCTCCTTCTTTAAATTAAAAATCAGTTTGTCAGTAATGCTTAAACCAGCCTCTTTCAACTTAAAAAAAGAGTTTGTAGACGCACATTACGATCTTTAAAAACTCGCTTGCGCTCTTTTTTCTTCCTCTTGCCAGCAGAAATAAAAAAAATTCTTAATCTTGGACTTCTGGTTTCCCACCAGTCCCAAAAAACTCTGACTTGGGTCTTTCTGGCGCCGCCATCGCCCATATGAGACCTTAGAATTATTCCAGAGTTGTTCATCTTCTAGTAACGATAAAGAGAGTTTCCACCATTTAGATTCATTAGGAGTTAAAAAGTTTGTTTTTAAAAGCTTATGGTCTGAAAACAAATCATCTTCTAAAAACACGTCCTGGAGATTACAACCAGAAAAGGACAAAACCAAAGCGGGAGCTGACCTGGCCGCTATACCACGTATATAACCCGGGTCAGAGGGTTTAAGCTGGCGAGAAGTTCTATCTACCTTCTGGTCCTCATCCCCTCCACTACTATTTTTACCGGTAATTTACAATTAAAATAAAAATATATATATATATATATATATATATATATATATATATATATATATATATATATATATATATATATATATATATATATATATATATGTGTGTGTGAGAAAAAACCCCAATATAAGGTAAAAAATACAAACACTAAATTAGGAAGCATATTTAAATTGTTTAAGTAACCAATAAAGTGCATATAAGGAAATAATAAAAAGACAAGGTATGTAAGGTAAAGTGGTAGAAAAACACTTGCATAAGTATATATGTCACTAAGGGATCTATACCACTTATACCAGATATATAAAATAAATGATAAATGTACCTCAAAAACAAGAGAATAAGATGAGAGAATAAATAAAAATGTATGTACCTGCATAGAAACACACTCTGTGCACAATAGCGCACCCGGCCGGGAAAACACAAAAGACTGAGGTGCTGCTAAGCAACGCGTTTCAGAGAGACCGTCTACAAGCCTCAGAGCTACCTCAGAGTGTCTGGAGGTACAAAGAACAAATGCCCCTTTTATCCATAAAATCACCTGAAAAAAAACCCGCCAAAATCCTCAGAGTACGAGGGAGGTAGTAACACTAAGGGTCGGTGACAAGGAGGTTCTAGCAGCTAAGATGGCGCGGCTGCTCTGAAGAAGCGGGTTTTGAGAAGTTTCTTGAATGTCGGGGGGGGGGGTGAAAGCTGAAGGTTCGGGGGGAGGAGATTCCAGAGATTTGGGGGCAAGGAGTGAAATCTAGCAGACAGGAAAAGAAGAGATAATCCTGGAGATTAAAACCAGAAGAGGACAAAACCAAAGTGGGGGCTGACCTGGCCACTAGACCACGTATATAACCCGGGTCAGAGGGTTTTAAATGCCTTCTTGCATCTTTCAATTTAAGATCAATGATAAAGTGTTTAAGTTGGCGAGAAGTTCTATCTACCTTCTGGTCCTCATCCCCTCCACTTCTATTTTCACCGGTAATATATCATTAAAATCACCTCCAATTATTAGAGGGGAATGTCAACAAAAATGGACAGAGCTAAATTATATATATAGAAACACTAATATAAAGTAAAAATACTGAACTAGTAAACATTTAATTTATTGGTTACTTAAACAATTTAAATAAGGAAATAATAAAAAGACAAGGTATGTAAGTTATATTCAAGTAAAGTGGTATATATGTCACTAAGGAATCTATACCATATCTGAAATGTTTCCAGATGTACAAAATAAATGTACTTCAAAAATAAGATTAGAGAATAAATAAAAATGTATGTACCTGCGTAGAAACACACTATGTGCACAATAGCGCACCCAGCCGGGAAAACACAAAAGACTGAGGTGCTGCTAAGCAACGCGTTTCAGAGAGACCGTCTTCAAGTCTGGAGGTACAAAGAACAAATGCCCCTTTTATCCATAAAATCTATATCACAAAAAAAACGTACACCTGAGAAAAACCCGTCAAAATCCTCAGAGTATGAGGGGGGTAGTAACACTAAGGGTCAGTGACAAGGAGGTTCTAGCAGCTAAGATGGTGCGGCTTCTCTGAAGAAGTGGGTTTTGAGATGTTTATTGAATGTTGGGAGGGAGGGTGAATGCCGAATCTTGTAGACGGAAAAGAAAGAGATAAGTGAGGAGGAGAGACTCAGCCCACAGGAGGAACTTAAGGATTGAGTAGGAGAGTACCGCATTTTTATAACTAACATACGAAGCTGAAACCATACATGCGTGTTATACGCCGATGAATCCTAGAGCTGCACGATTTGCAGTCACGTCTCCCTCCCTTCCGGTCCTGGGGAGGGCACGTGTTATACGCCAATAAATATGGCAAATATGTATGGAGGGGCAGTATATGAGAGTCAGTCTTATGTAGGGGCAGTATTATTGCAGGCAGTGTTATGGGGGGCCGTATAGCTTAGTACCAGGATTTTACATTTAATTCTAAAGGTAATTGGGAGCCAGTGGAGGATCACAGAGTGGGTTAGTGTTATTTTCAGATTGATGTTTTGGGCCCAAATCTCATTTTAGCCAGCATGATGGTCCCGTGTTTGAATTTAATCCAAGAAAACATTTTCAAAAACTGACCCAGGGTATTTCTGTAGGGGCAGATAGGCAAGTTTTGTGCAGTTTTTTTTTTTGCTTCCTTTTGCTCTTTTCAGCAGCAACTTCTGTCCAAAAGATCAAAAAGACGGGTCAGAGATCAAATAGCGGGTAATCCAGACAGACACCGCCGCCCAGCAAGGAGGGTAGATCCGGGACTGTGCAGGACTGCGGTTGTGGCCTGTGGTGTATTTATAGGGCTGCAGATCGTTTCATCTCCCCTCTGCTGGACGACCCCCTCATCAGATTGGAGGGCAGAGGGCTGTTCTTCCAAAACACAGACCCTGTTGCATATTTGGTGACATGAAAGGACGTTGGTGGCAATGTAGTTTTGGGGGGAAAGGTGCAAACAGTCGCAACTTTAGTCCCCGGCTTCGGTCTACTCCTACTCGGTAGATGCACACAGCAGACGGGCAGCGCAGCATGGAGATCGTCAGGGGCCGTAATCATCAAACTACCAGCCTTTATACCGACACTTTTGACTTCTGATGAAGATCTGCAACAAAAAAATAAAAATGGTCTGACCTCACATTACGATTTATCCTTCACATTAACATCAGAAAAAAAATCAGAGGATTTTTATTTGTGGCTCAAAGAATATGTAGGTAGCGGATATTTCCATTTTTAATATTTTTTTGGTTTAAAATGATATTTTTATGTACATCGTATCCCATGTTTCTGAAGAAATTAATAAAACATTAAAACCGTTCGGTGCTCGCAGATAAAAAAAATCTCTTTCTCGTTACCCTGAAATCGCAGAAATGTAATTAATACAGAAAGATGACAAATACAGTTTTATAATCGTCTACTTTGTCAAAAAGACTTCTTCCCAAATTAAAGCGTTTGCCGGAAGGAGATAAAGATCCTCAGCCTCGGAGATTTCATGTGAAATAAAAAAAAGAAGATTTTCCCCGGGATACAAAGTTACAGAAAATGAAATGAATGAAATGCTTGCGCTGAGACGCGGCCCGTGCTGCCGGTGTGGGGGACTCACCTTCGGCGATAGAAAATGTAACAGCCTAGAAGAACACCCGCTGTACAAATGATCAGGACGGATATCCACAGCCCACGGTGGCCTCGGCCTCCTCCAGATGCTCCGCTCTCTAGAAAACATAAAGAGCGCGGTTCACAGACACGGCGTAGGAAAGCACGGCGGGGTTTGTAGTTTCTCTGGGTTATAAAGTTGGTTTATAAAGAAAAGCGTTACTGGTTCATTTGGCTTTATATAAAGAAATAATTAGGGTAATAAATCCAGGAGATATAAATGTAATCTGATAACACGAGATACAACATTCATTTAGAGGCAGATCGAGACCCGGTGGGGCGTTGGGGCAGAAGGTCTGACCAGCCTTTTCTATCTGCCCCAATACACTCTATATGACCAGTCTGTAGATTTGTATATTTTGGGTAAAAATCCATCCGGATACATTTTATACTTTTATCTGAAGTTACTGTAAGATCCGAACAATGAAAGCAGTAGAAATTAAAGAAACGCACACATGCAGCACAATCATTTTCTTTGTAGTAAATCCGCTGGGGCCGTTTCCACCCCGGACCTGAGGCTCTTGTCTTTGGGGTAGTAAAAGGTGGGTAAAGACACTGGGTGGAATAAGCGCCTGTTATTATATGTCTTACAATCCTGGAGGGCTGTCACTTGGTAACATGGTAACCGGAATATATATTCAGGGTGATTCCGGACACTTTTCTTTCTTCTATTATTGAATTATTATTGCTGCCGTGGAAGTTATTTAAAGAGATCGCGCTCATCTAGGTTGATTCATATAATTTTCAACCCGGTAGCGGCCGCCTAGCTGATTAATGGCAGACTGCCCGGCTGCATTCACCTCATCGAGAACAGGGGGGGGGGATAGGGGGGGGGGACAGCCTAGGGGCCAAGTCCTACTAAGGGACCCAATACTAAAAGACCCCAAAACACATTAACTGCTTACTTTCCAGGCCTATCCAGGAAGAGAATAATACAAAACCCATAAAGATACCATAAAGACAGGACGCACGTTCTGCCTAAAGTACAAACCATACTGACTTTATGCAGAAATAAAACATAAAGAAACGTAAGGCTGTGGCCCGAAATCTTCAAATAAGCGCAGCCTGGGGGGGGGCAATTACCCTCTTGCCAGATCTCACATATAAGCAGCCCTTAATAACAGCAACCGTACAACGTACTGGAGTCTGAGCTCAGCGTCTCCATGACCCTTCATATCAGCGACAAAACAGTTGACTTAGATATACGACAAACATAATTATATGAAAGTTCAACAAATACAACAATGTTCAGAGCCAGATTATTCCCGTTGTTTTCATTCCCTACAGCGGTTCTGAAGATCGGATATCTATTTAAAACTACGCTAGAACTCGCTGCTGTCTTCAAACAACTCCGGAGTGGAACGTCCAGCAGAAAAGTTTGATCCGCTGTTGGTTCCCGCCGGGCATCGTCACAGAGTAATAACGCCAAGAACATCAACCAACCAAATAACATTACACCAGTCTTATGCTCTATCGCCTTTCCAAGTCTTTGGACCTGGGCAGGGAGCCGTGTATGTTATGTCTTTATATTCACAGAGCGTAATATAACGCGGACAGTCTTCATATCTGCACAGAGGAGCCTTAAACATAGCAGTCCTCGAGCATCTCTACAGAGTCCAACTTACCAATAACCGTCAGTCCGACCTCGATGTCTCTGTAATCCGCCGTGTTGGTCACTTGACAGACATAAACTCCTTCGTCACGATGCTTCACGTGGGTCAGAGTCAGGTCCAGTCTCCCGTTAGACAAGTCAGGAGACATGTTGGTGCGGCCTCTGTACTGAGGAGCCTGGTGCGTTAAATCGAATTGTCCTTTATTAAAGGTGTGAAGCACCAAGGATGGTTTTGTGCCGATCTTCTTCACCCATAACACCAGCAGATCCTCTGTGCCAGATATAAATGGGACTGAACAGGGAAGGACGGCGGTTCCATGAAGGGCAGCATTGACAGTCGGTACGGAGCCTGTTAGAGAATGAAAGCGAGACGGATTTAACCCCTTATGGACTGGACTCATTTTTTCTTTGTGTACCCTGTGGGACCGAGGCTGTTTTAACACTATTGGCAAGCTCGTGTTCAGCTGTAATTTCTCCTCACCCATTTAGTGAACCCACACATGTTATATATTGTCTTTTACAGGACATGATGGGCTTTCTTCAGATACCATATGTTTTGATCATATCATCTTATTTACTATAAAAAAAGAAAAAAAAATGGTGAAAATTTGAAAACCCCCCCACATTTTATGACTTTTCTTTGAAAAATCTTTTACTCACCTATAAAAGTAAAAAAACTAGCTACATAGATTCTACTATTTGTCCCGAGTTTATAAATACCCAATGTTTTATGTTTTTTGTAAATGATTGGGCAATAAGTACAAGTAGCGTTTTATGATTTCCAAACCTTTTTTCCAAATCTGGTCATCCTGCCTCCATCTCCTCTTTGGAACATCTTTGAAGCCGGTTAACTCAATTAATCTCCATCAAACCATATATTTTTGAAAAATAGACACCCCAGGGTATTTCAAATGCTGGTATTTTAACCCTTTACATACACTAATTTTTTTTATTTTTTTTTTCCTCTGGTGACATCACTGCATGATTATTTTTAAATGTTAGCACATTTGTTTTTAGCATTTATTTTTCTATATTTATTATTTTTTGAATATTTAACTAATCACATTGTGATTAGAAAGCTGGGCTCCATTGACTTGCATGGTTGAATGCAGTACCTGTATTTAACCTGCAAGTGGAGCCAGAGTTCTCTAGAGGGTCTGGAGACCTTCTGGTGAACTTTTTCAAGTTGACTGTTTTTTTTTACAGGACCGCCGTCGCCATCTTGCAGATGGCGAAAATCACTCGCTTTGGCGCTGTGACCGCTCTCCGGACCGCCCGTCCTGGGGTAAGTGTTTGGTGTCGCTGGATGCCTCCTGATCGAGGCATTCCAGCGACACAATTGAAGTTTAGGAGATGATCGTTGATCGCCTCCTAAACTATTTTAAAACGCGCGTCCGCCGCCATACAATGTATGGCGGATGTTCATGCCCCGGGGAGGGGCCAGACGTGGCCCCTGATGCCGATCTCGGCGTTACTGAATGCCTCGACATTGATGCATTACAGCAACCCTGTTTATGCATCGTTGATCACTTTCTAAGCATATTTAATTTAATGACCGTTCAGGACCGTCAAAGGTCGTTAAGTGACCGTTTTTGCATTACGGTCCTGAACTGGCAAAGGTCGTTAAGGGGTTAAAAACGTTTTTCCACAGAGACAAGACGTTCATTTGGAGTCCTGTCCAATATTGCCGCTAAATTAACTCTAAACACCCCATTAACCATAACTGCCCCTAAATTAACACTAAAGACCCCATCAACCATACCAATTTATTAGGTAATTTATCTGGAGTACATGCAATTAATTTAGGGGCAGTTATGGTTGATGGGGTATTTAGAGTTAAATTAATGCTGAGGACTGAGGGTTAATTTAATTAATTTAATAAAGTTAACTTAAGGTGCAGTTAGAGGTAAAGGGGGGCAAACTAAGGGGAATCTAAATCCTGGGGGCAGTGTGAACATTATTAATGTATTTATTTATAAAGGTATGGTATCAGTGATATTCTCTGAATGATCAGAATCCTGTAAGATCCGGATCACTGTAAGATTTGAATCTTTGAACGGTTCTCTGCCTTCAGTGACATCACTAGAGTAGGCAGGCAGGAGGGTTCATTGACTAATGAAAGGGACGTGTCACAACTTACCTCTCCGGGCGCCGTTCCTCGCATTTGCAGCATAACAGAAAACCTAGTGTAGCTGTTTCTAGCCACATGTCTCCTAGCAACCTGCGTGTGAGTCATAGGAGGGGGTGTGCCCAGGCTGGGAGATGACTGGGGGTGTAGCTGCCTGAGCAATCTCTAGTGCAGTTCCGGGGGCGTGGCTTGGCGTGTCTCCTAATTTAAAAGGCCTGCTGGTCTGCTGCACTTTACCCTTGTGTGGTCTTAGAGTCTGACGTGCTGCTCTCTGCTCCTACTTTGATTACTACTCCGTGTACCGAATCCTGGCTCGTCTGACTAACTCCTCTGTGTACCGAATCCTGGCTTGATTTTGCTACCTTCACTGTCCTCGCTACAGCCATCTACTCCTCAGAGACTGCCTTTATTATTTTGCCTATACCCTGTCCTCTGGCTGCTCAATATATCTTCGGCCCTTGGTGTTCCCTTTGGGCCTTCCCATTCGGTATCTTCAAGTTCCGGGGTATAGGTGCGTGACAGGACGGGGCCAATTGTCAGTGTGCCTGCACGGAGGGACTGGGAAATAGTAACTCCTGTGAGTCACACGGAGTGATCTGAAGATTTGGATCATGAATCGGATCATTTCAATGAACGACTCGAAATGATCCGATTCACCTTAATGATCCGATTCACTTTAATGATCTGAACTTCCCATCACTACTCTGGGTATCTAATCTCATGGGTTTCTGACTGTTACTAATTTACAATGGGGTCAGCACAGTTATTTATCTGGGAGCAGTGTAGGTTATGTCTTTATATTCACAGAGCATAATATAACGCGGACAGTCTTCATATCTGCACAGAAGCCTTAAACATAACAGACCTCGAGCATCTCTACAGAGTCCAACTTACCAATAACCGTCAGTCTGACCTCGATGTCTCTGTAATCTGCCGGGTTGGTCACTTGACAGACATAAACTCCTTCGTCACGATGCTCCACGTGGGTCAGAGTCAGGTCCAGTCTCCCGTTAGACAAGTCAGGAGTCATGTTGGTGCGGCCTCTGTACTGAGGAGCCTGGTGCGTTAAATCGAATTGTCCTTCATTAAAGGTGTGAAGCACCAAGGATGGTTTTGTGCCGATCTTCTTCACCCATGACACGTACAGATCCTCTGTGCCAGATATAAATGGGACTGAACAGGGAAGGACGGCGGTTCCATGAAGGGCAGCAGTGACGTTCTGTACGGAGCCTGTTAGAGAATGAAAGGAACATCACGTGTATTAATATTACTCCGCGGCATTAAATAATAATAACAGCAACAGAGAGAGACGGATTTAAAAAGGTTTCTCCACAGAGACGAGACGTTAAATGGGAGTCCCGGAGTGTTATGAAGATAAACCTGCATAGTATTCTACATACTGTTTAGTGAATAGCATGTATATTACTTTACGTATTTACTTATGATGTCATATACTTTTCCACTTGGGCACGAGGCAGAGTAAGACCCATTTCTGCTGCAAGGATTTGCCTTCCCTCTTACTTTTTTTCTGATCCAAACATAGATCCGCAGCCATCATCTGACAGCGCCGGCCATCTTTACTCTGGGGTATGACACCTGACTACTTGGTCATCCACACCAAAAAATGTGGAATCACTCCAAAATAGGCAAAAAGTTAAACTTTTTTTTTTTTTTTTTTTTTATTCTTTATTCTGTTAAAATAATTATAACAAACAATTGACAAAAAAGTTACTTCTATAAAAGTTGAAATAACTTACAATATACTTCTTACAGTATTCGTAAATTATAACTGACTGAGGGGCCTACATTTTTGGCCAAGTATAAAGGTTGAACTCACCACCAGAAAAGGAAAAAAGAGAAAAAAAAATATGTAGGATATATATTAAATTCTCAAGAATTCCCTAAAATGTAAGTGTTCCAACTAGACCAAATTTTGTTATAAAAATCTATGTTGTTTCGAAAGAAGTATCTCTTTGAAATAGCCTGTATTTTAATTTGATTAGAAATTTTGTCCAGTAATGGGATGTTATGGCTTTTCCAATTTGGAGCAATACATATTTTACATGCCAATAATATATTAATTAACAAGGTTTTATTAAATTTAGATATTTGCGGAAGGTCTAGATGGAACATAAAGATTTGAGGCGTCAAACAAATCCTAATACCTGTGACTAATCGAAATAAAGAGCATACTAATTCTTTAATAGGATTAAGGTTATGACATTATGGCTAGGTTTCCACTTGGGTTTTTGTCCTGCGTTTTTTTCTTGATGAAAAACGCCAGGAAAAAAGCCAAGAAAACTGCCACTGCATTCTCCTGCGTTTTGGCGTTTTTTATGGAGTTTTTTCTGGCGTTTTAGCCTTTCTGTGGAAATTGCTTTTTTTGACCTTAGGCAGTTTTTCCAGCCTTTACAAGTTAGATGTTTCACCCGGCTAAAAGGGATTAGGATAAATGGCAAGTATCTGCCCTCTCCTGATGTCATTTACTTGGTAGAGTTCTACTTAAACGCCCCGGCGGACCCTTTTGTCTCTTTTCTGTGGTTTGTAAGGCATGCTTTATTCCGAATGTCTGCTCCTCTAAGAAGATTGGCCCCAAATGATGGTGCAAATTGTTTGCTGTTGCTTTTGACACGCAGGATCCAGTTGATGCGTCATGTATGTTTGTTTGTTTGTTTGTTCCAAATGGTGTAAGATTCAATATGAACTTTGTTTTGTGTGAAACTGTTTGTTTCCAGCCTATTTCTTGTAGGACGTACAGATACTGGGTCCATCCTCTGCATTGTAACTGTGGGAAAAACGCCATTAAAAACGCCAAGGCATAAAACCCACATGGCTTTTTCATGGCGTTTTTTCTCTCCCATAGACTTCTATTGGAGAAAAACGCCAGGATTTCCTTGCAAAAAACGCCAGAGCGTCAACAACCTGCGATTCTGAAAAACTGCCACAGAGCCCAAAAAAACAGAAAAACGCCAAACAGGACTGAAAAAACGCCAAACAGAAAAACGCCAAGTGGGAATGGCATTTTGCGATTTCCTATTGAAGAACAGCTAACATTTGGCTGCAGCGTTTTTTCACAAAAAAAACGCCAGGTGGCGCTATTGGCGTTTTTAGCAAAAAAAAACCAAGTGGAAACCTAGCCTATGTCATATCTAGCCACATTAGTTTGAATGGATCAATGTTGTTACTAATATTTTTCTCCGCACTATACCATCCTAAATTATGTTTAGTTTTAATTCCCCATGCCAAAGCGTGAGATATAAATATATAACTTTGATTATCAACACAACCCAGAACCAAACCAGCTTCTTTCGCGGCTGCAGAGGGTGTGCGATGGGAACGCTGGCTCTGCTGGACAAAAGAGTAGAGCTAGAGGACCACTTGGATACACACCGCGCATGCACTACCCCCGGCTTTGCAGTATTATTAATAATTAATGGAATCCATTTATTTTGTGCATCGTCACAGAGTAGTAACGCCAAGAACATCAACCAACAAAATAACATTAAACTGTTAAACATCTTATGCTCTATCGCCGCTCCTTTCATCTCTTGGTCAGTAAAAGGTTAATGTCCTCCTTCCCAATTGTGATCAATTATTGATTAACTCAAAAAAATGAGCAGCTTTCTGCTGCAGACTCAGTAGGACTTCAAATGAAGTAGTAGGCAGTCTGTCGAGCTTCTCCAATCCACCCCAACCTCCAGAGCAGCGCTAATTCAAGGCAATTTCCAGTCAGAGTGACTTTTCTGCCCCAGTAGTAACTCATTTACACAACTTGTAGTGCAGGCGAGGCGCTGACGCAGAGTCTCAGTATAACTGTCTGACACTCTGGGGATGTCATGGGTTTCTGACTGTTACTAGGTTACAATGGGGTCAGCGCGGTTATTTGTCTAGATTTATCCCTTCCCCTTCAAAACACCGATTGGCCAGAATAAAAAAGTAAAGCAATTAACCCACAGGCTGTTAAAACCACCAATCACAGCCACAACCAATGAGACGGCCGATACACTTCATGTAATGATTTCGGCTTCTTCTATCAATCGCTCATTCTGTGCCCTCCTAGAGAAGAGTTTTATGGGGGGCTTTACATTTTCATGGTATCCCTTTACAAATACATGGAGGGGGTTTATAGAATCTCCCCATATGCATTTATCCATTTTCCTCCAACTATGTTCCATGTGGCTGATATATTTGGCAGCGGGGTCTGTCACAAGGAGACAATAGTATCGGAACAAAGGGTCAGAGTAAATTTTTATTTAGTGTGCTGAATGCAAGGGCTGCCCTGTCAGCAGAGCAGAGAAGAGGCTTCCATCTTATCACTGAGGAAGGGAAGCCTCTTACTCTCCACTGGGGCGGCTTAAACTCCAGTCTGTCAGCCCCTGGGAAACCCCACTGACGGTATTTCAGTCTCCTTCCAAGTTGGCTCTTGCCAGGATCAATCCCTCCAGGTAGGCCTCTTAGAACCTCAGACCTTGCCCATATTTAGTCCTGCAGCACGGCGCTCCTTCCCGTCTCTCAAAATGGAGTCTCTTACATTCTCCTCATGGATCTCAGGTCACCTGACCTCACCTCAGGAGTTGCTTAGGCCACGCCCCCTGCTGCCCACCACTGTACGCAGTCCTAGTGGTGCAGCATTTGTGTGGCTGAGGGTGATGTGCGTTACAATGCAGTACACAGAAACATGCTTGTAACACAGGGGGTGCTACATTATGATGCAGTAATCCACAGGATACGCAATCAGGGCCACGAAAGCTGGGTTATAAAGGTCCTTGATTACAGGTGTGTCAGAAGCAGGTAGACATCTTATATCCAGTAATCACACACTGGAACAGGCGGGAATCGTAGTCTGATACAAGAAAAAGGTTCCGTCCCCCTGTCTCACGCACCTCTGCCCAGCATGCAGGAGACATCTCCTCCCAGCGAGAGTCAGGAGAAGCCCCGCTGCAGGCACGCCCCCGATAGGCAGCAGGCACGCCCCCGATAGGCAGCAGGCACGCCCCCGATAGGCAGCAGGCACGCCCATGATAGGCCCGGGCCCTATTTTTTTATTTGTTTATTTTGAGGAGACAGCTATTGTTTCTGGTATTGATGGATTCTTACCTTTGCATGGTGCCCAGGGAAGCAGGAGTAGCGAGACAGCAATGCCATGGGCCTGAAAAAGAAAAATTACCATATTACAATTTTTTTGGTTTTTTTTTTACAGAATTTTGAGTTTAATTTAGAAATGTAGTTACATAAAAATGTAAAAGTATTTAACCTGTTGGCTACCATATAGACATACCGGTACGTCAATAACTGGTGAGGCAGGATAACCCTTAGGACCTACTGGTGTGTCATGATTCTCTAGCAGAAGCAGAAGGCATCCTACTGACAGACCAAGTGTAATGGTGTTCTGCACAAGTGCTGAAAGAGGCAAATGCCATAAGGGAATACCATGTCCATGAAAGGGTTACATGGTCTGCAACAATGCTTAGGTAGGTGGTACGTGTCAAAGTAACATCCACATGAATGGCAGGACCCAAGGTTTCCCAGCAGAACATTGCCCAAAGCATCACATTCCCATAGTGCATTCTGGTGCCGCGTGTTCTCCAGGTAAGCAACGCACCCGGCTATCCATCGGCAATGGACAGTGCAATGCTCTGCGTGTTCTGACACCTTTCTATTAGAACCAGCAGTCACTTTTCCAGCGATTTGAGCTGGTCAGTTGGATTTGACCACACAGGCATCAATGAGCCTCAGCTGCCCATGACCCTATTGCTGGTTCACCACTTTTCCTTCCTTTCCTTCCAGCCTTATCCCCTTCACCTGTCAGTGCGCAGAATGCTATGGCCGATCGCTGTGTATTGAGACAGTCTATACATTACTGTTTTGGGCCTAAAGGTTAGAGAGAGAATAAACCTCCCCTAGGTTAGCCCCCCCGTATTAAGAATTTTAACAAAAGATGATTGCATTTGTTTGATCAACTGTTTTTTTTTTCGTTAGAACTACTTTAAAGTAGGCAATATTAACAATCTTTTTCAGGGGGGGCTGATTACTGATTATGATAGCTCAGCGTTAGGTTTTATTTCCTGATCTATCTTTTAGCTTTGTATAGCGTTTCCAGGGCCGACCTCAGGTGTTCAGGCGCCCTGTGTGGACCACCCCCGAACTCCACGGAACAGAGGTAGAGCTCAGCGGGACAGAAATTTCAAGTTTCAGTTGGGGGGGCAACCCATATGTATTCCCATCCTCATGCATACAAAATAGGATTGTGAATACCGCCTCCTGTGTGATCTGACTATTAGACTAAGATCCAGATCCCCCGCAGCGCTGCCCCGACTACACACCAGGGAGTCAGAAGCACCCGTATGTTTGGGGGGGGAGGTGTTAAATGGGGGGCATAAGGCATTTCTGTAGGCAGAGTGCTCTATGTTATGCCAGAGTGGGTAATGCTGGGTTAATGCACGGCTATAGGGGGTAACAGAGAAAGTGATTCTGGTGTAAAGTTTGGAAATGGTGAATTCCATTACTGTGACCCCCACTTACCCAACACAACGCCTTCATTTCAGAGACAGACATTCTGCGAGCTTCCATTCCTTCCGAGTATTTGTTCCGAGCTAAAAAAAAAAAAAAAAAAAAAAAGGGTGTTTTTTTTTTTACAATATTTTGGAGAAAATAAGAGATCGCTTATCCTTCCGGGATACTAAAGGTTAAACATGCAAGGAAAACAATACATTTTTTGTCACTGAACTAATATTTTTAGAAATGACACAGAGCAGATGGTGTGGAAGAAGAGGGCGACAGACACCAAAATGGGGAGGATTTTGTTTACCTTTTTTATGATATAATAGGTATATTTTCTGTGTTTCTAATGTGGCTGCCTGGTGTGTAAATGTCATCACTCTCAGCCAATTCCTGTACATGTATGGGTTCAAGATGCATTGTCAGTAAGAGGCTAGAGCAAGGGAGGGGAACATCCAGCCCGCAAAATCATTTGGTCTGGCCATGCCAAGGAAACCGCACACGACTGCCAAGACTATCTTTAACTCAGGGCAAAAGGAGCAGCTGGCCCTTGAGCCTCCCATGGTCACTTCCACAGGGACCGCTGCTTACGTCTGGGTTGCTCGCACTTAGTGCGAGCAATGTGTCTTGTATGGCCAAGTGGATGGTGGAATCCAGTGGAGTCACGTCACGCTATGTCACATGACCCTGCTGCATTCCTGCTTCCCCTGGGTGGTAAAAGAGAAGTTGTTCGCACCGAGTGCCAGCAACACAGAGGGAATCAGCGACCCCCGTGAGCAGCACAGATAAATCTGCAGTTCAGGTAAAGTGATAGAAGAGGTGTATAAATTAGTATGTAGAATTGAGTGAATGAGTATCTAAATGAGGGAATATTTGTGAATGAGTATCTGTGAAAGAGGGACTTAATGAATGAATTAATATGTGTGTGATAGTATGGATGTGTATGCAGGGAAGCATTGCATAGGGAGGATGTTTGAGGAAAAGATGCCACAGGGGGGCTTTTGACAGGTTGGGTTGCAGAGGGGCTCATGGACCAGGGATTTGGGATTGCTACATTCCTTTGGATTATTGCATGGGCCAAGTACCCAGGATTATGTGGGTGTCACAAGGCCAGGCTGCCAGGAATATCATCCAGATTTAGCTACCAGCAAACTCCAACCCGCGCAGCCTGGTGACTTTTACCGGTATATTAACTTCTTATCGGAAAGTACTATGGCACACTTGTTGGCACCTTCTGGTGCAGTTTATCCAAGTCATGGAGCACATTGAACGGCCCCATCCATCATTAAGCTTTTGGATTTCTTTTTTGGACTAATATAAGACACCTGCCCTTCCAGACCCTCACCATGACTGTTAGCTGTGTTATCTTCACAAAAATTGTTGCATGGAAAGAGTTAAAATATATTTTCATTTTGATAGGATCCGGGCTTTGTCTAATTCGATTTTCCAACTGGAATTGCTACACAAAGCGGTCCCTACTCCCTCTGTACAGGTCCAGCTAGACACACTGCGGCTACAACTGTCTGATCTCCTTGACTCTAAATGTCAGAGAGATTACCTAGCTACCCGACGGCTTTTCTACGAGATGGGGAATAGGCCGGGGAGGTTGCTGGCTAGGGCTTTGAGGGCTAAACGGGCCTCTGGCTTTATCCCTAAGATTCGTGACGCTCGTGGTAAACTACATTATACAACACAAGCAATCTCCAGATGTTTTCGGGATTATTATCGCGAATTGTATAATTTGCCCGCGGCAGATCATCATGGGCGCTCTCGCGACTCCCAACTGGGATCTTATTTAGACAAATTCCTCCATCGAAAGCTTAGAGCCGAAGACGGTTTGTCCCTGGAGGCTTCTATCAGCTTAGCAGAGGTTGAATCTGTAGTTAAATCTCTCCCGCTGGGTAAAAGCCCGGGACCCGACGGGTTCACCACTACGTATTACAAAAAGTTTTTACCGATCCTGGGCCCGCAATTGGTTACGCTCTTTAATGACCTCGCCACTGGCTGCCCTCTGGACCCTCAAACTAACCTTGCCCATATAACAGTCATCCCAAAACCGGGTAAGGATAGTGAGTTGTGTGGCAGCTATCGGCCAATCTCGCTGCTAAACGTGGATCTTAAGATCCTGGCAAAAATACTGGCCACTAGGCTACAGCCATTCCTTCCGTCCTTGATCCATCCAGATCAAGTGGGATTTGTCCCGGGCCGGGAGGGCAGGGACAATACTATGAGGGTCATTGACCTTTTGTCCTTAGCAAAACACTCTAACGCCCCTTTTGCATTGGTGTCGATGGATGCAGAAAAAGCATTCGACAGGGTGGCCTGGCCTTACTTATTTCGGGTGCTGAGAGGCATAGGTTTGGGCTCAACCTTCCTACATCTAGTCGGTGCTTTGTACACCTCCCCGTCGGCCCAGATAAGAGTTAATGGGTCCCTCTCAGAACGATTCACACTGTCGAATGGTACCCGGCAGGGTTGCCCTCTTTCGCCCCTGCTTTTCATCCTTGCACTGGAACCTTTGACTAACGCCCTACGTGGCAATGCTGGGATTAAGGGGTTGGAGGTGCAGGAGCAGACCCATAAACTTTCGGTGTTTGCTGACGATATGTTGTTTATGATCCAGGATCCTCTCACTTCTCTTTCTTGTATAGTCTCGGAACTGAACCGCTTTCGTGTCCTCTCGAATTATAAAATAAATATTCAGAAGTCCGAGATTCTGGGTCTTAATATTCCTCCTGCCTTAGGAATGCAAATTAAAGCTTCGTTTCCCTTTCGATGGTGTGTGTCCTCCATCCGATACCTGGGATTGCAACTTTCGCCCGACCCCTCCCAACTAGCCTCACTGAATCATTGGTCCATCCTCTCGTCGATCACTGCTGACCTTCGTAAGTGGGCATATCCACACATCTCGTGGTTCGGTAGGATGGGTGTAGTCAAAATGACTATCCTTCCTAAACTTTTGTATCTACTACAATCCTTACCCATATACTTGCCGAAATCCTTCTTTAAAGCCTGCCATAAAGTGTTCCGCACTTATATATGGGGTGGCAAGCCGGCTAGGCTGGCATTTGCCCATTTGAAGGTGGGGAGGTATGGGTCTCCCAGACATTATATTATTTGCGGAGAGTGGTGGAGTGGTCCCGTTCTTTGCCCAAACCGTGGTTGTCCATCGAAAGTCAATTTTTCCCGCTGCCTCTTCCCAATGTCCCCTGGCTACCCGCGTGCCATCGTCGCCCCTTAATGCCTGGTCATCCTTTGATCGCCCCGACTTTGAAGGTTTTGCGGAGAGCAATCCGAGGCCAGCCCGTTGTGCCCTGTCCTGGCCCGCTTTTGCCCCTGACTGATAACCCCGACTTTGCTCCAGGTATGGGTCTTACCTCCTTGCGCCCTCTTGTTCCGGCAGGCCAACGGACACTCCGGTTTTGTCACATTGTCGACCTAGGTGTGCTTCGATCTCTCGAGGTCTTGTCGTCTTCTGGAACTGATACGTTCAGTCTCCGCTTTCTTATCCATCAACTCAAACATTTCGTCTCCCCTTTACTTTCTGACCCTAACATGACCAGGTCTCTTTCCCCCTTGGAACGGTTGTGTGTTGCGAACGACGAACCCCAACATCTTTTGTCGCAAATATATGCCTCTCTGATACTCACCTCCGCAGATACTAAACCGTATTATATGAGCCTGTGGGAGAGGGATCTGGGAATTGCCTTAGAACCGGAGGATTGGGATAAGATTCTCTTACTGACGCATAAGGGGTCAATTTCCAGTAAAATTCAGGAATCCGCCTTTAAACTACTGGTTCGATGGTACAAGGTTCCAGCTGAATTACATCACTACCTCCCGCAGGTGTCCCCTCTCTGTTGGCGATGTGGTTCTGCCCCAGGTACTTACATGCACCTTTGGTGGTCGTGCCCTCTTATCCAGGTGTTTTGGGATGTGATTTTACAAGTTATTCGTATTGTTGGGGATCCGGGTTTCCAGGCCTCTCCTGCAGCTTTTATCCTCCATCATAACGATATATCGTATGGCAGTTATAAAGGCTCACTCACCTTCCATATAATTAGTACGGCCAAGTCGGTCATACCCAGGTTCTGGAGACAGTCCTGCTCTCCCCCTATCGGGGCATGGCTTAGTAGCATGTCATTCGTCTGTCAGATGGAACGTTTGACTATGTCCTCGAGGGGTTTGGCCAGCGGGAACACATCGAAGTGGCTCCCTTGGCAAGATTTTGTTGCATCTTCTGCCTTCCCGGAGATTCTGGGGGTTCACACTTAGATGGCTCTCGCTTTTGTTTTGGTTTTCTCAACCCTCAAGATGAAACCTCGCAATATCCGTTACCCACTCGGTGTCTCCTTGCTGCCTTCCTGTACTTCTCATAACTGGGAGGCCTATTTCCATTATGTCCAGCATCTGGTAAACTACTACCAGCTCTTGTCAGTCTTTTTTTGGCTCGCCTTGCACCAATTAATTTGTTTGTTTTGTTTATTTTTTCTTTCGTTGGTTCAGTTATTTGCTCCGTTTGTTGTCTCACCCAACAGGGCTTGACTACGATACTTCTTCGGGATTGTGACATTATTGATTACCTGACGTGATCGGCTAATTTACAAATGTTCGTCATGTTTATTATTGCGTCATTTATGTCGGTCTCTGCCGATCCTTTGCCTGTCAAACATCTCGCCTGAACTGTATTGATACCTCGTTTTGTACTTTGCATCAAATCTGTACGTACAATTACTTGATACTTCGGTTTTCCCATGTATCGTATTTTTTATTTCATCTGTCAATAAACGGAGAATGAAAAAAAAAAAAATATATTTTCATTTTAAAAGCCCATAGTGTGCCTAGTTTTTTTAAAAAAAAATGTATGATTTTAGGGGTAAATTGAACTGGCCAGCTTCAAAGATGTCCCAAATATGCGAATTGGGCACACACTGACCAGATGTCCAAATGCCCAAAAATATACACCTCACAAAGGTGGTCTTTTACCTCCTAAATAACCCAAAAGATCCACGCATGTACTCGGGAGATGTTCCTGAACACATATTGAGATGTTTGACACGGACATACACCAGGAGCGGTAAATTCATACCTGAAGTAAAATGGAAAAAAACCACACAAGAAAATACTACGGCAAACTGTAACAAAGGCTGGTGGTAAAATGTCTGCATGTATAGAGTTAAAATATCAGCATTTATAATACCCAAGGGTGTATATTTTTCAAAAATATTTGATTTCATGGGGTAAATTGAATTGGCCGGGTTCAAAGATATCCAAAGTAGGATATGTGTGACAAAATACACAAAAAAGGGTTGGTGGTAGAATTAGTGCATGGAAAGGGTTAACATACCAGCATTTGAAATACTTTGGGGTGTCTAGTTTTCAAAAATATGATTTGATGGGGTAAATTGCATTGGTCGGCTTCAAAGATACCCGAAATAGCACACGGGGCAGAATGACCAGATTTGGGGGGGAAAAAAATGGTATTGAAATAGCAAAAACGCTACTTGTATATATTGCCCCATAACATGCAGAAAAAAAGTGAGAATTCTTACCTTTGAATTCCTTTTCCTTGTCCATTTCCAAGGTGGCACATGAGAAGAGAAGGCTCGGCCTACCAGGTAGGGCAGGAAACACTATAAAAAAGGAGACCTCCCCCTTCCTCCCCAGTGTGGTTAAAAAGAAAGACTCAGACAAATAATAGCCAAGCAAAAGTAAATGTAATGGGTGGGAGTAAAAGTGTGCCACCTTGGAAATGGACAAGGAAAAGGAATTCCCAGGTAAGAATTCTCACTTTCCTTGCCATTCCAGGTGGCACATGAGAAGAATTAGCAAGATAGGGAGGGAAGGATTCCAGTCTGCAGGACATGACGATCAAATTGAGACTCAGAGAGATGAAGATTCAGACTGTAGTGCCTTATGAACGTCGCTGCCTTGCAACAGAGATGGATTCACCCCAGGAAGTCGAGACGGATCTGGTCGAGTGTGCCTTCAGGCCGGAGGGTGGTACTCTTCCCGCGGAGATGTAACATAAGGTGATTGCGTCCTTAAGCCAGCGGCTTATGGAAACCCTGGATACTGAAATGCCCTTGCAGATCCCCGCAAAGGAATGAAAGAGAGAGTTGGATTTCTTCCAGGCAGACATACGCGAGAGACAAGACAGAATACACCTCCGCAGGTCTAGCGAGTGGAGTTCCAGCTATTTGGGATTCTTGGGATCTGGACATAAAGTAGGTAGGACGATTTCCTGATCCGAATGAAAAGGTGAGACTACTTTAAGGAGAAACTCCGGTGGTAAACGGAGGATAATGCAGTCCGGCAGAATCCTGAGAAAAGGTTCCACTCTGGAGAGAGCCTGGAGCTCACTCACCCTCCTAGCAGAAGTGAGGGCTACTAGGAGGGCAACCTTGTAGGTGAGCAGCTTCAGAGAGGTATCCTCTAGAGGCTCAAAAGGAGACATGATGAGTTGGTGCAACACGAGGTTAAGGTCCCAAGGTGGAACCGACGGACGGAGCCTAGGGCGAAGTCTGCACATCCCTTTAGAAAATCTGGAGATCCAGGGATGGGAAGCCAAATTGGAATCCAAGAAGTTGCTCAAGGCCGAAATCTAGACCCTGATAGTAGCAGGTTGTAACCCTTTATGAAAGCCATCTTGAAAAAAGCGCAGCACCTCACGGATGGATGGAGAGTATACTTCGTGCACATTGCACCGGGTGAACGTTTCCCAAACCTTCTGGTATTTAGCAGCCGTAGTTTTGTTGCGGCTGGAGAGAATAGTTTTCACCACTGATGAAGCTAATCCCTTTGAGGTCAGGATTTCCCTTTCAGAAGCCATGCTGAGAGGTTGAACCGGGAGGGATCTGGGTGGAGAACAGGACCTTGAATGAGAATATCCTTCACCTGAGAAAGAAGCATGCGCTCGTCTATGGTCAGGTTGGTAAGGTCCGAAAACCAGATTCTTCAAGGCCAGAAATACACAACCAGGATGACTTTTTGAGGGTTTTCCCAAATCTTCCAGAGCACTCTGGAGATAAGGGGAAGCGGAGGAAAAACATATGCGAGATCAAAGTTCCAGGTCTGCGAGAGTGCTTCCAGGGCTCGGGGACAGCCGACAGGTGAAAGAGAGAAAAACTTCTTTACCTGTTTGTTCAGATGCATGGCCATCAGGTCTATCTGAGGAGTACCCCATTTCCTTGCGATGAAGACGAAGACCCTTTTGTTTAAGGACCATTTTCCCTTAAGTACTGAGTTCCGCCTCCTGATTCAGTGAACCCTTGAGAGAGTGCAGTGGCCGAACTCCGCCCATCGGCAGATCTCAGCGGTAAGGGTCTGCAAGTGCCTACTTCTGGTGCCACCTTGTTTGGAAAGGTAGGCCACAACGGTGACGTTGTCTGAAAGGATCCTGATGGACTTGTGTAGCTCTAGAAGATTGATGTGCAGGTCTGATTCTTGAGGAGACCAAGTTCCCTGGGTAATATTGCTTCCCATAACAGCACCCCAGCCCAGTCTCTCGTCTGCCAAGAGAGTCCCTGGGAAAGATTCTTGGCTGTCAGCTCCATCGGAGTGATTCCCGAACGAAGGGAGAAAGTCGGACCTTCTTGTATAAGGACATCCTGGAGCGATCCAGTAGGAACTGTTGAAGAGGTCTTGTGTGAGCAAGTGCCCAGGGAACCGCTGAGATGGAGGAGGTCATTAGAACGAGCAATGACATGATGGATCTGATGGACACTGACTTGTTCTTTAGGACCGTGTGCGTGAATTCCCTCAATCTTAGGATCTTGTCCCGAGGGAGAAACGTCTTCTGTACGTGTGAATCGAGGATCATTCCCAGAAAGGTAAGACATCTGTTTGGAAGTAACTGTGACTTTAGTATGTTTACTAGCCATCCTAGGTTGTGGAGGGTCCTGATAGAAAACTCTAGATGGGACTGGAGCAATGTTGCCGAGGCCGCTAAGAGGAGCCAATCGTCCAGATATGGGACCACCTTTATGCCTTTTTGTCTCAGGAAGGCCACGAGCACCAACCAAAAGGAAGAGCCCGAAACTGGAAATGTCGAATACCTTGAGGCAATGGAACGGCCAGACGGAGGAATCTTTGATGGTCTCTTCTGATGGGAACATGTAAATAGGCATCCCGCAGGTCTATGGTGACCATGAAGTCCACCGAAGAAATATTCTCGGTGGTGGACTTCAGGGATTCCATCCGGAACCTGTTGTATCTTATACAGGTGTTCAACTGTAGGTTGATGATTAGCCTGAATTTCCCGGATGGTTTTGGCGCGACAAAGACGTGGGAGTAGGTTCCCTCTCCTATTTCTTGATGAGGAACTTTTCGTGAATTAAGTCATTGAATGTGGAGAAGAACCCCAATCTTTTCCAAAGATCTGCAGGGGGCATGGACAGCAGAAATGTCTGGGAAGGTAGGTGAGTAAGCTCCAGTGGATAGCCTTGCTCGATGATGCGAAGGACCTAGGGGGTCTGAGGTGATCTCTTCCCAGGCATGAATGAAACCGGTTAACCTGCCCCCTCCTGAAGCCTGCTGGCGTCAGAACCTTTCTGCTTTACCGTCCCTGCCTCTTCCTCTCTGGAATCTACCTCTTGCGTAGGGTTTACCCCGAAAGGACTGGTAGTCTTGATTGGAGGTTGAGGGCCTGTAGGACTCTCTGTCTCTTGGAGCTCTGTAATAATTAGACCTGAAACGAGGTGGTCCTTTCCTCTGAGGTAACCAGTGCTTGTCCCCCGTGGTGGATTCCAGAATCGTGTCGAGATTGCTGCCGAAGAGGTGGCTCCCCTGGATGCTGCACAGCTTGTGTTTTGAGGCATTATCTGCAGACCACGACTTAAGCCAGAGAGCTCGTCTAGAAACCGCTGAAAGCGCAGTGGCTTTAGAAGACGTACGGACTGATTCAATGGAGATTAAATCAACTGCTAAGCAGGTGTCGGACAGGTTTCTTGCGACCTGCTCAGTCCCTGGAATAGCTGCAAGGTCTTCCACCGCCTGTTGGAGCCAGACTTTAATGGCTCTAGAAGTTGACGCCATGGCAATAGCTGGACGAAAGTTCGCCGCTGCTTCAAAAGACCTTTTGGCGGCATTCTCAGCCCTCCGATCCATGGGGGTCTTTGAAATGGGACGCGTCCTCCAACGGAATGGCTGTTTTTTTCGTGGCCTTGGCTACTGCGGTGTCCACTTTCAGGACTTCCCAGGCATCAGATTCTTATTAATCGAAAGGAAAAAGCTTTTTGATTCTGGAGGATGTGAAGAATCTCCTGTCAGGATATTTCCACTGCTCCGTGATAATGGCAGAAAGTGAATCGTGGACTGGAAAGGTCTGCGTTTTCCTAGAGTGACCCTGAAAAGGATCTGGTTTTGAAACGGGTATGTCATCCTGTAGATTCAAAGTAGATCTGACTGCAGAGATGAGTTTCCCTGTTTCTTCGACTGGGAAGAAAAAAGTTTCCTCCCCGTCCTCATCCGAAGACTGGGGGTCATTCGACTGGTAGTCATTAAGAAAAAGGAGCCAAATAATCTTCCTGGGTATCTGGAAGAAAATTTGGTGGACCCTGCTGGTAAGGTTGTTGCTGGGGCACAGGCGCCTGAGTGGAGCTTGCCATGGCTCGAAAACAGTCAAAAGGTAGACTGAAGTTCCCCCTTCAACCAGGAGGTAAATTCTGTCGTGGAAACTTCTTTAGGCCGAGAGCAGGAGCTGCCCATTTTGGCCTAAAGATCTTCTCCTGCCGTGCCTCACTTTGAGGATTCCCCGGGACCGCGTGAACCGGAGCCCGAGGATGCACATCCCAGTGAGCCCCCTGGGCTGTGGGCAGAGCCGAACGAGGGCTGAGCCTCGTGTGCGTTGCCGCAATGACCGCAGAGTTACTGTCTCCGAGGCTGCCGCACGAGCCCTGGATCCACACGGGACCGCTACCGGGTATCAAAAAAGCACGCCCCCCGGGGGTCCGAGAAAACAAAAAAAAAAAAAGAGAGAAAAAAGGTAAGCTTCAGCCTAACCGCTACCTGAGTAGGGCAGGAAACAACACTGGGGAGGAAGGGGGAGGTCTCATTTTTTTTTTATAGAGTTTCCTGCCCTACCTGGTAGGCAGAGCCTTCTCTTCTCATGTGCCACCTGGAATGGCAAGGAAATAACACTGAGTATTTCTAAACTCAGGACAGTAGAAGAATATATCTAGCAGTTTTTCTCAAGTCCTTTTTTTTAACAAATCACCATATTTTATCTTTTTATTTTTTATTTTAAAATAGATGGTATCATAAAACGTTATCTAAAGAAAGCCCTTCTTGTCACCAAAAACCCCCAATATATAATGTGTGTGAGTGCAGGAAATCAGAAGAAAATTACAGCTAAACTAGAAAAATGTTAAAAAAGAGCCAAAGTGTACTACGAGTATGTCGGACAACATTCAAAACAGCCGCTCAGCGGCTGCGAAAGGGATTGAAAGCCTCTTCCGGCCGTCGGTATCCCGGCCCTGGCCTCACCTTACCTTACTCTGCCCCTGCAAAGCGGAACAGAAGAAGGGATAAGCGGGACGGTGACCCAAAACCGAGACTGTCCCGTCTAAATCGGGACAGTTGGGGGGCATCTACACTACCCACTATCTATCCTCTCTCCCCTTTGTAGTTCACTTACCTTGAAGTTTCAGGGTGGGAGTGCGAGGCCTCCGTCTCCCTGTTCTGCCGTGGTGCGCACTGCTTCACTGCTGAGCGCCTGAATATGACTTCATATTCCGGCGCTCAGCATGAAATGCCGGCACCGCGACTGATGTAGAGGCCTTGCGGAGGAGACAGAGGGGCGCCTAGCGACCGCCAGGCGCCCCTCTGTCTCCTCCACGTGTCATGCTCATCATATCCCAGCCCAAGAGAGCTGTAGTAACTCCCAGAGATCACCCACATGTATCCTCCTCTTGTCCCCAGAATCACTTCCAGCACCAGCCAGCATGCGCACCGTGGAACCCTGCTATGTGTACCCAATAAGTAGACAACTACCTTGAACTGAGTACAGCAGGAATGAACAGTTTATTGTTGTAAAACAGACTGATATATCCACAGAACTTCATTAACATAAATCAACATTGATAAACAGGTACATGTAGACAACCCAACCTTTAATCCCCTTTAGCTACTGAATCTCCCCCTGGTAGCCATCCTGTTAATGGAATTAGTTTACACAATGGAGTTCCTGCCTGTTTGGCAGCCAGGCTGGAGCCATCTCTGACTACCTTGGGCCCCTGCATGACAGCTCATTCTGTGTCTCTTCACAAATGAGACACAAGCAGAATGTTTGGTTATAGGCATATTAAACAAAGCAAAGCAGACATCTCACCATAAGCAGCAGAGTAGGAGGCATATCATGTATACAGACTGCTGGGGAGTATGAGGGTAGAAAAGTCCAGGTAAGTATCCAAAAGGGTCTGGGACAGGTAGCAAGCAAAAAGGGTAAATCCAAAAGGCAGTCCGGGACAAAAAGGTAACAGGCAGGCAAATCCAATAGACAGACCCAGAGTCTGGCATGAACTGTAGCACCAAAGAACTTAATGAACTCAAAACTCTGTTACTGGGAGGCAGGGAAGTAAAGCCTGTTCATTAGGTCAGGTGAGAATGGCATAGGCTTCAGGTGAGGGAGGCAGGGTAATAGCATAACCAAACACAGCTGAACAGAAATACACAGCACATGGATTATATACATAGTCAGATAATACAAACATGGTACAGGGTGCCACAAAGGACAGGGAACAAGGCAAGGAACACAGAGGATTGAGTGAGGAGCTGAGATCCTCAGATGTATAAGGGAAAGAGGGCAAAGGTACAGACACAAATAAACAAGACCGCAAGCTGTGGAGAGGAGTTCAACTCCAGGCAGACATCTCAAAGGGGCAACCACGCCTCACAGTTTGCAGCGCTGGGCCTGAATCCTGACACCACGTCAAAAAAACAAAACAAAACATGTGGTCACCCTAGGTTGGGTGGTTCCAAATTCGGCGGGAGGGGTCAACAGGGGGCAACAAATAACCTGGGTGGTCAATTGCCCCCCTGTAGCAACTCCACTGAATATGAAAATAGCGAGATGAAAGACGGCCAAAACTCGTTATGGATTTTATTTCTCAATTACAGCTAGACTGGAATAGACCACCGGCAATGGCCAGTCCAGGCTTGGTCTCATATATGCAGAGCTCGATCTCCATATATAAGTTGATGATGTCTATCCCAATAAAGGTAGTTCTGATTTTTACCATACAAATTGTGGTTTGTCTGTTCCTTGGGTAGCAGGAGCATATGGGGGCATTATGCAAGGGTGTGGGGGCATTAATTCACAAGAAGGGCTGGCTGGGGGCATTACATAAAACAATACTAAAGGGAGCACTGTCTGGTAGGATAATATTTAAGTTGATCATTAAGTACGTTCCACTAATTTCGTTATAATCAAATTGCCCTTGGCAGAAAAAAAAGTTCCCCACCCCTGGGCTAGAAGATCAGAGACTGAGATGGAATGGAAGGAAGTTTACTTTACTGAGAGGGTAGGAGAAAAGTGGAACAGCCTCCCAGCAGAGGGTAATACAGTGCGGGTATTAAACATGCATGGGATAGACATACAGCTCCTGAATCTAAGACGAGACCAACGACTGATTAAGGTTTGAGCCTTTACAGCAGGAGAAACGGGCGACTAGACGGGGGCCGCCGGGGGCCACATGGATCTTTGTAAACACTGAGATACTTTGTTCCAGAAACACAGAAGCTGAAAACAAACATTCAGGACGAGAAGCCCGAGAAGGATCGTGGAATAAACTCACCTGTGATCTGGAGATGTGAATCCTCCTGTGTCGGAACGCAATGTGGTTTTCTAACCACTGAAGACTTTTTTATAGGAGGAACAAGGTGATTGGCTCCGCCCCTTTCCACATATAATAAACATATACACTAAATAATATATAGCGCGTCATTCAAATAACGCTGTGTGAAGGCAAATGGCTTAAACGTTTTTACTTAGTAAATGAACCGAATCATATTGTGATCTCCCTATCCTGCTGCAGCTACAATAAAGGGACCCCTGTAGCCCTTAGCAGAAGGGCTTACATGACCCTTATTCTGGAACCCCTGGGTCAAATGTCAGGATATGAATAAGGTCAGATAGCTTAACTCGTCCCCTATAAAAGCACACAAAGTCTTCTGTATTTTCTTTATTAGGAAAGTCACAGAAATAAAGGCACTCTGTACTTTGGGAATAAGATTAGGAATCACTTTGAATGGAACCATCTTTGGGGACAGAGCGTTAATAGAAGTTGTTATTAATTTGACCATTGTGAGAATACGTGACCAGAACAGGACCACCATATATGTTCCATATGTCCTACTGCTCCACCGCCTCTCCAACAAAGTGGGGACTGAGATGATTTCATAACATTGAGGTTAGAAGGATATAAAGACCATCTATAAAATATCTTAAGGTGGTTTTCCCAATGCGATGCACACTGAGTGACCCCTTGTAGACCATTTCTAATCCTAAACCATTCTGACAGATCCATTTCAAAACCTAGTTCCTTTTCTCAACTAATCGTATGAGAATGTTTATAAGAAAGACTAGATGAGAAGTAACTATAGCACTTGGTGATCATGTGTGCTTTATTGGGGTGATTTAAGCAGTAGGTTTGTGAGGGGTATTGACCAGTCCTTCACATCTTCTGCAGGGCAATCAATGGAACTTCTAATAACATTTAGTATGATGTCATATTGAATCCGCATTGTTTCTGGTAAATTGTATTCTGCCTGTAGAGTGTCAAATGCCTTAATAGTGTTGCCCAAGAAAAGATCATTTACATAATGAAATCCATAAGAGTTCCATGCATCCGTGTCAATATTTCCAGGTGTTTTAATCGGGGCTATAGCTGTAAGCGGGGCGACTCTCGAGCCACTTTTCAGCCGGAGTGGGTTACATAAAGCATTCCCAGAGTAAGCTGCTGCTCTAAGAGGTGGAGGCCATTTCGCCCGGTTTATTTTATTGTCAAGGTTGTACCATAAGGCATCTAATGGGGAAAGTGAGCCTAATATAAATGTTTCTATATATATATCCACTTTGGCGCGTCAGAGTGAATATTACATTTTATATTGGTGGCTAAATAATATTTATGGAAATCAGGTATGCCTCATCCACCATGTATCTTGTTTCTCTGTAGAACTTCCAGTTTTATTCTTGGGAAAGACTTTCCCCATATACGGTATATCTTCTGATCGTCAGTTAATATTCGTCGGCACATATTTATTATCCGATTATTTGTACTGCGCCAACACACAGAGAGCCACACAGCTCAGCGACTAAACCCGCAGTAATGTGCAGCGGGAATACGGATATCACCTTATCTATAACATTCATATTTGGGGCGCAGAAAGTTACGGGGGTGGGGGTTAAATTAGGGGCAGTTACTGTTAATGGGGTCTGTAGGGTTAATTTAATGGGGAGGACTGAGGTGTTAGGGGTAAAGGGGGGCAAACTAAAGGGATTCTGAATCCTGGGGCAGTGAAGATGAATCCTGTGTTTAGTGATAAAAGTATAATTGTGTCCGCGTTCTCTTCTCATACGGATGATCTGAAGTCTGAATCGTTATATTTTATGTCGTTTATATTTTATATTCATTATGCGGGGCGCGTGATATATACAGAGATATAAATACACGTAGGGACGTTCTGATTGGATGCTCGTTAGAATTTGGCAGTAAATATTTATACTGTATATATATATATATATGTAATAGGGCTTTGCATGGGGGCATCAATACTCTGGTGGTCTTTTACCCCAGTTACCTCCTTAAGCTCTGAAGGGCAATCCTGAGCCTGCAAGAGTTGGGGCACATGGCTTCCATATTGCCCCCTTCCCGGGGTATGTGGGGTCCGGTTGGGAAAGGGAAATCTAATCCACCAATAGACGCTGACACGGAGCGAATTATACAGAACTTTGTACTGCGGGATAACACAATACACTGCAGGAATAAAGGGGTTAAATACCTGCAGGAACAGAATGCTTCTTTATGCTGGGGAGGAATTATTCTCGCTGGGGGCAAATTCCAGAACCGCACCTGCTGATTTACAAACAATTCCTCCTAATAACCTTCAAACCCCATCCCTCAACCCATCATGGAGACACAGAGAGAGAGGTAATAATTACAACAAATCCCTTCCCCCCCCCCAGAAACACACCCCGGGGCAGACAGTGAGGTTTTCTTTATCTTCTTGTTTTTATCTCGTTCTATATATATTGCTCGTATATATATATAACAGTATGGCCGCCGCGATGCTCGATAACTTTCACTACATAGTCGTGCCGATCCGGCTCCAGTTATTACAGGTTTAGAGAATCCGTTCCGTGGAGCGTGGCGGAGCTGCGTGTGATTGCGTGTGAATGTGAGATGCGTGACGCGTGTAAATATAAAGGGACATCGTTATATAGATTACAGGACACCGCGTGTTAATCAGTGCTTTATGTTTCTTCGGGATGAGTCGGTATAAACTCTCCGTTACTTTTGGGTCATATGAGAGATTCGTCGTCTTTGTAATAATATCTTTAGAAAGTCCTGGGGCTGGAAACAATCTCTAGTGTCTGAGGCTCATGCGCAGCGCACTAAACTAATGCAGGGAGACTCCAGAAAGTGGCTGACGTGACTAAGATATTCCTCCCAACAATCTGCCGGCCCGACATAAACTCACTGCCTGGCCCGCAGCTTAATTTCATTATTCTGGAAACGCACAGAGGCCCCTTCCCTGCGCCTTTGGGTCCCCGTGTAGAGGAGATACGAGTAATGGAGGAGCTCATTCATATGTCTAACGATAAAATGGAAAAGTACACGGGTGTTTGGGCGAGCTGGCTGTCTTATCTGTCGTCCGCCTCGCTACTGGCTCTTCTCACACAGCCCTGAATGCATCCGATTGGCTCGTTCCCACCTAACTTCCAGACTTCATTGTCTATCCCCCATAACCTCACCTGATGTGTTTACCCCCCCCCCCGTGAGGTATTCCGCTGGATCCAGTCCTTTCACCTCATGAATCGCAGTGCTCCACAGAACGTTACACCCTCACTTTATGATTGTGCCTGTAACTGATGGTCGGCTCGTTTTGTATCACATTGGGCCTGTATTACTGCACCACTCTGTATTAACTTGGACGCTGGCGCTCCATGCAGGTTCGCGGCCCGTGACGTTCTCGTGTTATTTCACTGCCTGTTCCTATTGGTTATGTCACATGGTGGGTGACAGTAGTGCACCGAATTGTAATGTTGTAACGCCAGGCAGACCTTGGTGCACTGCAGAACGTTATATCCTCCTGTCATGATCACAACTATGATCTATGTCCATGTCCAGCATCGGTCACGCAATGGCTGTATGTATCATACCGTACTGGATCATGCTGGATCATCAACTCTGATGTTCCTCTCCCTCTTAACCCTTTTCTTCCTGTACCCTTCTTCGTTTGACATTTTAAAACAATAAAAATTGATTTACCTAAACTCACTGCCTATGGACAGTGCATTACACGGCGCTGTACCGGTGGATTTCTCAGACACACTTGTTACACCGGTGTTACATCGCCCCCGCCGCGTTTCATCACCACCCCCCACGTTACATCGCCCCCGCCGCACTACATCGCCGCCCACTGCGTTACATCGCCACGCTGTGTCTGTGTTAAGACTGAATCCCCGACCCCCTCACTGACATTATTTGCCCCTCCTGAGATCCGGTCTCCACGACCTGCTTACTTCCTCCGCCCCCCACCTCTCCTGCAGCATTAACCCTGCGATCAGTCGGCTGCCTACCCTGTCATGCTGCCCTTAAACCTATATCTTTCTATATTTATATATAATGCGTTTCCCGGGGCTCCCTGGAGGCTTTCACTGGAATCTGCATGAAAAATGTAAAAAAAAACAACTCCTCCTAATGTTTGGAAAAACTGTCCGACTCCTCGTTCCGTGATAAAGCGCAGGAGACGATGAGTGAAAATTGGGTAAATCAGGAAAAAATGCATTCATTACACGGCAGTAATACGCAGGCTCTAAATTTTCTCTGCAAAAAAGGGTTGGGTTATTCTGGTATTAGTTTTGTTCAGTAAAGAATGTGAGGCGTTTATGTTTTTGTAATAAATATCATTCTTATCTCTCTTCTACATTGGAGATTCCGGGTCGAGGTCTCCTCAGCCTGTACTTTACACAGCAGCAGCCGTTATAATAAATACATTCTGTAATCAGCTGAAGAGAAGTTTAACCCTTTGTCTCCTGCAACACCGAAGGGAGCTTTAGTTCCAAAAAATGAGAAATATTTGATGTCTCCATTACTGCGTTTATGAAAATGTCTCGTGACTGCAGAGCTGGAATCAATGCGTCTAATCGCAGAAACATCTTCTCTGATACAATATTTCAGAGGACGACTTATACCACCTGATATATTATATATTACAAGAAGTACGTGTGATCATATATACAACAATCAATAAAATCTTTAATAATATTAATATTATATTTTTACATCACTACAGGAATGTAATCTCCGTTCACAGTCACGTCATCTCGCTGACCGCATGTTACTGTATAAATATATATATACGTATAATACGCCTGAAGAAGAGACCCGGATGGTCTCTGAAGCTGCCAATCCATTATAAACGTATCATCTTCACCAATGTGCTCTCTCTCTCTCTTTCTATGGCTGACGCGGCGCTCTATTCCTTTTAATAACAGAATCGTGGCCGATACGGCTCCAGTTATTCCAGGTTTAGAGAATCCATTATATGGAGCAGTGCAGAGCTGGGGCTGTTTGTCCAGGACTGGGGCAAAAAATTATGTTATTTATTATATTTATGTGTTCGGTTTGGTGGCCTTTGCTCTGTTAACGCAACAAGGTGTCTGGCCTAAGGTTGCGTGGCAATGACTTGGTTAATAAATAAAATTGGCTGCGGCCTTCTCAACCCAAGTTTCTGGTGTCTGTCGCTGTTGGGTTGAGGGAGATTGGGTGGGGGGTCCGGCCCGGAGATTGAGGGGACTTCAGTCATATTTATTATGCAAAGCATATATACCTACAGCACCAACTGATGACAGATGACCTTGATGATGTCCTTGAGTCCTGTATGATTCACAAACTGTTCTCCCTGCCACGCTGTTCAACATGCTCTAAAAATACAGGGGGATCTACACCATGCGCATTCTGCGCTTCAGATCCTACTTCAACATTAATAGCAGGAGACCTTAGGGGTAGCGCAGGTGTCTCATTTGTGTGCGGTGTCAAGGGTTAAACAGGTATAGCAGCTACATGTTCAGTGGGTTGCGTGTTGGGTGTCTCGCTCGGCTCTGTACCAGAAGTTGTTTTAGGTAATCTTCTGCTGTCACTATGTGTCTTTACTGCTCGTTTAATGACTTGGCTCTACGTTTAGTAATAAACCCCGAGCAGCCATGCCTAATCACGCTGCATTCAGCAGATGTACCCCTGTGTGAAAGTGCGCATTATCAGCACACGCCAACCGATTCAGAACGTCAGGCCGCCCGATGTCCTCGTCAGTCAGACGGTAATTTACGAAGCTCTGTTATCCGAGACAATAACGCCTATTAATCCGAGCCAGAAGCTGAGCTCTGTTTGAATCCCGTATATATTCCCGTATATATTGTCGGTGTGGGGTATACGGGAGCGCGGGTTATCAGTCACGTTCTGTGATGTCTCTCGCTATGAGATTGTGTCCGCTGCTAACCTCGTGAAGTAACCGGGTGAGACGTCTGCCCTGTTTCCACGCATTATCAGCCGTCAAGAACTTAAGTGTCCTGTTAAGTGTGCGCTCATACTAGGAGGAGGCTGTATGCAAACACCAGAAACACCATAAATACCATAAAACACATTCTTCTAAACTTTTACAATGCTGGTTTTTTTTTCTTCCTTATTTTTTTTGGTAAGTGCTGTTTGATACCCGCACATTTGCTTAAAGTTAATAATTGTTTAACCAATCAATCCACTCTTCTAGAAATGCTGCCTCTCGTGTTGTTCTCATATTCATCCAGCTAAGGCCAATCTCCGTTCCACATTGGAATATGATTTGATTTTTTAATTGCTGGAATTATTATTCCACTTTCTTGCAATAATGAGTTTTGCTGCTACAAGAAAATGTAACATTATTAATGAGAATTTATTACTTAATTTAGGCCAATTTAAATGCAGTAATGCAAGCTGTGGGCTTTAAATTATCGAGGGGTCACCCATCTGGTTTCGTTTGGTGAACACAATGTTCCGTACATGTTTAACTCTCAGGTTAGTAAATATATATTTATTACATATAGGAATTACAGACCGAATTCCTGCTCTAGTTGCCAAACTTGGAGACCACAAGTCTGGTAACCGATCTCGATGAGCTTTTTGGTTCTTCTGAGTCTGAATCACGTAGAGCTCAGGCGGAAGTTGTCTACGCGAATCATGTAGAGCTCTACACGCTGCCCGGACTAAGTACCGGGGACCCAGAAGCACCGGTAAGTTTGGAGGAGGGAGGGGGAAGGAGTGTTAAATGGGGAGCATAAGGCATTTCTGGAGGCAGAGTGCTCTGTGAAATGCCTTTTAACCCCCTTAATGCCACTGCCTCCTGAAATGCCTTATACCTCCCTATATGCCACTCTGCCCCATAATACGCCTTTTAACCCCCTAAATGCCAGAGTGGCATATAGGGGTAGAAGGCAATTCTGGAGGCAGAGTGGCACATAGGGGGTTAAAAGGCATATCATGGGGCACAGTGGCATTTAGAGGGTTAAAAGGCATATCATGGGGCACAGTGGCATTTAGAGGGTTAAAAGGCATATCATGGGGCACAGTGGCATATAGAGGGGTAAAAAGGCATTTGTGAGGCACAGTGGCATATAGGGGGTATAAGGCATTTCTGGGGCAGAGTGGCAAGCCAGGGGGCAGATGTGCATAACTGGGGGGGGGCAGGTTGAAAAAAAAAGGAAATAAAAACAAAATATTTTTCTCAATCATAGCATTTATTAACAAACAATTGTTCGCATAGTTTACATGAATTAACATTTAACCGTCCCCCCCCCATTTTATACATATTTTTCAATTTTTATCATAACGAGATATGGAAAGTTATTTTATGCAATTTATTTTAGAGTCCAGCTGCAAGGGCCCCGCAGCTGACCCTATTTGCTGCAGCTGACCACTGCACACGGTTCTACTGATTGGATACTTCTAAACATTCTATATCATCACACAACACCGGCTGTATTCTAACGCACCATTCAGGGACCTCATTAGAGAACAGTAATAGTCTTTATACTCATTAAGAAGTTGAAGCTGGTTAAACAGTCTGCTGGTTTTATCGGTCTCTGCTGGGTTTCGCTTTTCCTCTATTAACACCTGAAGATTGTAAGCCTGCGAGCCAAGTCTCTCCACCTAATGTATCGGTTTGTCTTAGGCTAGGTTTCCACTTGGGTTTTTGTCCTGCGTTTTTTTCTTGTTGAAAAACGCCAGGAAAAACGCCAAGAAAACTGCCGCTGCATTTACCTGCGTTTTGGCGTTTTTTCTGGAGTTTTTTTCTGGCGTTTTAGCCTTTCTGTGGAAATTGCTTTTTTTGACCTTAGGCAGTTTTTCCAGCCTTTACAAGTTAGAAGTTTCACCCAGCTAAAAGGGATTAGGATAAATGGCAAGTATCTGCCCTCTCCTGATGTCATTTACTTGGTAGACCCTTTTGTCTCTTTTCTGTGGTTTGTAAGGCATGCTTTATTCCGAATGTCTGCTCCTCTGGGAAGATTGGCCCCAAATGATGGTGCAAATTGTTTGCTGTTGCTTTTGGCACGCAGGATCCGGTCGCGTATGTTTGTTTGTAATGGCATGTTTGTTCCAAATGGTGTAAAATTCAATATGAACCAGTTCAGGACTTTGTTTTGTGTGAAACTGTTTGTTTTCAGCCTATTTCTCGTAGGACACACAGATACTGGGTCCATCCTCTGCATTGTAACTGTGGAAAAAACGCCATAAAAAACGCCAAGGCAATAAACCCACATGGCTTTTTCATGGCGTTTTTTCTCTCCCATAGACTTCTATTGGAGAAAAACGCCAAGATTTCCTTGCAAAAAACGCCAGAGTGTCAACATGCTGCGATTCTGAAAAACTGCCACAGAGCCCAAAAAAGCAGAAAAACGCCAAAGAGGACTGAAAAAAACGCCAAACAGAAAAACGCCAAACAGAAAAATGCCAAGTGGAAATGGCATTTAGCGATTTCCTATTGAATTACAGCTAACATCTGGCTGCAGCCGTTTTTCACAAAAAAACGCCAGGTGGCGCTATTGGCGTTTTTATAGGCGTTTTTAGCAAAAAAAAAAACAAATGGAAACCTAGCCTAAGGCAGGCATGTCCAAACTTTTTTCGAAGAGTGCCAGATTTGTTGAAGTGAACGTGTGCGAGGGCCGACCATTTTGCCTCACATTCTTTGAACCATTAAAATTAAATGCAAATTAACTATTTTACGCAAAGTTTATTGAAAACGGCATACTTTTCATTTTGTGACTTGGATGACAAATCTAAACAGGTGTTAAATCAAAAAAACAGATCTATATTTGGGTAACTTATCTGTGGGGTCTTATCAGTCCGGAACGCGGGCCGCAATTGGCCCTCAGGGCAGACTTTGGACATGCCTGGATTAAGGTTTGAGTCGTTACAGCAGGAGAAATGGGCGACTAGACGGGGGGCCGCCGGGGGGCGGATGGATCTTTATAAACGCTGAGTTACTGAGTTCCAGAAACACAGAAGCTGAAAACAAACATTCAGGACGAGAAGCCCGAGAAGGATTGCGCAATAAACTCACCTGTGATCTGGAGATGTGAATCCTCCGGTGTCGGAACGCAATGTGTTTTCAAAGCCCTGAAGAATTTTTTATAGGAGGAACAAGGTGATTGGCTCTGCCCCTTTCCACATATAATAAACATATACACTAAATAATATATAGCGCGTCATTCAAATAACGCTGTGTGAAGGCAAACTGCTTAAACGTTTTTACTTAGTAAACGAATCGAATCATATTGTGATCTCCTATCCTGCTGCAGCTACAATAAAGGGTTAACCTCAATCCCGCTGAATATTATCTGACAGCCAGGAGCTGAAGAATAGGACGTTTCTGTAAATACTGCAGATACTTTGAAAAATAAAATCATTTCCCACACAAGCGTTTAATGGCATTTAATATTCCCGCTAAATGACCTCATAAAATAAAGATTACGTTTCTCTGGGTTTTTCCGCGCAGGTTTTATTTTATGAGGTCATTTACCGGCAGTATATCCAGTTATATGATTTTATTTTATAATAGATCTGTAATAATCGTCATTTAATATTCGTCGGCACATATTTATTATCCGATTATTTGTACTGCGCCAACACACACAGCGCTGAAAAAAAGAGTAGTGGATAGCTGTATATGAGTGCCAGAGTCAGTGGTATGAACTAAATAATAGTAGGATTGACTAAACGAGTAGTTGGTGCGTGAAAGCTCTGTTACATTGCGTGTGATGGAAGATTAAATATTTAAAACGGAATAAAACATGTAGTAATATGTGAAGTGTGGATAATAATAATGCTCATACATGACCCAAAGTGACATCATAATACTAACGCTAAAAAAGGGTTTGGAGATGCATGATACGAAATCATAGAAGAGGCTGAACGATAAACACCATTCATAATAAAAATCATAGGAAAAGCCTGCGTCAAATATGATAAAATATATTCACAAAACCCCTCTATACGGCTGTAATAATACAGAATCCCTCCTCAAAACAAGAAACGATTATATCCAGAATCAGGGGCGACGCCAAACCCCTCCTGCTGTTATATAAAAGATAAAGTGACCGGTTATACTAAAAAACTCATCAAACTTCAGTATCAGAGAAACGCAGAGAAGGAAATGCATTCGCTGAGACGTTTAGTTGTGATCGTATCCAGGCCGTGTCTTATTAACACACAACCCGGGGCACACACTCGGGGGCACACACTCGGGGGCACACACTCCGGGGCACACACTCCGGGGCACACACTCCGGGGCACACACTCGGGGGCACACAACCCGGGGTAGACAGAGAAATATTTGTTATCCGCAGTTTCTTGTCGATACGTTTGGTGATTTCCAGCCGTCTAAAACTAAACAAGCCGGCGGCTGACATTTTATGTTAACAAACAACATTTTTACAACATTTCTTGTTCCCTTCGTCCCCACGGCTGACGTTCCTGAGCTGTTCGGGTTCAGCTGTAATTTTCTGAAGCTATAGAAATAGGACTTTCTTCAGATGCCATTTTTTGATCAGATCATCTAATTTTCTATAAAAAATAATAAAATATGATGAAAGATTGAAATGGGTCGCACTTTTATTGAAGAACTTCCACGTCAGCAGCCATGATTTCCCTACACAGGGCCGGATTGGGATAACGAGGCGGCCCCGACATTTACACGCCGGCCGTGGTCTAATGACATAAGAGACGGGTATGTTGTAGTATATTGTACTATATACATATATATGGAAAGGGTAGTGGACGCATGGAATAGCCTTCCAGCAGAAGTGGTAGATGTTGATACAGTAAAGGTTTATACGCAAGCATAAGGCATAAGGCTAAACTAGATACAGGTTAATGCTGGGGACTAAGGAAAGTATTCAGAGGTTGGGGGGGACTGGACACCGAATGCTTCTTATCTGCCGTCACTTTCTATCTTTCTATGTAAAAAAAAATAAACTGTCCGACTCTCGGAAGAACCACCCGGTTACACGCCAGTAATACGCCGGCTCTAAAAATAACCATTTCCTCCAACCCTTCATAATTTATCTCAAAAGGGTCGGATTTATTTGCATAAGCGGCCGTTTCGTTCAGTAAAGAAAGTGGGGCTTTTACATTTTTGTAATAAACAACATTCTTATCTCCTACAAGAAAGATTCCGGGTCGAGGTCTCGTCAGCCTGTACATTACACAGCAGCAGCCGTTATAATAAATACATGACTGCTTAAGCCCATAGCCTGAGGGCTAAAAGTTACCCAATAACCGAGATTAACCACCCCCTTCCCCCAATGAAGACACAGGACACATTAGTGGGGTAGGGCTTTTGGCCACAGCTTTATTAGAATTTAGATAAACTTTCCCCAGGCCAGCGGTAAAAAGACACAACCAACCCTAAAACCACCTGCCAGCTGTAAAGCACTAAGCCCAACAGGCAGATAATAACCCCAACAAGTCAAGAGCCCTAGCCCCATAGGTACCATAATCCCCCATGGGACGCGCCTCCCCAAGCCCATTATGGGCAAACATACCATGCTTCTTTGTAACCCGCGCTGGCCAGGGGACCCAGACCGCCAACGCGACCCGTGGCCAGAGTCTACTCCCCCCCCGACGCCAGCGCTTCCTCGATGCCAGACTGAAGGCCCAAATTAAATATGTCCAACTCTATAGGATTAAGATGAACCCGGTCAGCACGCATGAGATCTGAATTATCACCTTCCAAATACTTGCGTCTTACCGTAAATCCACCTATCCTGCGAACAAACTTAGAAATGGAAATTGACCTTCCTGTGACACCTTTCCAAAGCCTTACCGTTGGACTGGAGACTCCAAACAGGCCGGGGAACAATCTCTGACCAGACCAAAGAAACTCCATAGCAAAGCACCTGGCCAGATCATTCTTAATTGGATGAATTAAATCAATAGATCGAACCTGACCAAGGTCATTCCCACCGGCATGAACCAATACGTTGTGTCCTCTTTAGCTGCTGTCAGCGATGAATCCGCGGTTGGAAGTATGCTGAGGGGTCATAGTTCGGCTCGTAATACAAATATCTTTATTGCTTCTTTCACAACCGCCGTCACGGCTAGAATTGTATAACGTTTTGGATGTCTGTCTCATGACACGGACTCTGTTAGTTTTGTCAGCAGAGAGGGTGAGTGGAACCTGCCCCTGGCTGACTATCCGGGTGACTGATAATGAGATACCCGAGAACTCATCTATAACCGAGTTTATATCTGCCGGGCCCAAGAATTACGGCTACAAATTGATGACAGATAAGAGATCTCTGAAGGTGAAAGGGATCACCCTGGACACGGCCAACGCACGACTGATACATTTTCACCGTTTAGAAGACTTGGTACTGGACGACCCCACAGCTCTGCCCCCCCCCGACAAACAGAAACAATCGGGAATCGTCAGAAACAAATTGTGTTGGCAGATAGAAACGCGGCCGCCTCATAAAACCCGTGTGTCTACACCAAGAGGCTTCTGACAGACAATTTTACCCCCCTACCATCCGGCTACTGATACCGAGGAATGGATACAGGATCACAGAACCCCTTTCCATGCATTTAGCAGGTCCTTCTACTTCAGGGAAAAAAAAATATTAAACAGCTTTTACAAAAATACAGGGGGATCAACACCATGCGCATTCTGCGCTTCAGGCCCTACTTCAACATTAATAGCAGGAGACCTTAGGGGTACCGCAGGTGTCTCATTTGCATGGGGTGTCAAGGGTTAAACAGGTATAGCAGCTACGTGTTCAGTGGGTTGCGTGTTGGGTGTCTCGCTCGGCTCTGTACCAGAAGTTGTTTTAGGTAATCTTCTGGTCTGTGCTGATCGTATCGCACGTATCACTATGTGTCATTATTGCAACGTTTAGTAAAATGTCTGCCGCCATTGGTCTTCACGCTGCATTCAGCAGATTTACCCCTGTGTGAAAGTGCGCATTATCAGTGCACGCCAACCGATTCAGAACGTCAGGCTGCCTATGCAAACACCATAAAATACCATAAAACACATTCTTCTAAACTTTTATAATACTGGCTGGGTGTTTTTCATTTTTTTTTTAAATTTTGTTTCTTATTTTTATTTGGTAAGTGGTGTGTTGAGACACGTACATTTGTGGTTTTTGTTATGTCTTGTAAAGCATTCCTTTTGTTAAACAATGGTTGTGTTACATCTATATGTGTAAGAGCCCTCTTTGTCGTTACATTTACTATCATGCAAGATTCCTGAAACATTTACTGGCGTTATGTCCGGTGACTCCCCCGATGCAGGGAATTAGGAGATAAATTGAAGAAAAGGACCTCCAAGGTAGTATTCTCAGAAATATTACCTGTGCCTCGCGCAACAGTAGAAAGGCAGCGGGAGATCAGGGAGGTAAATGTGTGGCTAAAGTCATGGTGTAGGAAGGAGGGTTTTGGATTTCTAGAGCACTGGGCTGATTTTGCGCTTGGGTACAATCTTTATAGCGGTGATGGATCGCACCTAAACGGAAGAGGGTCTGCTGTGCTGGGGGAGAGGATGGCTAGAAGGCTGGAGGTGGTGAGGGGGGAGGGACACAGATCTTGAAAATGGAGATAGCGCAGAAAGGAGAGGGGCTTCAGATCAGAACAAGGGGGGTGGAGATGGGGGAGGGGGCAAGATCAGAACAGAGGAGGTATTAATAAAAATTATCATAAAATTCAAGAGACTCAGGGTAATATTAAATGAATGCAATAGCATACACTAAGCAATATGATATACCGTATTTGCTCGCAAATGCTCTGAAAAATACCCCTCGTCTTCTAATCGGGGTCGTCTTCTAATCAGACCTCAAATAGAGGTCTGATTAGGAGACTAAGATCCAGATCCCCCGCACCGCTGCAGGGGACCTGGATCCTCCTGTCTCAACCCTCCTGCCCCACTTACCGGTGCTTCCTGCTGTATTGCCGGGGCAGCGGGTTGACGTCTTCGCGATCCGCGTAGACAACGTCCGCTGCAGCCGGAAGGAGGTGTGGCTAGCAGCTGGGGTTGTCTGCGTCCGTCGCGCAGACCTTCCCCGACTGTCAGAGATCAGAGTTCCCCGCACCGGTGCCGCACGACGGACGCAGACAAACCCCCGCTGCCAACTCCACCTCCTTCCGGCTGCAGCGGAAGGAGACGTCAACCCGCTGCCCCGGCAATACAGCAGGAAGCACCGGTAAGTGTGTCAGTGTGTCAGTTCCCAAGGACTGCCTCGGGTGCGTTGGACCACCATTCCCTTATTACAGGTTTACTGGAGGCAGTAGAAGAGGCATGGTATGGATACCCGTTTAAAACAATACCCACACTAAAACACATGCCCCTCAAAAACCATATGATTTATGTGAGAGTTTTCTACCCTTCATTAGTCCAAGTATTATACACGAGCCCAGAACATTTAATATGCTTTACTAACAATTACGGAGTTGGGTATACTTTACAACTATACAACTACAGTCCAAACGTATAAACAGAATAATGTATCATAACATATTGTGAAACGTATATGGCCTATATGTCCCTGTTCAAGAACGGCAGTCCTTGTTTAAGACCCAAATCTCTATATCCTCTCTTGAAGTCTCTGAAGTAAGAATGCTTGGTGGTAATGCATTAAGTTTTACTACAACAAGTCTTGATAAAGCCCTTCTGAAATGCCGTATACCTCCCTATATGCCACCCTGCCCCATAATATGCCTTTTAACCCCCTAAATGCCAGAGTAGCATATAGGGGTATAAGGCATTTCTGGAGGCAGAGTGCTCTGTGAAATGCCTTTTAACTCCCTTAATGCCACTCTGCCTCCTGAATGCCTTATACCTCCCTATATGCCAGTCTGCCCCATAATATGCCTTTTAACCCCCTAAATGCCAGAGTAGCATATAGGGATATAAGGCATTTCTGGAGGCAGAGTGGCACATAGGGGGTCAAAAGGCATATCATGGGCCACAGTGCCATATTGGAGTGGCAAGCCTGGGGGCAGATGTGCGTAACTGGGGGGCAGGTTGGAAAATACAAAGAAATAAAAACAAAAAATTTTTTTTTCTCAATCATAGCTTTTATTAAAAAAAATAGTTTACATGAATTAACATTTACTGGTAAAACTTTTTTCCTTTAGGGTCGTCTTATATTCAGGCTTTTTCTTTTTTTCCTAAGTTAATATTCAGATTTTGGGGGGTCGTCTTATAATCAGGGTCCTCTTATAATCGAGCAAATACGGTTATAGGCATTGCAGAAACATGGTGGGATGAAACCCCTGACTGGGCAGTTAACTTAAAAGGTTACACATTATATAGGAAGGACAGAAAAAGCAGGAAGGGAGAGGAGTATGCTTGTATGTTACCATGACAACGAGCTAAAGTCAAATATTAAGCATCTTGAATGCAACAAGGGATTTGTGGAAGCTTTATGGGTAGATATCAACTTGGGGCAAAAAAAAGGAAAAGAACTACTGGTTGGGATATATTATAAACCACCTAATGACCTAATGTCACAACCGGTACCAGCACCAACTAGAAAGGGTTCTCATCTGGATCTGGTGATAACAAACAATGTTGATCTTGTGTCTAACATTCAAGTGGGGGGCACTTGGGTAATAGTGATCACAATATGGGGTCTTTTGAAATAAACTCATGGGGGATTCCCCATGGGGAATACTAAAACGTTTAATTTTAAGAAGGCCAATTTCAATAAGATAAGGGCAGCTTTACAACTTATTGACTGGCAAAAACTCTTCAGGGATAAAAATACTGAGGAAAAATGGAGTATATTCAACAAATATTAGCAGGGTGCACTTCTCAGTATGTACCACTAGGAAACAAATATAAAAGAAACAAATTGAAACCGATGTGGCTTAGTGGGGTCGTTAAGCAGGAAATTAAAAATAAGAAAATGGCTTTTACAGCATTTAAATCGGACGAATCAGAGGCATCCTATATAAGATATAAGGAAGCCAATAAAGCATGCAAAAAGGTGATTAGATGGGCTAAACTAGAAAATGAGAGGGTGATTGCCAAAGAGAGCAAAACTAACCCCAAAAATTCTTTAAGTACATAAATTCTGAAAAAACGAAGAATGAAAACGTAGGTTCATTAATAACAGAGAGGGGAGGGTTGGTTAAGGAGGACCAGGAAAAAGCAGAAACTTTAAATAAGTATTTTTCCTCAGTATATGTTATGGAGGAACCTATGGCAATGGATATACATAGGACCACTGAGAAAGATTTTCAGTCAGACTGTGAGTGGATGGCCCAGGACAAGGTGCTGCAGCAACTAAAGAAAATTAATGTTAACAAGGCTCCAGGGCCTGACGGTTTTCACCCACGAGTATGAGGAGCTGAGTCAAGAATAAGTGAACCTCTGTTTCTAATCTTCCAGGATTCTTTTCTTTCAGGAATTGTACCGGAGGATTGGAGGAAGGCAGATGTGGTTCCTATTTTCAAAAAGGGTTCCAACTCTGTGCCTGGAAATTATAGACCTGCGAGCTTAACTTCCATGGCTGGGAAAGTATTTGAAGGGCTGTTTAGGGATAATATTCAAGAATTCCTTGGGAAGAATAGTATTATTAGCATAAATCAGCATGGTTTTATGAAACATAGGTCCTGTCAAACTAATTTAATTGCATTCTATGAAGAAGTAGAAGTGTCGATCAGGGGGTCGCGGTGGATGGAATCTACTTGGATTTTGCCCACGCGTTTGACTCGGTTCCACACAATAGGTTAGAATTCAAACTGAAAGAAATTGGCCTAGATGCAAATTCTTGTTCTTGGGTAGAACATTGGCTAAGAGGTAGAAAACAGAGAGTTGTTATAAACGGTAAATTTTCAAGCTGGTCAAAAGTGGTAAGTGGTGTCCCTCAGGGTTCTGTTCTGGGACCAATTTTATTCCACATATTTATAAATGACCTGGCAGGAGGCATTGAAAGTCATGTTTCTGTGTTTGCAGATGACACTAAACTAGGTAAAGTTATACAGGGCGAGCGGATATTACTGTGCTGCAGAGGGATCTAGATAGACTGGGGGGCCGGGCACTCAAATGGCGGATTAAATTCAATGTAGATAAATGTAAAGTTATGCACTTCGGGGTAGCGGATGCACAAGCAACCTACACCCTAAACGGCAGTGAATTAGGGGTAACGACAAATGAGAAGGATTTGGGAATTTTTATAGACAACAAACTAGGCCTCAATGTGCGATGTCAGTCAGCAGCCGCTAAGGCCAGTAAGGTGTTGTCGTGTATAAAAAGGGGCATCAAGTCGCGGGATAAAGATATACTTTTGCCTCTGTATAAATCAATGGTAAGGCCGCACCTTGAGTATGCT
Source organism: Spea bombifrons (assembly GCF_027358695.1). Lineage (NCBI taxonomy): Eukaryota > Metazoa > Chordata > Amphibia > Anura > Pelobatidae > Spea > Spea bombifrons. Next base: position 1,485,095 of record NC_071088.1, read on the forward strand.
GTGCAATTTTGGGCACCTTTTCTAAAGCAGGATATCATAGCACTAGAAAGGGCGCAGAGGCGGCTACAAAATTAAGAAAAGGAATGGAGCGCTATAGTTATGAAGAAAGGTTAAAAAATTTAAATCTGTTTAGTTTAGAAAAACGTCGCCTCAGAGGGGATATGATAACATTATATAAATATATGCAGGGCCGATATACGTTATATATAAATATACACGGGGCCGATATACATTATATAAATATATTCGGGGCCGATATACATTATATAAATATATTCGGGGGGGCGATACAAACCATTGTGTGGAAATCTGTTCATGAACAGGACTATGCATAGGACACGGGGTCACGCGTTTAGACCGGAAGAAAGGAGATTTCGCCTAAGGCAGAGGAAAGGGTTTTTTACAGTAAGGGCAGTAAGGATGTGGAATTCTCTGCCTGCAGAGGTAGTTTTATCAGAGTCTGTACAGACGTTTAAACTGCAACTGGATGGATACCTGGAAAAACATAATATTCGGGGATATAATCTGTAATTATGGGGAAACAGCTTATTGATCCAAGGAGAAATCTGACGGCCATTTTGGGGTCAAGAAGGAATTTTTTTTCCTGGTTAGTGCAAAATTGGAAAGGTTTTTTGCCTTCGTTTGGATCAACAGCAACAAATTAACAGATATAGGAAAGGCTGAACTTGATGGACGCATGTCTTTTTTCAGCCTATGTAACTATGTAACTATATGTAACTATGTAACTACTATGACGCGACAACAGGAACTCGTTTGCTTTTAAAATTAGAGATGACTCACTAGATGAGTTAAAACTAAAGGGACTAATGGTTGATACAGGAGCAACGCCCCATATAATTACTGACATCAAAAAATGTAAGAGCTTTGATGACATTCAATGGAACTTGCAGATGGAAAAAAGAACCGGTTTGTTTGCTTGACAGCGAGGGAATGCTGAAGAGTGCGTTCTACATTCTCATGTGACAGAACCCTCCATCACCAACCCATTCCTTCATACCCCCAAGACATCTCCTCTGTAGATGCAGCAACAAAGAGTGGAGGATTAGTCAGCTTCCTGCAAGACAGCAATGAACTCGTGCACAAAACCACAATACCAAATTCACAATCCAGAAGTACAATAGACTTTACTATCTGAATGTTTTTGTTGAAAATGATGACAGTTGTCATGGATGTCATGATTTACAAACGTGGCATGAAATCCTAGGTCACTGTAATTATGATGATATTGCAAAACTACAAAATGTGGTAGAAGGAATGAAAATTAAGGGTAAGATTGATAAGTCTCATCTAAATTGTGAAGTTTGCACTCAAGGATGAAAATTGTTCAGAGCCGGAACAGAGAATCTGATACAAGAGCCACAGCTATATTAGCGCTAATACACGCTGATTTATCAGGTCCTATAGAACCACCAGCTAAAGAAGGTTTCAGATATACAATAGCATTCACTGATGATTACTCTGGTGCAATATTTGTATATTTCCTAAAACACAAGAGTGATGCAGTGTTTGCCACTGAAAGGTTTATTGCTGACACAGCCTTGTATGGAGTCATAAAATGTATAAGATCAGATAACGGTACAGAGTTTATGGCAAGCAGTTTTAAGTCACTGCTAAATAAGAGAGGCATAAAACATGAAACCTCAGCACCTTACTCACCCCACCAAAATGGGACTGCTGAGAGAAATTGGAGAACGCTATTTGAAATGGCAAGATGTCTGTTAGTTGAGAGTAAATTACCAAAAGAATTATGGACAACGGGCAGAAAACCTAATCTTTCTAAGATGAGAGTTTTTGGGTCAGAGTGTTTTGCATACAGGTAGGACAGAAAGAAACTAGACTCAAAATGTGAGAGAGGGATTTTTATTGGATATGACAAGAACAGTCCTTCTTACCTAGTGTTTTACCCAGACGCTGGAAAGGTCCTTAAACACAGAGTAACTGACCTGTTACATGATGATGAGGAATGCCATCTATGTACTATGTACCCTCTATACCAGGCATGTCCAAAGTCCGGCCCGCGGGCCAATTGCGGCCCGCGTTCCGGACTGATACGGCCCCCAAGTGAGCCACGGGACTTGGCGTCATCAGCCGGCGCAGGGAGAAGGAAAGCGCGAGATTTGGGCTTTCCTTCTCCCTGCGCCGGCACACACAGCCACAAGGGCATCTGATGAAGAAATTGTGTAGGGGAGGGTTAGATTTCAACCCTCGTCTACAGTAACTTTAAACAGGGTTCATGTTTGACTGTAGACGAGGGTTGAAATCTAACCCTCCCCCAGTAGCGTACCTAGCGGGGGGCGGTCCGCACCGGGTGCCGCTCATCAGAGGGGTGCCAACTTGCCGGCACCCGGCACCCCTCCAGAGACGGACAGTAATGTCCGCCGCTGGAGGAGCAGGCTCGCAAGGGAGCGGTATCGGAGGTCTTTAACAGACCACCGGCTCCCTTGAGTGATTTTAAGCCGGTTCAAGGATCTCCCTTGAACCCGGCTTAAAATAACTCAAGGGTGCCGGAGGTCTGTTAAAGACCTCCGATACCGCTCCCTTGCGATCCGCGCGGCAACAGCTGTTGTGCGCCGGGGTTTGTTGTCAGATCCCGGCGCACAACACTGAAGCCGCGCCCACCGCTGTCCGTGCCCTCTGAACCCCGTGCCCTCGGAAGAAGACAGAAGAACTGAAGAAGAAGAGGAGCGAAGAGCAGGAAAAGGAGCTGTAACGAGAAAAGAGGAAAGGTAGGAAAGCATACAGTGAGAGTGGATTGGTGTATGTGTGTGAATTGGTGTATGTGTGTGGATTGGTGTATGTGTGTGGATTGGTATATGTGTGGATTGGTATGTGTGTGTGGATTGGTGTATGTGTGTGGATTGGTGTATGTGTGTGTGTGGATTGGTGTATGTGTGTGGATTGGTGTATGTGTGTGGATTGGTATATGTGTGGATTGGTATGTGTGTGTGGATTGGTATGTGTGTGTGGATTGGTATGTGTGTGTGGATTGGTGTATGTGTGTGGATTGGTGTATGTGTGTGGATTGGTGTATGTGTGTGGATTGGTGTATGTGTGTGGATTGGTATGTGTGTGTGGATTGGTATGTGTGTGTGGATTGGTGTATGTGTGTGGATTGGTGTATGTGTGTGGATTGGTATGTGTGTGGATTAGTATATGTGTGTGGATTGGTATGTGTGTGGATTAGTATATGTGTGGATTGGTGTGTGTGTGGATTGGTATGTGTGTGAGAGTGATGGGTGTTATGCTGTACCATTTCCAATGTATTTTTCATTATATAATTATGCTCTAAACTACATCATAACTCCCATCACTCTATACAGTGGCAGAGCTGGGAGACAGAGGCCTTGTACCCCCACCGCAGGACTCCTGAAAGGTAAGTGAACTTCAAAGAGGGAGAGGGTAGATAGGAGGGTTAGATAGGGAGAAGGGAGTGAGAAGGGGTAGATAGGGCAGAAGGGAGCGAGAAGGGGTAGATAGGGAAATCATACTCCTATCATGCCAAGTCTGCGAATGCCTCCTGGAATCTGGGTATGCCTGGGCATGATAGGAATGTGATTGCTGTTAACAATTATATATATATATTGTTATTTAATTGTTTTGTCCTATTTTGGTGTGTTACTTACTTTAAATAAAAGTGTTAGATTTTTTTATGGTGTGTGTGGGGGGGTCATATGTAGTTTCGGCCAGGTAGTTTTAAAGTGTGTGTGGGGGGGGTGCCACATACAGGATCCGCCCCGGGTGCCAAATACTCTAGGTACGCCCCTGCCCTCCCCTACACAATTTCTTCATCAGATGCCCTTGTTGCTGTGTGTGCCGGCGCAGGGAGAAGGAAAGCCCAAATCTTGCGATCTCGGACGTCGCTAGATTTGGGCTTTCCTTCTCCCTGCGCCGGCACACACAGCCACAAGGGCATCTGATGAAGAAATTGTAGGCAGTGGCGGAACTACCGGGGTCGCGACTGCGACCGGGCCCTGGAGTTCTGCCAGTCAGTGTGGCCCAAGGGGTGCCGAGCGGTCGTTTTCAGCAACCGCTCGGCACCCCTTGGGCCACACTGACTGGCAGAACTCCAGGACTCCTCTGCTCGCCGTCGCTGCCGCCGCCTGCCTCTGCGCTGCCCAGAGTGCAGTGTTGGAAGCATGAGGTGTTTGTCTCGGATGCCGGCGCTTCACGCTGAGCGCCGGCATATGACGTCATATGCCGGCACTCAGCAGTGAAGCGCCGGCACCCGAGACAAACGTCTCACGCTCCCAACACAGGAGTTGACGGTAAGTGACCTACAAAGGGGAGTAGGGAGGGAGTGGGTAGATTGTGAGAAGGGGGGTAGGGAGGGAGGGAGAGGGTAGATCGTGAGAAGGGGGTAGGGAGGGAGAGGGGGGATTGTGAGAAGGAGGGGTAAGGAGGAAGAGGGGAGATTGTGAGAAGGAGGGGTAGGGAAGAAGAGGGGAGATTGTGAGAAGGAGGGGTAGGGAGGAAGAGGGGAGATTGTGAGAAGGGGTAGGGAGGGAGAGGGGAGATTGTAAGAAGGGGGGTAGGGAGGGAGAGGGGAGATTGTGAGAAGGGGGGTAGGGAGGGAGAGGGGAGATTGTGAGAAGGGGGGTAGGGAGGGAGAGGGGAGATTGTGAGAAGGGGGGTAGGGAGGGGAGATAGTGAGAAAGGGATAGATGTGGTATGCCGTTTTCAATAAACTTTGCATAAAATAGTTAATTTGCATTTAATTTTAATGGTTCAGAAAATGTAAGGCAAAATGGTCGGCCCTCGCACATGTTCACTTCATCAAATCTGGCACTCTTCGAAAAAAGTTTGGACATGCCTGCTCTATACCAAAGATTAATCCAACTGAAACTGAGTGTCCAAACTCCATTCAAATTTCTGAAAAAGAAGCTTTGAAGAGCAAGGACAATGGTCAAGCAGGGAATGACCATAGTACACGTTATCCTAAAAGAGACAGAACAACTCCTCAGTATTTGGAGGACTATGTTCCAGAAGTGGACGATCAAATACTAACAAACATTGATTATTGCTACAAGGTGTTTGATGTACCACAAAACTTTAAAGAAGCTATGAGCTCGCCTCAGAATTGGCTTAAGGCTATGACAGAGGAAATTGATTCATTGAAAGAAAATGACACCGTCACCTTGACAACCTTACCAGTAAGTAAACATTCAGTGGGGGGGCGATGCGTGTATGCAGTGAAAAACAATGTTGACGGATTAGAAACACACAAAGCCAGATTTTTTGCCAAAGGTTGTATCAACACCGTTTATTGACAAAGCAGACGATAAAATGACAGTGGACATATCAAGTATATCGGTACAAAGTAGGTCAAAAGCAACATGAGTACATAGTTTCAAAGGAGCATATAAATGCGGGTCACATAGCGTCCGAAAATACATCAAAAACCGCGATAGGCAGAGATACAATGACCGAGCCAGCGTTATCCGTAACCGCAGTACGACCCAGCAGCAATGCAGCGAGCAGAAAAGTATCAAAATAAACATTATAGCAATACACGTTACAATGTCGTTATTCCAAGATAAACAGTGAGTGGAAAAGAACAAACAAAAAAGAAAAAAACATAACCATGCTCCAAGGAGATAACACATCCGAAAACAAAATGTATATTAGCGCAGACCCAAGGGCCCGAAAGCGGAAGACTAGGAGAGTCCCGAAAGTAGTATCGACCCACCAGCCACACCGTGAGGCGACCATAATTAGTGCGAAAGATAAAGGTCCACTACGCGAGGAGAGGAGACGAAAGTCGACCATGGGAGCCATTTGAGCCCATTGGCGTATTCACGGCCCTGAGCAGAGGCCACCAAGTCCTCCATGTGAGACAAAAAGTTAACCCTCGCTACCCAAGCAGACAGTGGGGGGGGCCGCGGGTTTTCCAGAACCGGGGGATAACGGCCTTCGCCGCTTGAATCAGGTGTATGGTCAATGATTTTTTATAGGAGGTGAAGGAGGAGTGTGTGTGGTGTAAGAGGAGACCCTGGGGAGAGGCCACACAGTCGGGATCGATAACATCCCGAATGACCTTCACAACAGCCTGCCAAAAGGGACGGATATCAGCGCAGTCCCACCATATGTGCCTATAGGTGCCGTCCTCGGCCCCGCACCTCCAACAAAGGGGGGAAATTTGGGGGAGAAAACGATGTAATTCAGCCGGAACTTTGTACCAGCGGGACAGGAGCTTGTAGTTACACTCCTGTACCAGACTGGCAATGGCACCTTTGTGAGTGAGCTGTAATACCTTGTCCTAATCAGCATCAGACAAGGAGATTTGTAAGTCCCGTTCCCACAGACTAAAATAAAAGGGCTTAGAGTGCCCATAGGCCTCCTGCAGCAGAGAGTATAGCCGAGATAGTAAATGAGCGGGTTCAGAACCCAACATGCAAAGTTGCTCAAAGCCCGTTAAGGGCCTAGTGAGCCGGGTGTCAGGCAATAAAGAAGAAATATAGTGCTTAAGCCCATGGTATGCTAAGGACAACTGGAAGGACGGAATGCGAGGGTGTAAGAGGTCAGCAAGGGAACGGAACGCGCCCGACTGCAAGACGTGGCAAAGCCGCAAGGTCCCTGTCCGCGTAGATTTTTTGCCAAAGGTTAACCACGCAGGGAAGTCTGTACCTCGTGCAGTTACTCGAGGGAATGGAGAATGGCTATGACTATGAAGCAGTAAAAACGTTTGGTGACAATCGAGGTTCAATCATTCTTTCAAAGAATCCTGTTTGCCGACACAGATGCAAACATATTGATATCAAGTAGCACTTCATTCGATCAGTAATCAGTGAGGGTAACGCAGTTCTTTAGTATTGTCCAACAGACAAGATGGCAGCAGATGTTGTTATCGGCTTATGATAAAATATTTACTTTTTAATTTCTTCATGATTAATGTAATGGTTTATGATAAGATTAATGCGATATATAATTATCTATTAAGATTTCGTGCACTCACACTTTCATTTATAATGTTCTAAGTACACCGGTAGATATCAGGCAGTCATAACGTACGATGGTCAGCTGTCTACGTTTGAGTTTTGTGCTTTGTTTTAATAAAACGTACATATTATGCGTCACGATTTTATTGGTGGGTTTCGTGGTAAAAAACGAAGAGTGACATGGTCAAGGTCATCCCGTGGGGCAACGCCAACTTTTGGCTAAGACAAAAGTCTATAAGATAGCCAGATTGTAAGATTGGGGGGGCAGAATACGGCGCTTACTGAGAGACTGCATCCCACGGGATTGCAAATTATTATCTTTATTGGCAAGCATTATACTTATGAACTCTGCTTTTTTTTTTTTAACACTTAAAGTTTATTGGTTTTACAATAGACCATGCCAGGACAAAATCAGCAAAGGTACATAGATTGGAAATTAACAATGGCAATGAGAACCAAAATACACGGAACCAAGGTTCCCAAACACTCTCAATACAGCCTCGTAACAGGCCAAATGACATGTGAAAAGAAAAAGAATAATAACATACAATAGAAAGCACAGACAGAAATAAAAAAAAAAAAAAAAAAAAAAAAAAAAAAACACCACATAAAACGAAGACAAGGACACACAAAAGGGAAAAACACACCAAAGGAGAGACAAGGAGGGGGGGGGACAAGGATAGGAAACCAAGAACTAGGCTGCAACCAGTCGCTGATACGCCTGAACTATGAATCCGCAGTAGCCTTGAGAAACCAAGGCGTACGGAGTGACCCCAGTATGAAGCCCGAAGGGGTATGACCAAATTGATTTTGATAGAACGTAAGCCAGGCTTCCCAAGTCTCCTCAAAAATATGTGGTGTGTTACCAGCAAAATGAGCCGCCCTCTCATATTGGCAAGTCGTAGTAAGAGAATAAAGGACATCATGTATGGAGGGGGGGGATACAGACTTCCATTTCTTGGCGATACTAATTTTCGCAGCAATAAGCACATGCGCCAGCAGCTTCCGACGAGGGCCAGAGAGGTCATCCGGAAACATGTCCAGGAGCGCCAATTCAATCGACCGAGGGACCTGACAGGAGAGAAGGTGAGCACCAAGATCAAAGACGTCCGTCCAGTAGCCACGCAGGACAGGGCAGTCCCACCAGATATGTGACATCGAACCCCTGGCACCGCATTGACGCCAGCACAGTGGAGAAACCGTCGGGAAAATGGACGCCAACGTGGTGGGTACATAGTACCAGCGAAACAAGATCTTCCTATTAGTCTCAAAGTGGGTTACATTTTTGGAGACACCACGGATCGTGGACAGAGCCTGAAACCAGTCGGAGACATCAAATGTGCGACCCAATTCGCGTTCCCACGCGACCATATAAGGGAGCTTAACATCCGTACCAGGATTCAGCAGAGCCAGGTAACAGAGTGAGATGGCCTTGGAGACCAGTGGAGCCCGAAGGCACATTTTGACGACAGGCGTAGCCGGAGCATGTGACACAGACTTCTGCAGAACAGAGCGGAGCTGAAGGTATTTGAAGAAATCCTGTCTCATGAGACCAAACTCAGCACACAAGTCCTGGAAGGAGCGAACGTGCGATGATGTAAAAAGCTGTGAAATTGACCGGACACCATGCCGGATCCAGGCATCCAGGGACGTTTGCGGCAGGAGAGCCTTCACGGCAGAGAGCGGAGCATATCGGGAAAGCAGCGGTGGAAAACGGAGAGAGAGTCTATGTTTATCCCACAGAGCAATGGATCGTTTCGTAGTAGGTAAGGCGTCCGCCAACGACGGCCGCAGCGACTGAGGGAGCCACAGAAGATCTCCAATGCCGTATGGACGAGCATAAAGGTTCTCCAGATCAACCCAGGCCACCCGGGAAGCATCCGAGAAGAGCAGCAGAGCCTGAGCCAGATGGGCAGCCAAATAGTAGAGCTGAACATCCGGAACACCTAAACCTCCAGAGAACTTGGGTCGCTGCAGGAGCTTCGTAGATATCCTCGGACGTTTGTGAGACCAAATAAAGGCAATAAGCCGGGACCGAATGGAACGCAGGAAGGCAGCCGGGAGGACCACAGGGAGCGTCCGGAAAAAATACAGGAGTTTAGGTAACGCATTCATTTTAAACGCCGTGATACGCCCCAGCCAGGAAACCTCCAGCTTCGACCACCGATTAAGGTCCTCTTGTATCCGGTTCCAGAGGGGGAGAAAATTATGCTTAAACAAAGTAGAAGTGCACTTGGTGATACGAATCCCCAGGTAAGGAAGAAAATCCGAACGCCAATCGTATGGAAAGGAGGACGAAAGCGTAGTCACCAACGAAGAGGGATATCCAATATTAAGGGCCTGGGATTTGCTCCAATTAATTTTATAATAGGAAACTGCACTGAAGGAGTCCAGCAAAGCATGCAACCGCGGCAGCGAAGTCAAAGGTTCCGTGACTGTCAGGAGCACGTCATCCGCGTACAAACTGATTTTAAACTCCTTAGCACGGGCAGAGAAGCCCTTGATCTCAGGATCTTCACGGATTGCGATCGCCAAAGGTTCCATAGCCAACGCAAAGAGAAGCGGAGAGAGAGGGCATCCTTGACGTGTACCATTACATATGCGAAAAGATTTAGAAAGGAATCCAGAGGAACACACCTTGGCCGAAGGGCTGCTGTAGAGAAGAAGGACCGCGTTGATGAACGCCACTGGAAAATTAAAGGCCTCTAGGGTAGCTCTCATATATCCCCAGTGGAGGCGGTCAAACGCCTTCTCCGCATCCAGGGAGAGGAGAAGGCACGGCGATTTAGTAGCATTAGCCAGATGGACAATATTGACAATCTTGCGGGTATTGTCCGTCGGCTGGCGGCCCACAACGAATCCAACTTGGTCATTTGAAATCAGCGATGGGAGAAGGCCATTCAACCGCAGGGCTAAGAACCGGGAAAAGAGCTTGGTATCCGTGTTCAACAGCGATATTGGCCTGTAGTTGGCACAGCTGGTGGGAGATTTACCCGGCTTGGGGATGGTAACAATCTGCGCCTCCGTCATTTCACGCGGTACAGACGATGCAGACAGAAGATGACTAAACAGAGAGCAGAGACGCGGGGCCAGTATGTCACGAAATTTCTGATAATACGAATTTGGAAGGCCGTCTGGCCCAGGCGCCTTATGAGGCTTAAGCCCCTGGAGAACTGCCTCTATTTCCTCAATCGATGGAGGAGCAACAAGAGAGTCCCAATGCGTAGTTGACAAAGCAGGGATAGGGAGCGACCGTAGAAAGGCAGCAATGGAGGCCTGCGACGGCTGGGTAGTATGTGGCTGGGAGTGCAGATTATACAAAGAGTCGTAATAGTCCGCAAAACTATCCCCGATATCTTTGGGGTTATAAAGCCGTCGACCATCAGGAGCCTGGAGATACTGCGCCGAAACCTGGGCCGAGCGCTGAGTAAGCTTTTTAGCAAGCAAAGAGTCCGCCTTATTGCCCTTAGCGTAATAGGTCTGCTGGAGCCTGCGGAGCATATATTCAGTGCGTTGTAGTTGAAGACGGAGGATATCCGATTTAACAGCCAGAAGTTGACGGTAGGTATCCTCAGACCACGACATCTTATTAGACAGCTCCAGCGCTGTGAGACGCTGTGTCAGATCAGAAATGGAGTGCGCATAGTCCCGCTTGCGCCGAGACGCCAATTTAATGAAACAGCCCCGAACAACAGCTTTATGGGCCAGCCACAGAGTGGTAGGAGCAACGTCGGGAGTATCGTTGAGCTGAAAATAATCCACAAGAGAATCAGAAACTGCTGTAGAAACATCGGAATGCTGTAGCAAACTTTCATTCAGCCGCCACCTAGAGGAAGCCGCACTCCGGGGAAACAGGTCAAAGGAAGTCCATATAGGAGCATGGTCAGACCATGTTATAGAGCCTATGTCCGCTTGTGTGATTGTTTGCAAGGTAAGTTTATCCACAAGAATCAAGTCAATTCTGGAGTAACTGGCGTGTGCCGCCGAGTAGAACGAATAATCTCTGTCGAGGGGATGGGTAACCCTCCAGGAGTCAAACAACAAATGCTGGTGCAACAAGTCCTGGAAACGAGAGCTTTGAATGGTCAGAGACTTCAAATATTTGGACGACATCTTAGCAGAAGAGTCAAGAGACGGGATCGGTAGCAAATTAAAATCCCCTCCAACAAAAATCCGGCCAGCAGCAACTCTACGTAACTTGGTGAAGACACGATCCAGGAAGGAGAGCTGATGAGTATTAGGAGCGTAGACATTGAGGAACGTGCACACCGAACCATTGAGAGTGCCATGGAGGATGAGAAAGCGACCTTGAGGGTCACAGATTTTCGAAAGGAGTTGGAACTGGACATCTCTGCGAAATAAAATAGCCACTCCGAGTTTCTTGGAAGTAGAGGAAGCGTGGAAGTCTAAGGGGTAGTATTTAGAGGTCAAACGAGGAGTCCTCGATTTGAGGAGATGAGTTTCTTGAACCATAACTACAGAGGCGTTACGTGATCTCGCTTCCTGGAGAAGCATATGACGTTTATGGATAGTATTAAGGCCCTTAGCGTTGATCGAGAGCAGCGTAATAGAAGACATAGTCAACAGAAGGCAGGAGAACAGGGAAAACAGAGGAAGACACACACAACAACACACACAAGGGGGAGAACTAACAGGACAGAAGACAAAAAGAGACAAGGGGAAAAAAAAAACTATACAATCGAGTTTTAGGCCAGAATCGTGACAACCGAGACTAAGCCACAATTTATTCCCACCGAAAACCAGAGGGGTTCGGAGGAAAAGAAGGACATACAGAGGGCGAGGAAACATCAGCCCATGGTAACCATATGAGAAAGAAAACAAAAACAAAAACAAAAACAAAAAAAAAAAAAAAAAAAAAAAAAAAGGAAGGTGCAGGTAAGTAATCACACATGAATCAAGGCCACAAGGAGCCAACATATATGCTGGTACAAAGAATAATCAACGAGGGGGGGTAACCTCTACACTAAGGGAGTGGCAAGTCAGCATGAGGGGCACCAAGCATGGACAAGCCAAAAAGCACCTGTGTACAAGCATGTGTGCATGGGCGTACGGATGCGTGGGTAAGCAATCCTAGCCATATTGGGGTGAAAAGCTGCCAGACATGTAGTGAACCCCTATAAAGCAGGCAATAAAAATGAACGAGGGGGCAACCTCTGCACCAACAAGGCACTAAGTCCGCACGGGGGGCCCCAATCATGGACAAACCAAGAAGCACCTGAGTACATGTATGTGTGCGTGTGCGTGTGGATGAGTGGGTAAACAATCCCATACTGGGTGGTAACCCCTGCACTAACAGAGTGCCAAGTCAGCATGGGGGGTCTCAATCATGGACAAGCCAAGAGGTACACGTGTAAATGTACGTGAGTGTGAGCGTGTAGGTGCGGGGATAAGCAATCCCATACTGGTGAATAATCTCTGCACTAACAGAGTGCCAAGGCAGCATGGGGGACCTAATCGTGGACAAGCCAAGAAGTACCTGTGTACACGTATGTGTGCGTGTGCGTGTGGATGCGCGGGTAAGCAATCCCCCACTGGGTGATAAACACCGCACTAACAGAGTGTTAAGTCAGCATGGGGAGACCTAATCCTGGACAAGCCCAGAAATACATGTGTACATGTACGTGTGCGTGTGCGTGTGCGTGAGCGTGTGGATGCGGGGGAAGTAATCCCATACTGGGGTGGAAAGCTAGCAGACATGGAGTTAACCCCCATAAGGCAGACCATAATAAGCAGTCGTGTGGTAACCTCTGCAACAGAGTGCCATTGCAACGTGGGGGGCCCTAATCACAAATAAACCGAGTGGCACATGTGGACATATACGTGCGTGTGTGTGTAAATGTGGGAAAAGAACCTCTCCCACTTAGGGGTGCAGAACCGTCAGACAGGTAGGGAACCCCCACCGTGCCAGAGTGCCAAGTAACATGCGCCGGAGCAACTTCTGCAATGCTGGAGTGGAAACCTACAGGTAGCCAACCTCCGCCATGCCAGAATACTACCGCCCAGCTTAAACAACCCTGCATTATGGAAATGCAGCAGACAGGTGTACGTATGGATTGCTACTGTGTCCGTGTGTGTGTGGAGTGTACCTTGGACAGGCTGCAATTCAAGTCCCCTTATTACGTGGGCAACAGCTGCAGTACAGTAGTGAAACATACAGTTATGTATACCAGCATAACAAATGCAATAAAAATAAACATGTAAACAGCGAGATGTAATACACCTCCACAAAGAGGTAGACCGGTCCGAGAGCCCGTTAGAAAGAAAAAAGAAAAAAAAAAAAAAAAAAAAAAAAAACAAACACAAACACCGGAGCCCAGACAGACCATTCACTCCAAAACGAAGGAGCAAGTCCCATAACAGCAGACAGTCCATACCAGCCAGGAGATGGAAAAATCAGGTGGCCTGAGATGACACGGTAGGCTGAGAGCTAGAAGGGCCACGGGTAAAGCGGCGTCGATCCTTGCGTTTCCCCGGCGAAACTAGTTCCCATTCGGTTGAGAGACCGCGAGCCGGAGCATGTTCCGGAGGCATAGCAGCAACAGACGAGCCATCAACCACAATGCCCCAACGCTGCAGAAGCTGGAGTCCCTCAGCGGGAGACTGGACGGTAGAATGGATCCCATTCCTGGACACCAAGAGCTTGACCGGGAACCCCCACCTGTAAGGTATGTTGTTGGTGCGTAGTGCAGAGGTGATCGGTGCGAAGGAGCGTCTCTTAGAGAGGGTAGCAGCAGAAAGATCAGCATAGAGATGAAGGTCGGCATAAGGTTCAGGTAAGGTAGGGAAGGCACGGGCACATCTCAGGAGAGCCTCTTTAGCGTGGAAATAATGGAGACGAATAATAACATCCCGAGGAATGTGTGATGGCAGAGACTTGGGTTTGGGGATGCGATGGATGCGGTCGAGGAGAAAGTCCGAGGGGGGAACATCAGGTAGCAGAGAGCAAAAAAAGGTAGAGACATACTCCGGTAGGGCAGCCATAGACACCTCTTCCGAAATCCCCCGAATGCGAAGATTGTTCCGACGGGAACGGTCCTCCAGGTCAGCAATCTTGCTGTGCATCGTCTGAACTTGGTCTTCCACAGTGTTATGCCGGTCCACCAGATCATTAAAGGCGGAGGCGAAGTCCTCAAACCGTCCCTCCAAGTGATCCGTTCTGGAACCCAATTGCTGCAGATCTGATTTAATGTCGGACAACATGTCCTTAATCTCTGAAGTCATCGCCACCCTCATACTATCCAGCATATTCTGCAAAAGGTGAGTGGTAACAGGAGCATCCACTGCTTCATCATCTTCCTCCAACTCTGGCTGGGAAGCTGGGAGTGGCGGGCCATCGCCATCTTGGTCAGAGAAAGGCGGCCTAGCCCGTTTCGGAAAATATTGCTGGAGCTTCTGCGTGGATCTCTTCGGGTGTTTAGAGGCCATGAAAACGAACCCCCAAGATGTCCGGAACAAAATAAACCAAACCAAATAAAAAAGAAAGAAAAAAAAATCGCAAATAGGCTATGTACGGCTGATATTTCGTCGGAGCTCTAGTGAAAGACGGCCATGCGGTTAGGCTGCCAGACCACGCCCCCGAACTCTGCTTTTTTGGGATTCAAATTAATTATTGTTTGTATTATATATACTCAATAAACAGAGTTTGGTTTACAATTCTCAAGTCCCTTTATCATTTAGAAAGTCCTGGGGCTGGAAACAATCTCTAGTGTCTGGGGCTCATGCGCAGCTCTAAAACAATGCAGGAAGTGGCTGACGTGACTAAGGCATTCCTCCCAACAATCTGCCGACCCGACATAAAATCCTAATGTTTGCAAAAACTGTCCGACTCTCGCAAGAACGAGCCGGTTACAGTAATACAACGGCTTTAAAAATAACCATTTTCTCCAAGGAATGTTCTAACATTCTTATCTCTCCTACAAGGAAGAGTCTGGGTTGCATTCCACACAGCAGCCGTTATAATAAGTACATGACTGCTTAAGCCCATAGCCTGAGGGCTAAAAGTTACCCAAAAACCGAGATTAACCACCCCCTTCCCCCAATGAAGACACAGGACACATTAGTGGGGTAGGGCTTTTGGGCACAGCTTTATTAGAATTTAGATAAACTTTGCCCAGGCCAGTGGTAAAAACACACAACCAACCCTAAAACCCCCTGCCAGCTGTTAAGCACTAAGCCCAACAGGCAGATAATTACCCCAACAAGACAAGAGCCCTAGCCCGGTAGGTGCCATAACCCCCCCACGGGATGCGCCTCCCCAAGCCCATTATGGGCAAACATACCATGCTTCTTTGTAACCTGCGCTGGCCAGGGACCCAGTCTACTCTGGCCCGGAGCCCCCCGACGCCAGCACTTCCTCGATGCCAGACTGAAGGCCCATATTAAATATGTCCAACCCTCTGGAATTAAGATGAACCCCATCAGAACGCATGAGATCTGAATTATCGCCTTCCAGATCCTTGCATCTAACCGTAAATCAACCTATCCTGCGAACTTAGAAATGGAAATTGACCTTCCTGTGACACCTTTCCAAAGCCTTACCATTGGACTGGAGACTCCAAACAGGCCGGGGAACAATCTCTGACCAGACCAAAGAAACTCCAGAAAACATAGCAAAGCACCTGGCCAGATCATTCTTAATGCGATGAATTAAATCAATAGATCGAACCTGACCAAGGTCATTCCCACCGGCATGAACCAATACGTTGTGTCCTCTTTAGCTGCTGTCAGCGATGAATCTGCGATGCTAAGTTGGAAGTATGCTGAGGGAGTCATAGTTGGGCTCGTAATACAAATATCTTTATTGCTTCTTTCACAACCGCCGTCACGGCTAGAATTGTATAACGTTTTGGATGTCTGTCTCATGACACGGACTCTGTTAGTTTTGTCAGCAGAGAGGGTGAGTGGAACCTGCCCCTGGGTGACTATCCGGGTGACTGATAATGAGATACCCGAGAACTCATCTATAACCGAGTTTATATCTGCTGGGCCCAAGAATTACGGCTACAAATTGCAGACAGATAAGAGATCTCTGAAGGTGAAAGAGATCACCATGATTGCTGACAACGCATGACTGATACATTGTGACAGTTTAAAAGACTTGAAAATGTAACCCCACAGCTCTGCCCCCCCCCCCGACAAACAGAAACAATTTTTGGTCCGACAATCGGGAATCTTCAAAAACAAATTGTGTTGAGTCTATACTAAGAGGCTTTTGACAGACAATTTTACCCCCCTACCATACGGCTACTGATACCGAGGAATGGATACAGGATCACAGAACCCCTTTCCATGCATTTAGCAGGTCCTTCTACTTCAGGGGGGAAAAAATATTAAACCGCTTTTACGAAAATACAGGGGGATCAACACCATGCGCATTCTGCGCTTCAGGCCCTACTTCAACATTAACAGCAGGAGACCTCACGAGTACTGCAGGTGTCTCATTTGTGTGGGGTGTCAAGGGTTAAACAGGTATAGCAGCTACATGTTCAGTGGGTTGCGTGTTGGGTGTCTCACTCGGCTCTGTACCAGAAGTTGTTCTTCTGGTCTGTGCTGATCGCATCGCACGTATCAGTATCTTTATTGCTCGATTAATGACAAGCTGCTACCTGCTTCAAAGAAGGGTCTGCCTCCCCTATATTAGGCACGAGCCGCAACACTCAGAGCCGGGTAATTTTATGGCTCGGAGCAAGGGAGGAAAAAACCACAGAGAGACGTTTAGGTGAATGCCGCCTTAAGGGCACAGTCGTGTGATTTTCAGGAATTTTTTTTTTAAAGGCTCCATTTAAATTTAGAGTCCGCACTCTGTAGGATATATTTTCTATTTCAATATACAGATATACTGCACTATTATTTTTGTATTTCTGCTTTTTCCGTTACATGTTACCACCCAACAATTACTCATAAAGGGTGAGTGTATGAAGACCCTATAGTAAAAAAAATGCATGTCTTGGCTTCCTTATGTAGAGAAGACTCCGTCCAGTCCACCTGGAAAATATAACTAAGTCTCGTGGCTGGGGTAGGTGGGTGAGGCTGGATCCCCCCCCCCCAGCAGCCTTAATTATCAAAAGAGTTGTGGGATTTTAGGATGTGGAGAGTTTGGGTAATAAGAGGTTAAATGTTTTCAGCATTCTGGTGATGCTCTGAGGGTAGTATGATTCTGTAGAAGAACGTGAGGGTAGAGGGTATGGGTCAAATTATACAGCTGAAAAACTGTAAGTGTAAAAATTAAAGTGTAGACTTGGGGTTAACTTCAGGGCAAAGGATGTCGCTTAATATAACTGAACCCCCCCCCATATCATACATATTAATGTTCTGTAGGTTACGCTTTTTGCCTTTTATAGTAAAAATCAGTTATTGTAATAGTGGCAGCCTTTAGTAGACGTGTACTCATGACGTGATAACGTATGTGTTTATAGTCTCCCGAAAGGTCTGTCCTCTCCTACGTGCTATTGGGCTCTTTCTCTACCGCCCGTTTGAACCACCAGGCATATGCTTAGTCCCTGGGTTGCTACTTTCATTTTCTTTCTCTTATACACTTGGCACTCCCGCGTTACATGTCGCTGCCCCTATTCCGAGACTAGACGACGCTGCCGCTTGGTATCTGCAGGCTCTGCAGTTCTAGTGGATGCACCGACATTCTACTACCTGCCCTAGGATTCCTCTTTGATTCATACTCTCTCTTTACTGTGCCTGTGCCAGGTCCCTTGCTCCATTGGTACTGCATGTATCGTTCTGTATGATATCGTCATTGCATTTTATTTTTGTTTTTCTCCTGTTATGTATCGGCATGTTGGAGACCACTCGTGTAACCTCTTGTGTTGCTGCCTGTACCCTCCCCTTCCCCTCCCTATTTTTCCTTTCTGTATCCCCTCCCTATACTATTTGAAAATACAATAAAATTTGATTTACCCAAAAGGTCTGAATCGGACCGTAAACAATGCATTAAATCAGCCTCCGGATAACAACATTTAGAGAGTCATTTGTGAGGCCTACAGATTTCCAAGGTTTTGGAGGAAGATTTGCTCTATGTAACAATTTAAGAAACATCTCTGCAATTAAACTCTGTAATTGAAGTAATGCAGGTTAAGAAGGAATCGGAGCTCTCAGGAACTTCAGCTGAACCGGAGTTTGAAGGCAATGCTGTATACGTGTGCGGTGGGATTGTGGGTGAATATATATAAATTGTTTTTTCCTTTAGTGTACTATTTGTGTGTAAAGTGAGCGATAGGAAGCTTGTCAGCCTATCTTAGTGCACTGTATGCCACATGTATGTATGCTTGGAACAAGTGCTCCAGGGTCCGTACCTCTGTGGCAGATGTGGGCGAGTGGCCTCTTTAGAAGCTCAGATCTGGAGAGGATTGACAAACTGGAAAGGGGTCTGCTGCTCACTGAGCAGTGTGTGGTAGAAGCCTCTAGCAGTGGGAAATAAGTCCGATAAGGATCAGGGATGTTGCCATTCCCAAGAAGAAGAACCTACAGGACTCAAGGACATCATCAAGGTCATCTGTCATCAATTGGAACTGTATGTATATCCTTTATAAAACAAATAAGAAAACTTAGAAGCTGTGGTTTTGTTCACCTTAATCCTAGCCCTGTTCAAAGCCAACAATGACCTGGCCAGATTATTACCAAGCACTCAAAACGTAACTGCAACAAATCGGATTAAAGGTTTAACCAATCATTACCTCCCGCGTGGACTAGTACGATCTTGGGACTTTCCTTCCAGTGGGACCACCTCACAGTCTTGTATAGGATATTAAGCCACAACACACGCCTGACTCATATCCACCGGATTATGGCCTGTGACTTGAGGTACCCCGAGTTGTCTACCGCTGGCACAGACATCCGCTCTCTGAGCCGCTCAGTAGGCGAAGGAATAGCTTAAGATGAGAACAGCCGCGTTTCCAAAATCAGCCGCCCTTGTCTGAAGGGTGACATGAAGCAACGCACACGTATCAGACCCAGGAAGACCGGAACACAGAAAGTCATGCAGGGAATGTAACAATAATGTAATACCGGACTCTGCCCTGACCATAAACTCAGAAAAACAGTTGAAAGTTTTAGCCCATGGGTAGGCATGTATCCACGTAGAAAGCATCACCCCAAAAACAGCCAAAGTACAAATATGATGGATGCACAGGTAGCAACCAAAAAGCCACCTCTTCATCCAACTTGATCAAAGCAGCCCCCTGACTGAAATGATGGACCCAACCCAAAGCCTCCTTGAAGAAGATGTAGGAGTCCTCATGCAGAAGGATAAATGGTGAATGAGCCGGAATCTCTTCAAGTGGGGACACCCTGAGCTAAGCCTGATGTAAACTGACAAAGGGATCCGCTATTCACCCTAAAGAAACCTCCTTACCCAGCTTTTACCTTAACCACATCAGGATGCTCCAAGCCCGAGCCTAGGTCTTTAAAACCCCCAAACCCTCCACAAACCCCCTTTAATCAATGCTGCATCATCCTTCGCTGTAAAGGTCTGATCCCAATACGTTGAACTGCCAGCAAACACCTTTCTTGGGGGTATCACAGAAACACCTGGTGCTGGAGGGTCCCCTCAAATCTGTAAAGGATGATGCTGCCTTGACTGAAGGAGCCACCACCCGAAGCCACAAGGCAACTTCCATGTGATCCCATGTCATCCCTGGGCGTATTGCCATCCACTGAAAAATTGCTCATCAAAACAGAGCCATCCCTGCCCTTCCATACACCCGATACGCCTCACCAATGCTTTCCATATAGCAAAACACCCCAAAAAATGCTCTGGGTGCTTTCCCCCCAATATCACTTGTAAGGATGACAAAGGCCTGAAGCCAGCGGGAGAAGGCTCTTGATATCAGCCGATACCTATACTTCTCCTCTTCCTCTTTCTTAGACTCATTTTTTTGAGTGCCTTTTCTTTGATATGCGGGTCCATGGAGCAGACATCAGCTCCGTTGGCATCATCTACCCTGCCAGACTCAGCTGTACTATTTAACCCTGTAGCACTAACCAGCGTAGCTGCCCAACGGCAGAGGTACTAACAGCAGTTGACTCCACAACCGTCTGGTGAAGCAGCTCCATAGCCACAGCTAACCAGGCTCTCTGCCACTGCGGGGGCCCAAGGCCCCAGAGACCACCCTGCCTTGCTGCACTAAAACCCTGCTAGCCCCAATAAGGCATTGCCCATGGCATTACCCCAGGAGTACACCCAAAATGTAACCCACGAATAAACATATTAGTCAAAAGTTAAGTAACAGTGGATAGAAAAGAATAAACAGAAAGTGGTGGCCACTCACCATAACCTAATTGCAACATTACACCCTGTGGGGGGGCTCCTTTGGTGCAGCCCAGGGTCATGTTAACCCCTTTCTATCAGTGATCTCTGCATGCCTACAGGGACCAGCCAGGTTTTCCAGAGTGAAGGCCCGTTGATCTCACAATAGATCAGCAGCACATTTAACATATTCGATGTATATTCTGATTATTCTCTCCCATGCAGATTGCCTCAAGAATTCTGGATCTGAAAAATCATTTTTTTTTTATTGTTGGCTTCAGCAGTTTTACAAAAAACTGCTGATATTGAACTGTTATTGACTGTTTTTGCGAGCGACAATGCGATTTAGCTTTACTGAATTTGCGAATGGAACTTTTGTCTGTTGCTGCAAACTCGCATTTTTAGCCAACTCACAAGCACTCGCCCTTCACTGAAAAAATGCTGATTCTATAAGAGCAGCTTTACACACTAATGCCCAACAGCGCCGTCAAGTGGTAAGATTATCTATTGCAACTTCCATTATTTTTCTTTCATTTCTTTTAATTTTGTGTTACTACATTTTGGGAGTTGTAATCAAGGACATGCAGTAAACTCAAGGTAAACTGACAAAGGGATCCATACAGGGGGTTCTCTCATCCTCTCCCAACACAAGGACAAAATGGTGCATGGACCATTAATATCTGGTAGGTGATCCAGTCCAGGCTGTGTCTATGCGAAGAATTTTGGTCCAATCCAAAGAGGCAGGAACGCAGTGAGGTTATGTAATCCTGCAGTAAAAGGGAGCCTACTCAATATGTGTAACAGATCTCAGTGCCCTGAATGGCTATATCCGTTATGCTTCCGAGCTCCGCAGTTTTTAGAGTCTCTGGTAACTGGGGAAATGTGGCACCCTGTACCAACCTCCCCAAAAAAACGAACCCCTTCCAAGGCCAGGGCCCACAGTCTGTAGGGTCCAGGGCAGGGCATGGAGGCTTCTGTGACAGTGTGCAAGCAGCTAGAAAGAAAGCACTGGCTGGTGTGAGCTAAGGGTTGGGGGAAGGCTGTATGTGACCACTAAGTGGACTTGGTCACTTTTAGGAGGGTTTGTGTCAGGACCCGTGCCAGCAGGACGGGTAGGAGCCCAATTGCAGGGGATATCTGAGGCTCTGTCTGTACTCCAAGATACATAATGACAGACAGGCCTGGAACTGGAGATCCACTGGCAGGGCAGATGGCAGGAAGCCCACTGGCAGGGCAGACAGCAGGAAGCAGGGAAGTGTAGAAGGGACAGGGGCTGTGAGGTTTGTTTTATCAGGAGGAATCCGGAATGCAGGAATGGAACACACCTGCTCAGAACAGAACACGCACAAGGACCTGGTGTGGGTAACAGGGCGCTTGGCAGTGTAGCTGTAAGCACGGGTGTGCAGAACGTAGCCGTTTAGCAGACCGGGGTCGGGGTGCCAGAGATACACAGGAGCCGTTGAGATGGCCAGGGTCAGGAAGCCAGTGGTTCTCAGAGTCGTTTAGGATAGCCAGGGTCAGGATGCCAGAGGTACACAGAGTCGTTTGGATAGCCGGGGTCAGGATGCCAGAGGTACACAGAGTCGTTAGGATAGCCAGAGTCAGGATGCCAGAAGTACACGAGAACCGTTAAGCAGACCAGGGTCGGATACCGGATAAACATAGACTTGAAACGCGGAGAGGCTCACGAGATACAGGAAGCACCAGTATAACTGAGCACTGATGGAAAGGAGAACAAGGTTTAAATGGCCATAGCGACGCAGCGAAATCCAGTGGGCGGTCAGCCTCATAATTATTCATGAAACGGCAGCGCGTGAGTGGCTGCTTCATGTGCCAGTGAGCGGTGCCGGCGTTTCTGCCGGGAGGAAGATGACGACGTCCGGGACTTACAGGTAGGTGCATTACAGGGGCACTGTAGCAGGGACGGGGCACACGGCTAGGAAGCCCTTCAGGCAGGGCACACGGCTTAGAAGATCGTGAAGTCTGGGACACGCCGGGGTCTGGTACATGAATCAGGATTGAGAAAAAAACCAAGGTCATACACGGGAAATCAGAAACAGGAAACCAGATCTGTAGCTGCACATTTTTATTAACTATGTGCTACAGTACAATAAATAAATACTTTAAAACAGGTTAAAGGATATAATGGAACATTTAAAATGATCAAATGAATTAAAACATCTTTGGGATATTCACGCAAGTAAAATGTTCCACATATTAAGGCACCAAAGTCTCCTTGCGTTCATTGAACCCATGGCTTTACAATCCTTTAAAAAGTGTGTGTACATACCACTTACAGCCATCTTAAGACATCTTAAAGGGTTTATACATTCTTTCTTAAGCAATAAAATATTCCTGGTCTTCCAAATTGCATCTTTTATACAATTTATCATAATCCATAAAACACGCGGCCGGTCAGCTGTGAGACAAAACAACTGTATAGCTTAAAAACCAAAGGCCACAAATCCATTCTAAAATTGGGCCTGCCTTTTCCCATATGTCCTGCGCATAAAAGCAGTTCCAAAATATATGCAACACTCTCTCTTATCTTGGGTACACTGATCTCTGGGGCACTTAGCGGTGGCACCAAGACGTCTCCTGCGCTGAAATTGTCTAGTTGGCAAACATTCGTGCACCACCTGCCACGCAAGATCTCTCTGAGATGGCTAGAAAGTGGCGACATACATTCTGCCAAAGTCTTCTGGACTCTACGAGAGATTATTGTGCCACTTGCTCAGTTTGTTCCTTTGATAATACAGCAGCAGACAACTTCTTTGGATTTTATAAAACATCCGGGCTGAAACCTCTGAGGTGATAAAATTTTATTGCTTTCCCTAAAATGACTGCTTTGGCGGATTTAAAAGCACAGGAGCGTTAAGAGACAGCGAGTAAAAGTTATATTTCCTAAAAATATGACCAGCTGCGTAGTGTAAAAAAGAAGCAAAGGTACATTCTTTGTAAACGTTTTTAAAATACGTAGTAAAAAACTTTATATATAAAATACGCTTCACATCAGGCATCCCCTGACCACCAGCTTTTGTTCTGTTAGCGAAAATCTTGGCCATAATTTTATAGTCTGCATTCAGAAGGGTGACAGGCCTCCAGTTCTAATTATGATCTATTACCCTTCTTAAAAACTCTTGTGACGCGTTTAAAACACCCGCGATGGAGGACTGGCCTTCCATTTCTAAAATTTGGTCTCTCTTTTGAGATATTTGTTTAAAAAAGAAGCAAGTGGACTTCTCCCCTTCCTCCAAGTGCTTTACCCGGGCATTACAAATAATTTCTTTACCTTTAAAATCTAAAACCTTTTTAATCTCCTTCTTTAAATTAAAAATCAGTTTGTCAGTAATGCTTAAACCAGCCTCTTTCAACTTAAAAAAAGAGTTTGTAGACGCACATTACGATCTTTAAAAACTCGCTTGCGCTCTTTTTTCTTCCTCTTGCCAGCAGCAATAAAAAAAATTCTTAATCTTGGGCTTCTGGTTTCCCACCAGTCCCAAAAAACTCTGACTTGGGTCTTTCTGGCGCCGCCATCGCCCATATGAGACCTTAGAATTATTCCAGAGTTGTTCATCTTCTAGTAACGATAAAGAGAGTTTCCACCATTTAGATTCATTAGGAGTTAAAAAGTTTGTTTTTAAAAGCTTATGGTCTGAAAACAAATCATCTTCTAAAAACACGTCCTGGAGATTACAACCAGAAAAGGACAAAACCAAAGCGGGAGCTGACCTGGCCGCTATACCACGTATATAACCCGGGTCAGAGGGTTTAAGCTGGCGAGAAGTTCTATCTACCTTCTGGTCCTCATCCCCTCCACTACTATTTTTACCGGTAATTTACAATTAAAATAAAAATATATATATATATATGTGTGTGTGTGAGAAAAAACCCCAATATAAGGTAAAAAATACAAACACTAAATTAGGAAGCATATTTAAATTGTTTAAGTAACCAATAAAGTGCATATAAGGAAATAATAAAAAGACAAGGTATGTAAGGTAAAGTGGTAGAAAAACACTTGCATAAGTATATATGTCACTAAGGGATCTATACCACTTATACCAGATATATAAAATAAATGATAAATGTACCTCAAAAACAAGAGAATAAGATGAGAGAATAAATAAAAATGTATGTACCTGCATAGAAACACACTCTGTGCACAATAGCGCACCCGGCCGGGAAAACACAAAAGACTGAGGTGCTGCTAAGCAACGCGTTTCAGAGAGACCGTCTACAAGCCTCAGAGCTACCTCAGAGTGTCTGGAGGTACAAAGAACAAATGCCCCTTTTATCCATAAAATCACCTGAAAAAAAACCCACCAAAATCCTCAGAGTATGAGGGAGGTAGTAACACTAAGGGTCGGTGACAAGGAGGTTCTAGCAGCTAAGATGGCGCGGCTGCTCTGAAGAAGCGGGTTTTGAGAAGTTTCTTGAATGTCGGGGGGGGGGTGAAAGCTGAAGGTTCGGGGGGAGGAGATTCCAGAGATTTGGGGGCAAGGAGTGAAATCTAGCAGACAGGAAAAGAAGAGATGATAAGTGAGGAGGAGAGACTCAGCCCACAGGAGGAACTTAAGGATTGAGTAGGAGAGTACCGCATTTTTATAACTAACATACGAAGCTGAAACCATACATGCGTGTTATACGCCGATGAATCCTAGAGCTGCACGATTTGCAGTCACGTCTCCCTCCCTTCCGGTCCTGGGGAGGGCACGTGTTATACGCCAATAAATATGGCAAATATGTATGGAGGGGCAGTATATGAGAGTCAGTCTTATGTAGGGGCAGTATTATTGCAGGCAGTGTTATGGGGGGCCGTATAGCTTAGTACCAGGATTTTACATTTAATTCTAAAGGTAATTGGGAGCCAGTGGAGGATCACAGAGTGGGTTAGTGTTATTTTCAGATTGATGTTTTGGGCCCAAATCTCATTTTAGCCAGCATGATGGTCCCGTGTTTGAATTTAATCCAAGAAAACATTTTCAAAAACTGACCCAGGGTATTTCTGTAGGGGCAGATAGGCAAGTTTTGTGCAGTTTTTTTTTTGCTTCCTTTTGCTCTTTTCAGCAGCAACTTCTGTCCAAAAGATCAAAAAGACGGGTCAGAGATCAAATAGCGGGTAATCCAGACAGACACCGCCGCCCAGCAAGGAGGGTAGATCCGGGACTGTGCAGGACTGCGGTTGTGGCCTGTGGTGTATTTATAGGGCTGCAGATCGTTTCATCTCCCCTCTGCTGGACGACCCCCTCATCAGATTGGAGGGCAGAGGGCTGTTCTTCCAAAACACAGACCCTGTTGCATATTTGGTGACATGAAAGGACGTTGGTGGCAATGTAGTTTTGGGGGGAAAGGTGCAAACAGTCGCAACTTTAGTCCCCGGCTTCGGTCTACTCCTACTCGGTAGATGCACACAGCAGACGGGCAGCGCAGCATGGAGATCGTCAGGGGCCGTAATCATCAAACTACCAGCCTTTATACCGACACTTTTGACTTCTGATGAAGATCTGCAACAAAAAAATAAAAATGGTCTGACCTCACATTACGATTTATCCTTCACATTAACATCAGAAAAAAAATCAGAGGATTTTTATTTGTGGCTCAAAGAATATGTAGGTAGCGGATATTTCCATTTTTAATATTTTTTTGGTTTAAAATGATATTTTTATGTACATCGTATCCCATGTTTCTGAAGAAATTAATAAAACATTAAAACCGTTCGGTGCTCGCAGATAAAAAAAATCTCTTTCTCGTTACCCTGAAATCGCAGAAATGTAATTAATACAGAAAGATGACAAATACAGTTTTATAATCGTCTACTTTGTCAAAAAGACTTCTTCCCAAATTAAAGCGTTTGCCGGAAGGAGATAAAGATCCTCAGCCTCGGAGATTTCATGTGAAATAAAAAAAAGAAGATTTTCCCCGGGATACAAAGTTACAGAAAATGAAATGAATGAAATGCTTGCGCTGAGACGCGGCCCGTGCTGCCGGTGTGGGGGACTCACCTTCGGCGATAGAAAATGTAACAGCCTAGAAGAACACCCGCTGTACAAATGATCAGGACGGATATCCACAGCCCACGGTGGCCTCGGCCTCCTCCAGATGCTCCGCTCTCTAGAAAACATAAAGAGCGCGGTTCACAGACACGGCGTAGGAAAGCACGGCGGGGTTTGTAGTTTCTCTGGGTTATAAAGTTGGTTTATAAAGAAAAGCGGTACTGGTTCATTTGGCTTTATATAAAGAAATAATTAGGGTAATAAATCCAGGAGATATAAATGTAATCTGATAACACGAGATACAACATTCATTTAGAGGCAGATCGAGACCCGGTGGGGCGTTGGGGCAGAAGGTCTGACCAGCCTTTTCTATCTGCCCCAATACACTCTATATGACCAGTCTGTAGATTTGTATATTTTGGGTAAAAATCCATCCGGATACATTTTATACTTTTATCTGAAGTTACTGTAAGATCCGAACAATGAAAGCAGTAGAAATTAAAGAAACGCACACATGCAGCACAATCATTTTCTTTGTAGTAAATCCGCTGGGGCCGTTTCCACCCCGGACCTGAGGCTCTTGTCTTTGGGGTAGTAAAAGGTGGGTAAAGACACTGGGTGGAATAAGCGCCTGTTATTATATGTCTTACAATCCTGGAGGGCTGTCACTTGGTAACATGGTAACCGGAATATATATTCAGGGTGATTCCGGACACTTTTCTTTCTTCCATTATTGAATTATTATTGCTGCCGTGGAAGTTATTTAAAGAGATCGCGCTCATCTAGGTTGATTCATATAATTTTCAACCCGGTAGCGGCCGCCTAGCTGATTAATGGCAGACTGCCCGGCTGCATTCACCTCATCGAGAACAGGGGGGGGGGATAGGGGGGGGGGGACAGCCTAGGGGCCAAGTCCTACTAAGGGACCCAATACTAAAAGACCCCAAAACACATTAACTGCTTACTTTCCAGGCCTATCCAGGAAGAGAATAATACAAAACCCATAAAGATACCATAAAGACAGGACGCACGTTCTGCCTAAAGTACAAACCATACTGACTTTATGCAGAAATAAAACATAAAGAAACGTAAGGCTGTGGCCCGAAATCTTCAAATAAGCGCAGCCTGGGGGGGGCAATTACCCTCTTGCCAGATCTCACATATAAGCAGCCCTTAATAACAGCAACCGTACAACGTACTGGAGTCTGAGCTCAGTGTCTCCATGACCCTTCATATCAGCGACAAAACAGTTGACTTAGATATACGACAAACATAATTATATGAAAGTTCAACAAATACAACAATGTTCAGAGCCAGATTATTCCCGTTGTTTTCATTCCCTACAGCGGTTCTGAAGATCGGATATCTATTTAAAACTACGCTAGAACTCGCTGCTGTCTTCAAACAACTCCGGAGTGGAACGTCCAGCAGAAAAGTTTGATCCGCTGTTGGTTCTCACCGGGCATCGTCACAGAGTAATAACGCCAAGAACATCAACCAACCAAATAACATTACACCAGTCTTATGCTCTATCGCCTTTCCAAGTCTTTGGACCTGGGCAGGGAACCGTGTATGTTATGTCTTTATATTCACAGAGTGTAATATAACGCGGACAGTCTTCATATCTGCACAGAGGAGCCTTAAACATAGCAGTCCTCGAGCATCTCTACAGAGTCCAACTTACCAATAACCGTCAGTCCGACCTCGATGTCTCTGTAATCCGCTGTGTTGGTCACTTGACAGACATAAACTCCTTCGTCACGATGCTCCACGTGGGTCAGAGTCAGGTCCAGTCTCCCGTTAGACAAGTCAGGAGACATGTTGGTGCGGCCTCTGTACTGAGGAGCCTGGTGCGTTAAATCGAATTGTCCTTTATTAAAGGTGTGAAGCACCAAGGATGGTTTTGTGCCGATCTTCTTCACCCATAACACCAGCAGATCCTCTGTGCCAGATATAAATGGGACTGAACAGGGAAGGACGGCGGTTCCATGAAGGGCAGCATTGACAGTCGGTACGGAGCCTGTTAGAGAATGAAAGCGAGACGGATTTAACCCCTTATGGACTGGACTCATTTTTTCTTTGTGTACCCTGTGGGACCGAGGCTGTTTTAACACTATTGGCAAGCTCGTGTTCAGCTGTAATTTCTCCTCACCCATTTAGTGAACCCACACATGTTATATATTGTCTTTTACAGGACATGATGGGCTTTCTTCAGATACCATATGTTTTGATCATATCATCTTATTTACTATAAAAAAAGAAAAAAAAATGGTGAAAATTTGAAAACCCCCCCACATTTTATGACTTTTCTTTGAAAAATCTTTTACTCACCTATAAAAGTAAAAAAACTAGCTACATAGATTCTACTATTTGTCCCGAGTTTATAAATACCCAATGTTTTATGTTTTTTGTAAATGATTGGGCAATAAGTACAAGTAGCGTTTTATGATTTCCAAACCTTTTTTCCAAATCTGGTCATCCTGCCTCCATCTCCTCTTTGGAACATCTTTGAAGCCGGTTAACTCAATTAATCTCCATCAAACCATATATTTTTGAAAAATAGACACCCCAGGGTATTTCAAATGCTGGTATTTTAACCCTTTACATACACTAATTTTTTTTTATTTTTTTTTTCCTCTGGTGACATCACTGCATGATTATTTTTAAATGTTAGCACATTTGTTTTTAGCATTTATTTTTCTATATTTATTATTTTTTGAATATTTAACTAATCACATTGTGATTAGAAAGCTGGGCTCCATTGACTTGCATGGTTGAATGCAGTACCTGTATTTAACCTGCAAGTGGAGCCAGAGTTCTCTAGAGGGTCTGGAGACCTTCTGGTGAACTTTTTCAAGTTGACTGTTTTTTTTTACAGGACCGCCGTCGCCATCTTGCAGATGGCGAAAATCACTCGCTTTGGCGCTGTGACCGCTCTCCGGACCGCCCGTCCTGGGGTAAGTGTTTGGTGTCGCTGGATGCCTCCTGATCGAGGCATTCCAGCGACACAATTGAAGTTTAGGAGATGATCGTTGATCGCCTCCTAAACTATTTTAAAACGCGCGTCCGCCGCCATACAATGTATGGCGGATGTTCATGCCCCGGGGAGGGGCCAGACGTGGCCCCTGATGCCGATCTCGGCGTTACTGAATGCCTCGACATTGATGCATTACAGCAACCCTGTTTATGCATCGTTGATCACTTTCTAAGCATATTTAATTTAATGACCGTTCAGGACCGTCAAAGGTCGTTAAGTGACCGTTTTTGCATTACGGTCCTGAACTGGCAAAGGTCGTTAAGGGGTTAAAAACGTTTTTCCACAGAGACAAGACGTTCATTTGGAGTCCTGTCCAATATTGCCCCTAAATTAACTCTAAACACCCCATTAACCATAACTGCCCCTAAATTAACACTAAAGACCCCATCAACCATACCAATTTATTAGGTAATTTATCTGGAGTACATGCAATTAATTTAGGGGCAGTTATGGTTGATGGGGTATTTAGAGTTAAATTAATGCTGAGGACTGAGGGTTAATTTAATTAATTTAATAAAGTTAACTTAAGGTGCAGTTAGAGGTAAAGGGGGGCAAACTAAGGGGAATCTAAATCCTGGGGGCAGTGTGAACATTATTAATGTATTTATTTATAAAGGTATGGTATCAGTGATATTCTCTGAATGATCAGAATCCTGTAAGATCCGGATCACTGTAAGATTTGAATCTTTGAACGGTTCTCTGCCTTCAGTGACATCACTAGAGTAGGCAGGCAGGAGGGTTCATTGACTAATGAAAGGGACGTGTCACAACTTACCTCTCCGGGCGCCGTTCCTCGCATTTGCAGCATAACAGAAAACCTAGTGTAGCTGTTTCTAGCCACATGTCTCCTAGCAACCTGCGTGTGAGTCATAGGAGGGGGTGTGCCCAGGCTGGGAGATGACTGGGGGTGTAGCTGCCTGAGCAATCTCTAGTGCAGTTCCGGGGGCGTGGCTTGGCGTGTCTCCTAATTTAAAAGGCCTGCTGGTCTGCTGCACTTTACCCTTGTGTGGTCTTTGAGTCTGACGTGCTGCTCTCTGCTCCTACTTTGATTACTACTCCGTGTACCGAATCCTGGCTCGTCTGACTAACTCCTCTGTGTACCGAATCCTGGCTTGATTTTGCTACCTTCACTGTCCTCGCTACAGCCATCTACTCCTCAGAGACTGCCTTTATTATTTTGCCTATACCCTGTCCTCTGGCTGCTCAATATATCTTCGGCCCTTGGTGTTCCCTTTGGGCCTTCCCATTCGGTATCTTCAAGTTCCGGGGTATAGGTGCGTGACAGGACGGGGCCAATTGTCAGTGTGCCTGCACGGAGGGACTGGGAAATAGTAACTCCTGTGAGTCACACGGAGTGATCCGAAGATTTGGATCATGAATCGGATCATTTCAATGAACGACTCGAAATGATCCGATTCACCTTAATGATCCGATTCACTTTAATGATCTGAACTTCCCATCACTACTCTGGGTATCTAATCTCATGGGTTTCTGACTGTTACTAATTTACAATGGGGTCAGCACAGTTATTTATCTGGGAGCAGTGTAGGTTATGTCTTTATATTCACAGAGCATAATATAACGCGGACAGTCTTCATATCTGCACAGAAGCCTTAAACATAACAGACCTCGAGCATCTCTACAGAGTCCAACTTACCAATAACCGTCAGTCTGACCTCGATGTCTCTGTAATCTGCCGGGTTGGTCACTTGACAGACATAAACTCCTTCGTCACGATGCTCCACGTGGGTCAGAGTCAGGTCCAGTCTCCCGTTAGACAAGTCAGGAGTCATGTTGGTGCGGCCTCTGTACTGAGGAGCCTGGTGCGTTAAATCGAATTGTCCTTCATTAAAGGTGTGAAGCACCAAGGATGGTTTTGTGCCGATCTTCTTCACCCATGACACGTACAGATCCTCTGTGCCAGATATAAATGGGACTGAACAGGGAAGGACGGCGGTTCCATGAAGGGCAGCAGTGACGTTCTGTACGGAGCCTGTTAGAGAATGAAAGGAACATCACGTGTATTAATATTACTCCGCGGCATTAAATAATAATAACAGCAACAGAGAGAGACGGATTTAAAAAGGTTTCTCCACAGAGACGAGACGTTAAATGGGAGTCCCGGAGTGTTATGAAGATAAACCTGCATAGTATTCTACATACTGTTTAGTGAATAGCATGTATATTACTTTACGTATTTACTTATGATGTCATATACTTTTCCACTTGGGCACGAGGCAGAGTAAGACCCATTTCTGCTGCAAGGATTTGCCTTCCCTCTTACTTTTTTTCTGATCCAAACATAGATCCGCAGCCATCATCTGACAGCGCCGGCCATCTTTACTCTGGGGTATGACACCTGACTACTTGGTCATCCACACCAAAAAATGTGGAATCACTCCAAAATAGGCAAAAAGTTAAACTTTTTTTTTTTTTTTTTTTTATTCTTTATTCTGTTAAAATAATTATAACAAACAATTGACAAAAAAGTTACTTCTATAAAAGTTGAAATAACTTACAATATACTTCTTACAGTATTCGTAAATTATAACTGACTGAGGGGCCTACATTTTTGGCCAAGTATAAAGGTTGAACTCACCACCAGAAAAGGAAAAAAGAGAAAAAAAAATATGTAGGATATATATTAAATTCTCAAGAATTCCCTAAAATGTAAGTGTTCCAACTAGACCAAATTTTGTTATAAAAATCTATGTTGTTTCGAAAGAAGTATCTCTTTGAAATAGCCTGTATTTTAATTTGATTAGAAATTTTGTCCAGTAATGGGATGTTATGGCTTTTCCAATTTGGAGCAATACATATTTTACATGCCAATAATATATTAATTAACAAGGTTTTATTAAATTTAGATATTTGCGGAAGGTCTAGATGGAACATAAAGATTTGAGGCGTCAAACAAATCCTAATACCTGTGACTAATCGAAATAAAGAGCATACTAATTCTTTAATAGGATTAAGGTTATGACATTATGGCTAGGTTTCCACTTGGGTTTTTGTCCTGCGTTTTTTTCTTGATGAAAAACGCCAGGAAAAAAGCCAAGAAAACTGCCACTGCATTCTCCTGCGTTTTGGCGTTTTTTATGGAGTTTTTTCTGGCGTTTTAGCCTTTCTGTGGAAATTGCTTTTTTTGACCTTAGGCAGTTTTTCCAGCCTTTACAAGTTAGATGTTTCACCCGGCTAAAAGGGATTAGGATAAATGGCAAGTATCTGCCCTCTCCTGATGTCATTTACTTGGTAGAGTTCTACTTAAACGCCCCGGCGGACCCTTTTGTCTCTTTTCTGTGGTTTGTAAGGCATGCTTTATTCCGAATGTCTACTCCTCTAAGAAGATTGGCCCCAAATGATGGTGCAAATTGTTTGCTGTTGCTTTTGACACGCAGGATCCAGTTGATGCGTCATGTATGTTTGTTTGTTTGTTCCAAATGGTGTAAGATTCAATATGAACTTTGTTTTGTGTGAAACTGTTTGTTTCCAGCCTATTTCTTGTAGGACGTACAGATACTGGGTCCATCCTCTGCATTGTAACTGTGGGAAAAACGCCATTAAAAACGCCAAGGCATAAAACCCACATGGCTTTTTCATGGCGTTTTTTCTCTCCCATAGACTTCTATTGGAGAAAAACGCCAGGATTTCCTTGCAAAAAACGCCAGAGCGTCAACAACCTGCGATTCTGAAAAACTGCCACAGAGCCCAAAAAAACAGAAAAACGCCAAACGGGACTGAAAAAACGCCAAACAGAAAAACGCCAAGTGGGAATGGCATTTTGCGATTTCCTATTGAAGAACAGCTAACATTTGGCTGCAGCGTTTTTTCACAAAAAAAACGCCAGGTGGCGCTATTGGCGTTTTTAGCAAAAAAAAAACCAAGTGGAAACCTAGCCTATGTCATATCTAGCCACATTAGTTTGAATGGATCAATGTTGTTACTAATATTTTTCTCCGCACTATACCATCCTAAATTATGTTTAGTTTTAATTCCCCATGCCAAAGCGTGAGATATAAATATATAACTTTGATTATCAACACAACCCAGAACCAAACCAGCTTCTTTCGCGGCTGCAGAGGGTGTGCGATGGGAACGCTGGCTCTGCTGGACAAAAGAGTAGAGCTAGAGGACCACTTGGATACACACCGCGCATGCACTACCCCCGGCTTTGCAGTATTATTAATAATTAATGGAATCCATTTATTTTGTGCATCGTCACAGAGTAGTAACGCCAAGAACATCAACCAACAAAATAACATTAAACTGTTAAACATCTTATGCTCTATCGCCGCTCCTTTCATCTCTTGGTCAGTAAAAGGTTAATGTCCTCCTTCCCAATTGTGATCAATTATTGATTAACTCAAAAAAATGAGCAGCTTTCTGCTGCAGACTCAGTAGGACTTCAAATGAAGTAGTAGGCAGTCTGTCGAGCTTCTCCAATCCACCCCAACCTCCAGAGCAGCGCTAATTCAAGGCAATTTCCAGTCAGAGTGACTTTTCTGCCCCAGTAGTAACTCATTTACACAACTTGTAGTGCAGGCGAGGCGCTGACGCAGAGTCTCAGTATAACTGTCTGACACTCTGGGGATGTCATGGGTTTCTGACTGTTACTAGGTTACAATGGGGTCAGCGCGGTTATTTGTCTAGATTTATCCCTTCCCCTTCAAAACACCGATTGGCCAGAATAAAAAAGTAAAGCAATTAACCCACAGGCTGTTAAAACCACCAATCACAGCCACAACCAATGAGACGGCCGATACACTTCATGTAATGATTTCGGCTTCTTCTATCAATCGCTCATTCTGTGCCCTCCTAGAGAAGAGTTTTATGGGGGGCTTTACATTTTCATGGTATCCCTTTACAAATACATGGAGGGGGTTTATAGAATCTCCCCATATGCATTTATCCATTTTCCTCCAACTATGTTCCATGTGGCTGATATATTTGGCAGCGGGGTCTGTCACAAGGAGACAATAGTATCGGAACAAAGGGTCAGAGTAAATTTTTATTTAGTGTGCTGAATGCAAGGGCTGCCCTGTCAGCAGAGCAGAGAAGAGGCTTCCATCTTATCACTGAGGAAGGGAAGCCTCTTACTCTCCACTGGGGCGGCTTAAACTCCAGTCTGTCAGCCCCTGGGAAACCCCACTGACGGTATTTCAGTCTCCTTCCAAGTTGGCTCTTGCCAGGATCAATCCCTCCAGGTAGGCCTCTTAGAACCTCAGACCTTGCCCATATTTAGTCCTGCAGCACGGCGCTCCTTCCCGTCTCTCAAAATGGAGTCTCTTACATTCTCCTCATGGATCTCAGGTCACCTGACCTCACCTCAGGAGTTGCTTAGGCCACGCCCCCTGCTGCCCACCACTGTACGCAGTCCTAGTGGTGCAGCATTTGTGTGGCTGAGGGTGATGTGCGTTACAATGCAGTACACAGAAACATGCTTGTAACACAGGGGGTGCTACATTATGATGCAGTAATCCACAGGATACGCAATCAGGGCCACGAAAGCTGGGTTATAAAGGTCCTTGATTACAGGTGTGTCAGAAGCAGGTAGACATCTTATATCCAGTAATCACACACTGGAACAGGCGGGAATCGTAGTCTGATACAAGAAAAAGGTTCCGTCCCCCTGTCTCACGCACCTCTGCCCAGCATGCAGGAGACATCTCCTCCCAGCGAGAGTCAGGAGAAGCCCCGCTGCAGGCACGCCCCCGATAGGCAGCAGGCACGCCCATGATAGGCCCGGGCCCTATTTTTTTATTTGTTTATTTTGAGGAGACAGCTATTGTTTCTGGTATTGATGGATTCTTACCTTTGCATGGTGCCCAGGGAAGCAGGAGTAGCGAGACAGCAATGCCATGGGCCTGAAAAAGAAAAATTACCATATTACAATTTTTTTGGTTTTTTTTTTACAGAATTTTGAGTTTAATTTAGAAATGTAGTTACATAAAAATGTAAAAGTATTTAACCTGTTGGCTACCATATAGACATACCGGTACGTCAATAACTGGTGAGGCAGGATAACCCTTAGGACCTACTGGTGTGTCATGATTCTCTAGCAGAAGCAGAAGGCATCCTACTGACAGACCAAGTGTAATGGTGTTCTGCACAAGTGCTGAAAGAGGCAAATGCCATAAGGGAATACCATGTCCATGAAAGGGTTACATGGTCTGCAACAATGCTTAGGTAGGTGGTACGTGTCAAAGTAACATCCACATGAATGGCAGGACCCAAGGTTTCCCAGCAGAACATTGCCCAAAGCATCACATTCCCATAGTGCATTCTGGTGCCGCGTGTTCTCCAGGTAAGCAACGCACCCGGCTATCCATCGGCAATGGACAGTGCAATGCTCTGCGTGTTCTGACACCTTTCTATTAGAACCAGCAGTCACTTTTCCAGCGATTTGAGCTGGTCAGTTGGATTTGACCACACAGGCATCAATGAGCCTCAGCTGCCCATGACCCTATTGCTGGTTCACCACTTTTCCTTCCTTTCCTTCCAGCCTTATCCCCTTCACCTGTCAGTGCGCAGAATGCTATGGCCGATCGCTGTGTATTGAGACAGTCTATACATTACTGTTTTGGGCCTAAAGGTTAGAGAGAGAATAAACCTCCCCTAGGTTAGCCCCCCCGTATTAAGAATTTTAACAAAAGATGATTGCATTTGTTTGATCAACTGTTTTTTTTTCGTTAGAACTACTTTAAAGTAGGCAATATTAACAATCTTTTTCAGGGGGGGCTGATTACTGATTATGATAGCTCAGCGTTAGGTTTTATTTCCTGATCTATCTTTTAGCTTTGTATAGCGTTTCCAGGGCCGACCTCAGGTGTTCAGGCGCCCTGTGTGGACCACCCCCGAACTCCACGGAACAGAGGTAGAGCTCAGCGGGACAGAAATTTCAAGTTTCAGTTGGGGGGGGCAACCCATATGTATTCCCATCCTCATGCATACAAAATAGGATTGTGAATACCGCCTCCTGTGTGATCTGACTATTAGACTAAGATCCAGATCCCCCGCAGCGCTGCCCCGACTACACACCAGGGAGTCAGAAGCACCCGTATGTTTGGGGGGGGGAGGTGTTAAATGGGGGGCATAAGGCATTTCTGTAGGCAGAGTGCTCTATGTTATGCCAGAGTGGGTAATGCTGGGTTAATGCACGGCTCTAGGGGGTAACAGAGAAAGTGATTCTGGTGTAAAGTTTGGAAATGGTGAATTCCATTACTGTGACCCCCACTTACCCAACACAACGCCTTCATTTCAGAGACAGACATTCTGCGAGCTTCCATTCCTTCCGAGTATTTGTTCCGAGCTAAAAAAAAAAAAAAAAAAAAAAAAAAAAGGGTGTTTTTTTTTTACAATATTTTGGAGAAAATAAGAGATCGCTTATCCTTCCGGGATACTAAAGGTTAAACATGCAAGGAAAACAATACATTTTTTGTCACTGAACTAATATTTTTAGAAATGACACAGAGCAGATGGTGTGGAAGAAGAGGGCGACAGACACCAAAATGGGGAGGATTTTGTTTACCTTTTTTATGATATAATAGGTATATTTTCTGTGTTTCTAATGTGGCTGCCTGGTGTGTAAATGTCATCACTCTCAGCCAATTCCTGTACATGTATGGGTTCAAGATGCATTGTCAGTAAGAGGCTAGAGCAAGGGAGGGGAACATCCAGCCCGCAAAATCATTTGGTCTGGCCATGCCAAGGAAACCGCACACGACTGCCAAGACTATCTTTAACTCAGGGCAAAAGGAGCAGCTGGCCCTTGAGCCTCCCATGGTCACTTCCACAGGGACCGCTGCTTACGTCTGGGTTGCTCGCACTTAGTGCGAGCAATGTGTCTTGTATGGCCAAGTGGATGGTGGAATCCAGTGGAGTCACGTCACGCTATGTCACATGACCCTGCTGCATTCCTGCTTCCCCTGGGTGGTAAAAGAGAAGTTGTTCGCACAACTTCAGTGAGTGCCAGCAACACAGAGAGAAGCAGCGACCCCCGTGAGCAGCACAGATAAATCTGCAGTTCAGGTAAAGTGATAGAAGAGGTGTATAAATTAGTATGTAGAATTGAGTGAATGAGTATCTAAATGAGGGAATATTTGTGAATGAGTATCTGTGAAAGAGGGACTTAATGAATGAATTAATATGTGTGTGATAGTATGGATGTGTATGCAGGGAAGCATTGCATAGGGAGGATGTTTGAGGAAAAGATGCCACAGGGGGGCTTTTGACAGGTTGGGTTGCAGAGGGGCTCATGGACCAGGGATTTGGGATTGCTACATTCCTTTGGATTATTGCATGGGCCAAGTACCCAGGATTATGTGGGTGTCACAAGGCCAGGCTGCCAGGAATATCATCCAGATTTAGCTACCAGCAAACTCCAACCCGCGCAGCCTGGTGACTTTTACCGGTATATTAACTTCTTATCGGAAAGTACTATGGCACACTTGTTGGCACCTTCTGGTGCAGTTTATCCAAGTCATGGAGCACATTGAACGGCCCCATCCATCATTAAGCTTTTGGATTTCTTTTTTGGACTAATATAAGACACCTGCCCTTCCAGACCCTCACCATGACTGTTAGCTGTGTTATCTTCACAAAAATTGTTGCATGGAAAGAGTTAAAATATATTTTCATTTTGATAGGATCCGGGCTTTGTCTAATTCGATTTTCCAACTGGAATTGCTACACAAAGCGGTCCCTACTCCCTCTGTACAGGTCCAGCTAGACACACTGCGGCTACAACTGTCTGATCTCCTTGACTCTAAATGTCAGAGAGATTACCTAGCTACCCGACGGCTTTTCTACGAGATGGGGAATAGGCCGGGGAGGTTGCTGGCTAGGGCTTTGAGGGCTAAACGGGCCTCTGGCTTTATCCCTAAGATTCGTGACGCTCGTGGTAAACTACATTATACAACACAAGCAATCTCCAGATGTTTTCGGGATTATTATCGCGAATTGTATAATTTGCCCGCGGCAGATCATCATGGGCGCTCTCGCGACTCCCAACTGGGATCTTATTTAGACAAATTCCTCCATCGAAAGCTTAGAGCCGAAGACGGTTTGTCCCTGGAGGCTTCTATCAGCTTAGCAGAGGTTGAATCTGTAGTTAAATCTCTCCCGCTGGGTAAAAGCCCGGGACCCGACGGGTTCACCACTACGTATTACAAAAAGTTTTTACCGATCCTGGGCCCGCAATTGGTTACGCTCTTTAATGACCTCGCCACTGGCTGCCCTCTGGACCCTCAAACTAACCTTGCCCATATAACAGTCATCCCAAAACCGGGTAAGGATAGTGAGTTGTGTGGCAGCTATCGGCCAATCTCGCTGCTAAACGTGGATCTTAAGATCCTGGCAAAAATACTGGCCACTAGGCTACAGCCATTCCTTCCGTCCTTGATCCATCCAGATCAAGTGGGATTTGTCCCGGGCCGGGAGGGCAGGGACAATACTATGAGGGTCATTGACCTTTTGTCCTTAGCAAAACACTCTAACGCCCCTTTTGCATTGGTGTCGATGGATGCAGAAAAAGCATTCGACAGGGTGGCCTGGCCTTACTTATTTCGGGTGCTGAGAGGCATAGGTTTGGGCTCAACCTTCCTACATCTAGTCGGTGCTTTGTACACCTCCCCGTCGGCCCAGATAAGAGTTAATGGGTCCCTCTCAGAACGATTCACACTGTCGAATGGTACCCGGCAGGGTTGCCCTCTTTCGCCCCTGCTTTTCATCCTTGCACTGGAACCTTTGACTAACGCCCTACGTGGCAATGCTGGGATTAAGGGGTTGGAGGTGCAGGAGCAGACCCATAAACTTTCGGTGTTTGCTGACGATATGTTGTTTATGATCCAGGATCCTCTCACTTCTCTTTCTTGTATAGTCTCGGAACTGAACCGCTTTCGTGTCCTCTCGAATTATAAAATAAATATTCAGAAGTCCGAGATTCTGGGTCTTAATATTCCTCCTGCCTTAGGAATGCAAATTAAAGCTTCGTTTCCCTTTCACTGGTGTGTGTCCTCCATCCGATACCTGGGATTGCAACTTTCGCCCGACCCCTCCCAACTAGCCTCACTGAATCATTGGTCCATCCTCTCGTCGATCACTGCTGACCTTCGTAAGTGGGCATATCCACACATCTCGTGGTTCGGTAGGATGGGTGTAGTCAAAATGACTATCCTTCCTAAACTTTTGTATCTACTACAATCCTTACCCATATACTTGCCGAAATCCTTCTTTAAAGCCTGCCATAAAGTGTTCCGCACTTATATATGGGGTGGCAAGCCGGCTAGGCTGGCATTTGCCCATTTGACCCGTCCGCGAAGGTGGGGAGGTATGGGTCTCCCAGACATTATATTATTTGCGGAGAGTGGTGGAGTGGTCCCGTTCTTTGCCCAAACCGTGGTTGTCCATCGAAAGTCAATTTTTCCCGCTGCCTCTTCCCAATGTCCCCTGGCTACCCGCGTGCCATCGTCGCCCCTTAATGCCTGGTCATCCTTTGATCGCCCCGACTTTGAAGGTTTTGCGGAGAGCAATCCGAGGCCAGCCCGTTGTGCCCTGTCCTGGCCCGCTTTTGCCCCTGACTGATAACCCCGACTTTGCTCCAGGTATGGGTCTTACCTCCTTGCGCCCTCTTGTTCCGGCAGGCCAACGGACACTCCGGTTTTGTCACATTGTCGACCTAGGTGTGCTTCGATCTCTCGAGGTCTTGTCGTCTTCTGGAACTGATACGTTCAGTCTCCGCTTTCTTATCCATCAACTCAAACATTTCGTCTCCCCTTTACTTTCTGACCCTAACATGACCAGGTCTCTTTCCCCCTTGGAACGGTTGTGTGTTGCGAACGACGAACCCCAACATCTTTTGTCGCAAATATATGCC
This sequence comes from Spea bombifrons, assembly GCF_027358695.1. NCBI lineage: Eukaryota > Metazoa > Chordata > Amphibia > Anura > Pelobatidae > Spea > Spea bombifrons. The sequence goes on from NC_071088.1 coordinate 1,525,233, forward strand.
TCTCTGATACTCACCTCCGCAGATACTAAACCGTATTATATGAGCCTGTGGGAGAGGGATCTGGGAATTGCCTTAGAACCGGAGGATTGGGATAAGATTCTCTTACTGACGCATAAGGGGTCAATTTCCAGTAAAATTCAGGAATCCGCCTTTAAACTACTGGTTCGATGGTACAAGGTTCCAGCTGAATTACATCACTACCTCCCGCAGGTGTCCCCTCTCTGTTGGCGATGTGGTTCTGCCCCAGGTACTTACATGCACCTTTGGTGGTCGTGCCCTCTTATCCAGGTGTTTTGGGATGTGATTTTACAAGTTATTCGTATTGTTGGGGATCCGGGTTTCCAGGCCTCTCCTGCAGCTTTTATCCTCCATCATAACGATATATCGTATGGCAGTTATAAAGGCTCACTCACCTTCCATATAATTAGTACGGCCAAGTCGGTCATACCCAGGTTCTGGAGACAGTCCTGCTCTCCCCCTATCGGGGCATGGCTTAGTAGCATGTCATTCGTCTGTCAGATGGAACGTTTGACTATGTCCTCGAGGGGTTTGGCCAGCGGGAACACATCGAAGTGGCTCCCTTGGCAAGATTTTGTTGCATCTTCTGCCTTCCCGGAGATTCTGGGGGTTCACACTTAGATGGCTCTCGCTTTTGTTTTGGTTTTCTCAACCCTCAAGATGAAACCTCGCAATATCCGTTACCCACTCGGTGTCTCCTTGCTGCCTTCCTGTACTTCTCATAACTGGGAGGCCTATTTCCATTATGTCCAGCATCTGGTAAACTACTACCAGCTCTTGTCAGTCTTTTTTTGGCTCGCCTTGCACCAATTAATTTGTTTGTTTTGTTTATTTTTTCTTTCGTTGGTTCAGTTATTTGCTCCGTTTGTTGTCTCACCCAACAGGGCTTGACTACGATACTTCTTCGGGATTGTGACATTATTGATTACCTGACGTGATCGGCTAATTTACAAATGTTCGTCATGTTTATTATTGCGTCATTTATGTCGGTCTCTGCCGATCCTTTGCCTGTCAAACATCTCGCCTGTACTGTATTGATACCTCGTTTTGTACTTTGCATCAAATCTGTACGTACAATTACTTGATACTTCGGTTTTCCCATGTATCGTATTTTTTATTTCATCTGTCAATAAACGGAGAATGAAAAAAAAATATATATATTTTCATTTTAAAAGCCCATAGTGTGCCTAGTTTTTTTAAAAAAAAATGTATGATTTTAGGGGTAAATTGAACTGGCCAGCTTCAAAGATGTCCCAAATATGCGAATTGGGCACACACTGACCAGATGTCCAAATGCCCAAAAATATACACCTCACAAAGGTGGTCTTTTACCTCCTAAATAACCCAAAAGATCCACGCATGTACTCGGGAGATGTTCCTGAACACATATTGAGATGTTTGACACGGACATACACCAGGAGCGGTAAATTCATACCTGAAGTAAAATGGAAAAAAAACACACAAGAAAATACTACGGCAAACTGTAACAAAGGCTGGTGGTAAAATGTCTGCATGTATAGAGTTAAAATATCAGCATTTATAATACCCAAGGGTGTATATTTTTCAAAAATATTTGATTTCATGGGGTAAATTGAATTGGCCGGGTTCAAAGATATCCAAAGTAGGATATGTGTGACAAAATACACAAAAAAGGGTTGGTGGTAGAATTAGTGCATGGAAAGGGTTAACATACCAGCATTTGAAATACTTTGGGGTGTCTAGTTTTCAAAAATATGATTTGATGGGGTAAATTGCATTGGTCGGCTTCAAAGATACCCGAAATAGCACACGGGGCAGAATGACCAGATTTGGGGGGGAAAAAAATGGTATTGAAATAGCAAAAACGCTACTTGTATATATTGCCCCATAACATGCAGAAAAAAAGTGAGAATTCTTACCTTTGAATTCCTTTTCCTTGTCCATTTCCAAGGTGGCACATGAGAAGAGAAGGCTCGGCCTACCAGGTAGGGCAGGAAACACTATAAAAAAGGAGACCTCCCCCTTCCTCCCCAGTGTGGTTAAAAAGAAAGACTCAGACAAATAATAGCCAAGCAAAAGTAAATGTAATGGGTGGGAGTAAAAGTGTGCCACCTTGGAAATGGACAAGGAAAAGGAATTCCCAGGTAAGAATTCTCACTTTCCTTGCCATTCCAGGTGGCACATGAGAAGAATTAGCAAGATAGGGAGGGAAGGATTCCAGTCTGCAGGACATGACGATCAAATTGAGACTCAGAGAGATGAAGATTCAGACTGTAGTGCCTTATGAACGTCGCTGCCTTGCAACAGAGATGGATTCACCCCAGGAAGTCGAGACGGATCTGGTCGAGTGTGCCTTCAGGCCGGAGGGTGGTACTCTTCCCGCGGAGATGTAACATAAGGTGATTGCGTCCTTAAGCCAGCGGCTTATGGAAACCCTGGATACTGAAATGCCCTTGCAGATCCCCGCAAAGGAATGAAAGAGAGAGTTGGATTTCTTCCAGGCAGACATACGCGAGAGACAAGACAGAATACACCTCCGCAGGTCTAGCGAGTGGAGTTCCAGCTATTTGGGATTCTTGGGATCTGGACATAAAGTAGGTAGGACGATTTCCTGATCCGAATGAAAAGGTGAGACTACTTTAAGGAGAAACTCCGGTGGTAAACGGAGGATAATGCAGTCCGGCAGAATCCTGAGAAAAGGTTCCACTCTGGAGAGAGCCTGGAGCTCACTCACCCTCCTAGCAGAAGTGAGGGCTACTAGGAGGGCAACCTTGTAGGTGAGCAGCTTCAGAGAGGTATCCTCTAGAGGCTCAAAAGGAGACATGATGAGTTGGTGCAACACGAGGTTAAGGTCCCAAGGTGGAACCGACGGACGGAGCCTAGGGCGAAGTCTGCACATCCCTTTAGAAAATCTGGAGATCCAGGGATGGGAAGCCAAATTGGAATCCAAGAAGTTGCTCAAGGCCGAAATCTAGACCCTGATAGTAGCAGGTTGTAACCCTTTATGAAAGCCATCTTGAAAAAAGCGCAGCACCTCACGGATGGATGGAGAGTATACTTCGTGCACATTGCACCGGGTGAACGTTTCCCAAACCTTCTGGTATTTAGCAGCCGTAGTTTTGTTGCGGCTGGAGAGAATAGTTTTCACCACTGATGAAGCTAATCCCTTTGAGGTCAGGATTTCCCTTTCAGAAGCCATGCTGAGAGGTTGAACCGGGAGGGATCTGGGTGGAGAACAGGACCTTGAATGAGAATATCCTTCACCTGAGAAAGAAGCATGCGCTCGTCTATGGTCAGGTTGGTAAGGTCCGAAAACCAGATTCTTCAAGGCCAGAAATACACAACCAGGATGACTTTTTGAGGGTTTTCCCAAATCTTCCAGAGCACTCTGGAGATAAGGGGAAGCGGAGGAAAAACATATGCGAGATCAAAGTTCCAGGTCTGCGAGAGTGCTTCCAGGGCTCGGGGACAGCCGACAGGTGAAAGAGAGAAAAACTTCTTTACCTGTTTGTTCAGATGCATGGCCATCAGGTCTATCTGAGGAGTACCCCATTTCCTTGCGATGAAGACGAAGACCCTTTTGTTTAAGGACCATTTTCCCTTAAGTACTGAGTTCCGCCTCCTGATTCAGTGAACCCTTGAGAGAGTGCAGTGGCCGAACTCCGCCCATCGGCAGATCTCAGCGGTAAGGGTCTGCAAGTGCCTACTTCTGGTGCCACCTTGTTTGGAAAGGTAGGCCACAACGGTGACGTTGTCTGAAAGGATCCTGATGGACTTGTGTAGCTCTAGAAGATTGATGTGCAGGTCTGATTCTTGAGGAGACCAAGTTCCCTGGGTAATATTGCTTCCCATAACAGCACCCCAGCCCAGTCTCTCGTCTGCCAAGAGAGTCCCTGGGAAAGATTCTTGGCTGTCAGCTCCATCGGAGTGATTCCCGAACGAAGGGAGAAAGTCGGACCTTCTTGTATAAGGACATCCTGGAGCGATCCAGTAGGAACTGTTGAAGAGGTCTTGTGTGAGCAAGTGCCCAGGGAACCGCTGAGATGGAGGAGGTCATTAGAACGAGCAATGACATGATGGATCTGATGGACACTGACTTGTTCTTTAGGACCGTGTGCGTGAATTCCCTCAATCTTAGGATCTTGTCCCGAGGGAGAAACGTCTTCTGTACGTGTGAATCGAGGATCATTCCCAGAAAGGTAAGACATCTGTTTGGAAGTAACTGTGACTTTAGTATGTTTACTAGCCATCCTAGGTTGTGGAGGGTCCTGATAGAAAACTCTAGATGGGACTGGAGCAATGTTGCCGAGGCCGCTAAGAGGAGCCAATCGTCCAGATATGGGACCACCTTTATGCCTTTTTGTCTCAGGAAGGCCACGAGCACCAACCAAAAGGAAGAGCCCGAAACTGGAAATGTCGAATACCTTGAGGCAATGGAACGGCCAGACGGAGGAATCTTTGATGGTCTCTTCTGATGGGAACATGTAAATAGGCATCCCGCAGGTCTATGGTGACCATGAAGTCCACCGAAGAAATATTCTCGGTGGTGGACTTCAGGGATTCCATCCGGAACCTGTTGTATCTTATACAGGTGTTCAACTGTAGGTTGATGATTAGCCTGAATTTCCCGGATGGTTTTGGCGCGACAAAGACGTGGGAGTAGGTTCCCTCTCCTATTTCTTGATGAGGAACTTTTCGTGAATTAAGTCATTGAATGTGGAGAAGAACCCCAATCTTTTCCAAAGATCTGCAGGGGGCATGGACAGCAGAAATGTCTGGGAAGGTAGGTGAGTAAGCTCCAGTGGATAGCCTTGCTCGATGATGCGAAGGACCTAGGGGGTCTGAGGTGATCTCTTCCCAGGCATGAATGAAACCGGTTAACCTGCCCCCTCCTGAAGCCTGCTGGCGTCAGAACCTTTCTGCTTTACCGTCCCTGCCTCTTCCTCTCTGGAATCTACCTCTTGCGTAGGGTTTACCCCGAAAGGACTGGTAGTCTTGATTGGAGGTTGAGGGCCTGTAGGACTCTCTGTCTCTTGGAGCTCTGTAATAATTAGACCTGAAACGAGGTGGTCCTTTTCTCTGAGATAACCAGTGCTTGTCCCCCGTGGTGGATTCCAGAATCGTGTCGAGATTGCTGCCGAAGAGGTGGCTCCCCTGGATGCTGCACAGCTTGTGTTTTGAGGCATTATCTGCAGACCACGACTTAAGCCAGAGAGCTCGTCTAGAAACCGCTGAAAGCGCAGTGGCTTTAGAAGACGTACGGACTGATTCAATGGAGATTAAATCAACTGCTAAGCAGGTGTCGGACAGGTTTCTTGCGACCTGCTCAGTCCCTGGAATAGCTGCAAGGTCTTCCACCGCCTGTTGGAGCCAGACTTTAATGGCTCTAGAAGTTGACGCCATGGCAATAGCTGGACGAAAGTTCGCCGCTGCTTCAAAAGACCTTTTGGCGGCATTCTCAGCCCTCCGATCCATGGGGGTCTTTGAAATGGGACGCGTCCTCCAACGGAATGGCTGTTTTTTTCGTGGCCTTGGCTACTGCGGTGTCCACTTTCAGGACTTCCCAGGCATCAGATTCTTATTAATCGAAAGGAAAAAGCTTTTTGATTCTGGAGGATGTGAAGAATCTCCTGTCAGGATATTTCCACTGCTCCGTGATAATGGCAGAAAGTGAATCGTGGACTGGAAAGGTCTGCGTTTTCCTAGAGTGACCCTGAAAAGGATCTGGTTTTGAAACGGGTATGTCATCCTGTAGATTCAAAGTAGATCTGACTGCAGAGATGAGTTTCCCTGTTTCTTCGACTGGGAAGAAAAAAGTTTCCTCCCCGTCCTCATCCGAAGACTGGGGGTCATTCGACTGGTAGTCATTAAGAAAAAGGAGCCAAATAATCTTCCTGGGTATCTGGAAGAAAATTTGGTGGACCCTGCTGGTAAGGTTGTTGCTGGGGCACAGGCGCCTGAGTGGAGCTTGCCATGGCTCGAAAACAGTCAAAAGGTAGACTGAAGTTCCCCCTTCAACCAGGAGGTAAATTCTGTCGTGGAAACTTCTTTAGGCCGAGAGCAGGAGCTGCCCATTTTGGCCTAAAGATCTTCTCCTGCCGTGCCTCACTTTGAGGATTCCCCGGGACCGCGTGAACCGGAGCCCGAGGATGCACATCCCAGTGAGCCCCCTGGGCTGTGGGCAGAGCCGAACGAGGGCTGAGCCTCGTGTGCGTTGCCGCAATGACCGCAGAGTTACTGTCTCCGAGGCTGCCGCACGAGCCCTGGATCCACACGGGACCGCTACCGGGTATCAAAAAAGCACGCCCCCCGGGGGTCCGAGAAAACAAAAAAAAAAAAAGAGAGAAAAAAGGTAAGCTTCAGCCTAACCGCTACCTGAGTAGGGCAGGAAACAACACTGGGGAGGAAGGGGGAGGTCTCATTTTTTTTTTATAGAGTTTCCTGCCCTACCTGGTAGGCAGAGCCTTCTCTTCTCATGTGCCAACTGGAATGGCAAGGAAATAACACTGAGTATTTCTAAACTCAGGACAGTAGAAGAATATATCTAGCAGTTTTTCTCAAGTCCTTTTTTTTAACAAATCACCATATTTTATCTTTTTATTTTTTATTTTAAAATAGATGGTATCATAAAACGTTATCTAAAGAAAGCCCTTCTTGTCACCAAAAACCCCCAATATATAATGTGTGTGAGTGCAGGAAATCAGAAGAAAATTACAGCTAAACTAGAAAAATGTTAAAAAAGAGCCAAAGTGTACTACGAGTATGTCGGACAACATTCAAAACAGCCGCTCAGCGGCTGCGAAAGGGATTGAAAGCCTCTTCCGGCCGTCGGTATCCCGGCCCTGGCCTCACCTTACCTTACTCTGCCCCTGCAAAGCGGAACAGAAGAAGGGATAAGCGGGACGGTGACCCAAAACCGAGACTGTCCCGTCTAAATCGGGACAGTTGGGGGGCATCTACACTACCCACTATCTATCCTCTCTCCCCTTTGTAGTTCACTTACCTTGAAGTTTCAGGGTGGGAGTGCGAGGCCTCCGTCTCCCTGTTCTGCCGTGGTGCGCACTGCTTCACTGCTGAGCGCCTGAATATGACTTCATATTCCGGCGCTCAGCATGAAATGCCGGCACCGCGACTGATGTAGAGGCCTTGCGGAGGAGACAGAGGGGCGCCTAGCGACCGCCAGGCGCCCCTCTGTCTCCTCCACGTGTCATGCTCATCATATCCCAGCCCAAGAGAGCTGTAGTAACTCCCAGAGATCACCCACATGTATCCTCCTCTTGTCCCCAGAATCACTTCCAGCACCAGCCAGCATGCGCACCGTGGAACCCTGCTATGTGTACCCAATAAGTAGACAACTACCTTGAACTGAGTACAGCAGGAATGAACAGTTTATTGTTGTAAAACAGACTGATATATCCACAGAACTTCATTAACATAAATCAACATTGATAAACAGGTACATGTAGACAACCCAACCTTTAATCCCCTTTAGCTACTGAATCTCCCCCTGGTAGCCATCCTGTTAATGGAATTAGTTTACACAATGGAGTTCCTGCCTGTTTGGCAGCCAGGCTGGAGCCATCTCTGACTACCTTGGGCCCCTGCATGACAGCTCATTCTGTGTCTCTTCACAAATGAGACACAAGCAGAATATTTGGTTATAGGCATATTAAACAAAGCAAAGCAGACATCTCACCATAAGCAGCAGAGTAGGAGGCATATCATGTATACAGACTGCTGGGGAGTATGAGGGTAGAAAAGTCCAGGTAAGTATCCAAAAGGGTCTGGGACAGGTAGCAAGCAAAAAGGGTAAATCCAAAAGGCAGTCCGGGACAAAAAGGTAACAGGCAGGCAAATCCAATAGACAGACCCAGAGTCTGGCATGAACTGTAGCACCAAAGAACTTAATGAACTCAAAACTCTGTTACTGGGAGGCAGGGAAGTAAAGCCTGTTCATTAGGTCAGGTGAGAATGGCATAGGCTTCAGGTGAGGGAGGCAGGGTAATAGCATAACCAAACACAGCTGAACAGAAATACACAGCACATGGATTATATACATAGTCAGATAATACAAACATGGTACAGGGTGCCACAAAGGACAGGGAACAAGGCAAGGAACACAGAGGATTGAGTGAGGAGCTGAGATCCTCAGATGTATAAGGGAAAGAGGGCAAAGGTACAGACACAAATAAACAAGACCGCAAGCTGTGGAGAGGAGTTCAACTCCAGGCAGACATCTCAAAGGGGCAACCACGCCTCACAGTTTGCAGCGCTGGGCCTGAATCCTGACACCACGTCAAAAAAACAAAACAAAACATGTGGTCACCCTAGGTTGGGTGGTTCCAAATTCGGCGGGAGGGGTCAACAGGGGGCAACAAATAACCTGGGTGGTCAATTGCCCCCCTGTAGCAACTCCACTGAATATGAAAATAGCGAGATGAAAGACGGCCAAAACTCGTTATGGATTTTATTTCTCAATTACAGCTAGACTGGAATAGACCACCGGCAATGGCCAGTCCAGGCTTGGTCTCATATATGCAGAGCTCGATCTCCATATATAAGTTGATGATGTCTATCCCAATAAAGGTAGTTCTGATTTTTACCATACAAATTGTGGTTTGTCTGTTCCTTGGGTAGCAGGAGCATATGGGGGCATTATGCAAGGGTGTGGGGGCATTAATTCACAAGAAGGGCTGGCTGGGGGCATTACATAAAACAATACTAAAGGGAGCACTGTCTGGTAGGATAATATTTAAGTTGATCATTAAGTACGTTCCACTAATTTCGTTATAATCAAATTGCCCTTGGCAGAAAAAAAAGTTCCCCACCCCTGGGCTAGAAGATCAGAGACTGAGATGGAATGGAAGGAAGTTTACTTTACTGAGAGGGTAGGAGAAAAGTGGAACAGCCTCCCAGCAGAGGGTAATACAGTGAGGGGATTAAACATGCATGGGATAGACATACAGCTCCTGAATCTAAGACGAGACCAACGACTGATTAAGGTTTGAGCCTTTACAGCAGGAGAAACGGGCGACTAGACGGGGGCCGCCGGGGGCCACATGGATCTTTGTAAACACTGAGATACTTTGTTCCAGAAACACAGAAGCTGAAAACAAACATTCAGGACGAGAAGCCCGAGGAGGATTGCGCAATAAACTCACCTGTGATCTGGAGATGTGAATCCTCCTGTGTCGGAACGCGATGTGGTTTTCTAACCACTGAAGACTTTTTTATAGGAGGAACAAGGTGATTGGCTCCGCCCCTTTCCACATATAATAAACATATACACTAAATAATATATAGCGCGTCATTCAAATAACGCTGTGTGAAGGCAAATGGCTTAAACGTTTTTACTTAGTAAATGAACCGAATCATATTGTGATCTCCCTATCCTGCTGCAGCTACAATAAAGGGACCCCTGTAGCCCTTAGCAGAAGGGCTTACATGACCCTTATTCTGGAACCCCTGGGTCAAATGTCAGGATATGAATAAGGTCAGATAGCTTAACTCGTCCCCTATAAAAGCACACAAAGTCTTCTGTATTTTCTTTATTAGGAAAGTCACAGAAATAAAGGCACTCTGTACTTTGGGAATAAGATTAGGAATCACTTTGAATGGAACCATCTTTGGGGACAGAGCGTTAATAGAAGTTGTTATTAATTTGACCATTGTGAGAATACGTGACCAGAACAGGACCACCATATATGTTCCATATGTCCTACTGCTCCACCGCCTCTCCAACAAAGTGGGGACTGAGATGATTTCATAACATTGAGGTTAGAAGGATATAAAGACCATCTATAAAATATCTTAAGGTGGTTTTCCCAATGCGATGCACACTGAGTGACCCCTTGTAGACCATTTCTAATCCTAAACCATTCTGACAGATCCATTTCAAAACCTAGTTCCTTTTCTCAACTAATCGTATGAGAATGTTTATAAGAAAGACTAGATGAGAAGTAACTATAGCACTTGGTGATCATGTGTGCTTTATTGGGGTGATTTAAGCAGTAGGTTTGTGAGGGGTATTGACCAGTCCTTCACATCTTCTGCAGGGCAATCAATGGAACTTCTAATAACATTTAGTATGATGTCATATTGAATCTGCATTGTTTCTGGTAAATTGTATTCTGCCTGTAGAGTGTCAAATGCCTTAATAGTGTTGCCCAAGAAAAGATCATTTACATAATGAAATCCATAAGAGTTCCATGCATCCGTGTCAATATTTCCAGGTGTTTTAATCGGGGCTATAGCTGTAAGCGGGGCGACTCTCGAGCCACTTTTCAGCCGGAGTGGGTTACATAAAGCATTCCCAGAGTAAGCTGCTGCTCTAAGAGGTGGAGGCCATTTCGCCCGGTTTATTTTATTGTCAAGGTTGTACCATAAGGCATCTAATGGGGAAAGTGAGCCTAATATAAATGTTTCTATATATATATCCACTTTGGCGCGTCAGAGTGAATATTACATTTTATATTGGTGGCTAAATAATATTTATGGAAATCAGGTATGCCTCATCCACCATGTATCTTGTTTCTCTGTAGAACTTCCAGTTTTATTCTTGGGAAAGACTTTCCCCATATACGGTATATCTTCTGATCGTCAGTTAATATTCGTCGGCACATATTTATTATCCGATTATTTGTACTGCGCCAACACACAGAGAGCCACACAGCTCAGCGACTAAACCCGCAGTAATGTGCGGCGGGAATACGGATGTCACCTTATCTATAACATTCATATTTGGGGCGCAGAAAGTTACGGGGGTGGGGGTTAAATTAGGGGCAGTTACTGTTAATGGGGTCTGTAGGGTTAATTTAATGGGGAGGACTGAGGTGTTAGGGGTAAAGGGGGGCAAACTAAAGGGATTCTGAATCCTGGGGCAGTGAAGATGAATCCTGTGTTTAGTGATAAAAGTATAATTGTGTCCGCGTTCTCTTCTCATACGGATGATCTGAAGTCTGAATCGTTATATTTTATGTCGTTTATATTTTATATTCATTATGCGGGGCGCGTGATATATACAGAGATATAAATACACGTAGGGACGTTCTGATTGGATGCTCGTTAGAATTTGGCAGTAAATATTTATACTGTATATATATATATATATGTAATAGGGCTTTGCATGGGGGCATCAATACTCTGGTGGTCTTTTACCCCAGTTACCTCCTTAAGCTCTGAAGGGCAATCCTGAGCCTGCAAGAGTTGGGGCACATGGCTTCCATATTGCCCCCTTCCCGGGGTATGTGGGGTCCGGTTGGGAAAGGGAAATCTAATCCACCAATAGACGCTGACACGGAGCGAATTATACAGAACTTTGTACTGCGGGATAACACAATACACTGCAGGAATAAAGGGGTTAAATACCTGCAGGAACAGAATGCTTCTTTATGCTGGGGAGGAATTATTCTCGCTGGGGGCAGATTCCAGAACCGGACCTGCTGATTTACAAACAATTCCTCCTAATAACCTTCAAACCCCATCCCTCAACCCATCATGGAGACACAGAGAGAGAGGTAATAATTACAACAAATCCCTTCCCCCCCCCCAGAAACACACCCCGGGGCAGACAGTGAGGTTTTCTTTATCTTCTTGTTTTTATCTCGTTCTATATATATTGCTCGTATATATATATAACAGTATGGCCGCCGCGATGCTCGATAACTTTCACTACATAGTCGTGCCGATCCGGCTCCAGTTATTACAGGTTTAGAGAATCCGTTCCGTGGAGCGTGGCGGAGCTGCGTGTGATTGCGTGTGAATGTGAGATGCGTGACGCGTGTAAATATAAAGGGACATCGTTATATAGATTACAGGACACCGCGTGTTAATCAGTGCTTTATGTTTCTTCGGGATGAGTCGGTATAAACTCTCCGTTACTTTTGGGTCATATGAGAGATTCGTCGTCTTTGTAATAATATCTTTAGAAAGTCCTGGGGCTGGAAACAATCTCTAGTGTCTGAGGCTCATGCGCAGCGCACTAAACTAATGCAGGGAGACTCCAGAAAGTGGCTGACGTGACTAAGATATTCCTCCCAACAATCTGCCGGCCCGACATAAACTCACTGCCTGGCCCGCAGCTTAATTTCATTATTCTGGAAACGCACAGAGGCCCCTTCTCTGCGCCTTTGGGTCCCCGTGTAGAGGAGATACGAGTAATGGAGGAGCTCATTCATATGTCTAACGATAAAATGGAAAAGTACACGGGTGTTTGGGCGAGCTGGCTGTCTTATCTGTCGTCCGCCTCGCTACTGGCTCTTCTCACACAGCCCTGAATGCATCCGATTGGCTCGTTCCCACCTAACTTCCAGACTTCATTGTCTATCCCCCATAACCTCACCTGATGTGTTTACCCCCCCCCCGTGAGGTATTCCGCTGGATCCAGTCCTTTCACCTCATGAATCGCAGTGCTCCACAGAACGTTACACCCTCACTTTATGATTGCGCCTGTAACTGATGGTCGGCTCGTTTTGTATCACATTGGGCCTGTATTACTGCACCACTCTGTATTAACTTGGACGCTGGCGCTCCATGCAGGTTCGCGGCCCGTGACGTTCTCGTGTTATTTCACTGCCTGTTCCTATTGGTTATGTCACATGGTGGGTGACAGTAGTGCACCGAATTGTAATGTTGTAACGCCAGGCAGACCTTGGTGCACTGCAGAACGTTATATCCCCCCTGTAATGATCACAACTATGATCTATGTCCATGTCCAGCATCGGTCACGCAATGGCTGTATGTATCATACCGTACTGGATCATGCTGGATCATCAACTCTGATGTTCCTCTCCCTCTTAACCCTTTTCTTCCTGTACCCTTCTTCGTTTGACATTTTAAAACAATAAAAATTGATTTACCTAAACTCACTGCCTATGGACAGTGCATTACACGGCGCTGTACCGGTGGATTTCTCAGACACACTTGTTACACCGGTGTTACATCGCCCCCGCCGCGTTTCATCACCACCCCCCACGTTACATCGCCCCCGCCGCACTACATCGCCGCCCACTGCGTTACATCGCCACGCTGTGTCTGTGTTAAGACTGAATCCCCGACCCCCTCACTGACATTATTTGCCCCTCCTGAGATCCGGTCTCCACGACCTGCTTACTTCCTCCGCCCCCCACCTCTCCTGCAGCATTAACCCTGCGATCAGTCGGCTGCCTACCCTGTCATGCTGCCCTTAAACCTATATCTTTCTATATTTATATATAATGCGTTTCCCGGGCTGCCTGGAGGCTTTCACTGGAATCTGCATGAAAAATGTAAAAAAAAACAACTCCTCCTAATGTTTGGAAAAACTGTCCGACTCCTCGTTCCGTGATAAAGCGCAGGAGACGATGAGTGAAAATTGGGTAAATCAGGAAAAAATGCATTCATTACACGGCAGTAATACGCAGGCTCTAAATTTTCTCCGCAAAAAAGGGTTGGGTTATTCTGGTATTAGTTTTGTTCAGTAAAGAATGTGAGGCGTTTATGTTTTTGTAATAAATATCATTCTTATCTCTCTTCTACATTGGAGATTCTGGGTTGAGGTCTCCTCAGCCTGTACTTTACACAGCAGCAGCCGTTATAATAAATACATTCTGTAATCAGCTGAAGAGAAGTTTAACCCTTTGTCTCCTGCAACACCGAAGGGAGCTTTAGTTCCAAAAAATGAGAAATATTTGATGTCTCCATTATTGCGTTTATGAAAATGTCTCGTGACTGCAGAGCTGGAATCAATGCGTCTAATCGCAGAAACATCTTCTCTGATACAATATTTCAGAGGACGACTTATACCACCTGATATATTATATATTACAAGATGTACGTGTGATCATATACACAACAATCAATAAAATCTTTAATAATATTAATATTATATTTTTACATCACTACAGCAATGTAATCTCCATTCACAGTCACGTCATCTCGCTGACCGCATGTTACTGTATAAATATATATTACACGTATAATACGTTTGAAGAAGAGACCCGGATGGTCTCTGAAGCTGCCAATCCATTATAAACGTATCATCTTCACCAATGTGCTCTCTCTCTCTCTTTCTATGGCTGACACGGCGCTCTATTCCTTTTAATAACAGAATCGTGGCCGAGACGGCTCAAGTTATTCCAGGTTTAGAGAATCCATTATATGGAGCAGCGCAGAGCTGGGGCTGTTTGTCCAGGACTGGGGCAAAAAATTATGTTATTTATTATATTTATGTGTTCGGTTTGGTGGCCTTTGCTCTGTTAACGCAACAAGGTGTCTGGCCTAAGGTTGCGTGGCAATGACTTGGTTAATAAATAAAATTGGCTGCGGCCTTCTCAACCCAAGTTTCTGGTGTCTGTCGCTGTTGGGTTGAGGGAGATTGGGTGGGGGGTCCGGCCCGGAGATTGAGGGGACTTCAGTCATATTTATTATGCAAAGCATATATACCTACAGCACCAACTGATGACAGAAGGGCATGGTGTAGATCCCCCTTTATTATTACCTTGACCTTGATGATCACAGGTTCAGCAGATGTACCCCTGTGTGAAAGTGCGCATTATCAGCACACGCCAACCGATTCAGAACGTCAGGCTGCCTGATGTCCTCGTCAGTCAGACGGTAATTTTACGAAGCTCTGTTATCCGAAACAATAACGCCTATTAATCCGAGCCAGAAGCTGAGCTCTGTTTGAATCCCGTATATATTCCCGTATATATTGTCGGTGTGGGGTATACGGGAGCGCGGGTTATCAGTCACGTTCTGTGATGTCTCTCGCTATGAGATTGTGTCCGCTGCTAACCTCGTGAAGTAACCGGGTGAGACGTCTGCCCTGTTTCCACGCATTATCAGCCGTCAAGAACTTAAGTGTCCTGTTAAGTGTGCGCTCATACTAGGAGGAGGCTGTATGCAAACACCAGAAACACCATAAATACCAGAAAACACATTCTTCTAAACTTTTACAATGCTGGTTTTTTTTTCTTCCTTATTTTTTTGGTAAGTGCTGTTTGATACCCGCACATTTGCTTAAAGTTAATAATTGTTTAACCAATCAATCCACTCTTCTAGAAATGCTGCCTCTCGTGTTGTTCTCATATTCATCCAGCTAAGGCCAATCTCCGTTCCACATTGGAATATGATTTGATTTTTTAATTGCTGGAATTATTATTCCACTTTCTTGCAATAATGAGTTTTGCTGCTACAAGAAAATGTAACATTATTAATGAGAATTTATGACTTCATTTCGCCCGATTTAAATGTAGTAATGCAAGCTGTGGGCTTTGAATTATCGAGGGGTCACCCATCTGGTTTCGTTTGGTGAACACAATGTTCCGTACATGTTTAACTCTCAGGTAAGTAAATATATATTTATGACATAGACCGAATTCCTGCTCTAGTTGCCAAACTTGGAGACCACAAGTCTAGTAACCGATCTCGATGAGCTTTTTGGTGCTTCTGAGTCTGAATCACGTAGAGCTCAATCGGAAGTTGTCTACGCGAATCATGTAGAGCTCTACACGCTGCCCGGACTAAGTACCGGGGACTCAGAAGCACCGGTAAGTTTGGAGGAGGGAGGGGGAAGGAGTGTTAAATGGGGAGCATAAGGCATTTCTGGAGGCAGAGTGCTCTGTGAAATGGCTTTTAACCCCCTTAATGCCACTCTGCCTCCTGAAATGCCTTATACCTCCCTATATGCCACTCTGCCCCATAATACGCCTTTTAACCCCCTAAATGCCAGAGTGGCATATAGGGGTAGAAGGCAATTCTGGAGGCAGAGTGGCACATAGGGGGTTAAAAGGCATATCATGGGGCACAGTGGCATATAGAGGGTTAAAAGGCATTTGTGGGGCACAGTGGCATATAGGGGGTATAAGGCATTTCTGGGGCAGAGTGGCAAGCCAGGGGGCAGATGTGCATAACTGGGGGGGCAGGTTAAAAAAAAAGGAAATAAAAACAAAATATTTTTCTCAATCATAGCATTTATTAACAAACAATTGTTCGCATAGTTTACATGAATTAACATTTAACCGTTCCCCCCCCCCCCCATTTTATACATATTTTTCAATTTTTATCATAACGAGATCTGGAAAGTTATTTTATGCAATTTATTTTAGAGTCCAGCTGCAAGGGCCCCGCAGCTGACCCTATTTGCTGCAGCTGACCACTGCACACGGTTCTACTGATTGGATACTTCTAAACATTCTATATCATCACACAACACCGGCTGTATTCTAACGCACCATTCAGGGACCTCATTAGAGAACAGTAATAGCCTTTATACTCATTAAGAAGTTGAAGCTGGTTAAACAGTCTGCCGGTTTTATCGGTCTCTGCTGGGTTTCGCTTTTCCTCTATTAACACCTGAAGATTGTAAGCCTGCGAGCCGAGTCTCTCCACCTAATGTATCGGTTTGTCTCAGTCTGCCAATTCTCGTCTCGTCAGACCCCTTGAATATATGGATTGTATTAAGCGCTGCGTAAACTGTTGGCGCTATTTAAATATAAGATAATAATAACAGGGCTTTGAAGTAACCGCTAATGGAGCGCGCTGACAAAATCTACTTGGTTCCTAAACAAGAATTGGACTTACTTCAGCGAACAGCACAGCACTCTACAAAAATCTCTACTGCAGCATCCCCACGAGGATATAATCCCGTCCTACGTAACAGAAACATATCCCCCGCATGAGAAGATAAAAAGGTATACTACTGTGCTGCAGATATACTCGGCGCATGCTAAACAGAATGATGGTGAGAAGCTGTAATTCAGGATGTTCGTAACAATGTAAATAAACGCTATAAGAAAAATGCTGAATCGCTGCTAGAACGGTCAATTCCACACACGTTACATATCGGAATGATAAAGGGGAATTTGTGTAATAAACATGGTGGTGCCGGGGTGTAATTTAATAGACTTGGTACGTTGGGTTACCCAGAGTCACAGAATAACGCAGCGTGAAATATCTCAGGGATTTCTTTCTGCAGACCACGGCTGAACCGAACGACCTCATCGTTTGTGGGAAAAACTTCAAACCCAGAGCCACGAGACGTCTGCATCTCCCGCCATGGAAAATCCGCCCCAAAAACAACCCCTGAGTAATTGTTCCTTAACCCCGTCAGCTGTAACTACTAGCCACGGCTATTTGCCTAAAAGTTCAATGACGGAATCCGTTGAGTGGTTGAATCTGTAATTATCTATTTATGTATTATTTACTCGTGTATAAAATTATTTTAAATTATATTCATAAATGTTGTATCAGTTATAAACATGCCCAGACACGTCTACTACTTCTAATAACATGTCCAGACTTGTACTGAATGCCCCCCAATCCTAACGTGTACAACCAATCACAGATAAGGAATTATCATATTAAATACCTAATATAAGCGTATATTGGTACGGTGAATGAGACCAGATACGTATAACAAAAGGGGTGTATTCATTATAATTAATTTATTAATTAGGGTTATAATCATAAATTTAATGAAATCAAACACCTATTAATGGGGGAACGAGAGGCAATAGCATACACTAAGCAATATGATGTAATAGGCATAGCAGAAACATGGTGGGATGAGACCCCTGACGGGGCAGTTAACTTAAAAGGTTACACGTTATATAGGAAGGACAGAAGAAGCAGGACGGGAGGTGGAGAATGCTTGTATGTTACCATGGAGGGAAGGGGTACCTATAGGAACCATAAGTGCCCCCCCTTGTGTGGTGGAAACATATCAGTCCAAGTAACTTATTTTCATTTTATCGTCCCTCCTGTACTCGCCACAGCAATAATTCATGCATTTATGATTTCCTTGTAAATTGTGAAGTCATAGATTTGTCACACTTGCTATTTATGACTGAACATCATAGACTTCAAAATTCCTTCCAAACCGTTTAAGTTATGTTTGTACTCTTTTTGTAGGGTGTGCTTTCCCGGTTCTAGGTGCACACAAGGAGGTATGATAATGAATCTATGAGTTATTATTGATATGTGTTGGATATGACCTGGATATGAAATGCTTTTCCTGACTGCTAGTGGTCACTTAGCATATCAAAGAATCCAGGATCTAGGCATACGGTGAATGACTCAGCTAGCAGACTTGCAGAGGGCCTTGGTTGGAGTCCCAGCTTCAAAAGACCAATTTATCTTAACCCCTTCAATCCCAGGGGTTTTTGGTACCTCAAAGCCCGGAGCAATTTTGCCATTTTTGGGGTATGTCGGTTTAGCGATTATTCTCTGTTCCTGTGAATAGAGTACCCATGTAAACTATATATTGTTTTTTCAAGGAGAGATAGAGCTTTCGTTTGATACCATAGTTGGATGATTAGCTGAAAATTTAGAATGAGAAATTTAGTAAAAACTAGCGAAGATTACAAAAATAAACTATTTTTTTTTTTTACATTTTCCCTCTGAATCCTCACAAAATTAGGTAAAGTGATGGAAAATCCCCTCCAAGTTTATTAATTCAGGTGTCCTGATTTCAGAAATACCTAATTTATATAGATTTTCCAGACTTTCCCAGCACTAGGGAGCGTACTATAAGATGTACAATTTTGTATAATTTTTATGCCTATGGGTTAACGGGTTTGGGGGTTGTGAACGGGGGCAGGAGGGTTATACTGGCTAGATGTTATGCTAGGGCAATGGGATGTAAGGTTTTTTAAGAATTTTTTTATTATCTTTTTTTATATATTTTTTTTAATTTTAATTTGTTTACATTTTTTTTTATTTTTTATATATTATTTTTACACAGAAATGGTTAGAGGTCCTCCTAGGGACCTCCTGAACATGCCAGTGATGTCACAATGACATCACAGCTCACATTATAATTTTTTTGTGTTATTTATATTATTTTAATGATTTATTATTATTTTTTAAATGAATTAACTTTTTTTTCTTCTGCTTTTCTGTTTCAGGACGGGAGGGGGAGTGAGAGAGATGGTTTCTCACTCCCCTCCCCGCGATCCCCCTCCACCTCACAGACATATATTTATGTTGATGGAATCAACAATTTTTTTTTTTATAAATAAATTAACTTAATTCCAGACATCCTCATAGAAGACAGCGTGCAGGGGCAGAGTACAGAGTAGAGTTAATATATCTACATATCATAACTCACGACTCTTACAACAAACATATTCTTGTGTATTTGCTGTATTAGGCAGATTTTCTTTATCATCTTCAATCTTCCTAATAACCGGAGTGTAAAGTAAATCTGTAAGGTGTTACAGCCCTGTTAGGATATATCTTAGGATCTGAACTGTAAACAAATCCATTTTATTTTTTAATTTCTTATTATATAGAAATTTACGAGATTGTCTTTTAAAATGTCCCAGTTTCTTGCAAAAGAAACAGAGTTTTAATTATTTATTCCAAAACTTATGTCCCCTGGGAACCTGCATTTGCTTATTTTTAAATTCCTGAGGGGCAGAAGGGAGTAAATGAAGTGTTATATTTTTGTGTAAAAAATACATGTTCCTGTCACTCATGTTACATCTATACCTAATGTCAATATATATATTTTTATACACCAAAGAATATATATGTTCGCCTTAACCCTGTCCTTGTTCAAAGCCGACAATGACCTGGCAATCTGCCATACCTGTTTTTGGCCAGACTTTTACCAAGCAGTCAAGTGTGATCATAACCGCGACAAATCAGATTAACTGTTCCTAATCAACCAACAAGTCGGCACTAAACGTGGACTAGTAAGATCTTGGGACTTTCCTTCCAGTGAGACCAACTCACAGTCTTGTATAGGATGTTAAGCCACAAAACCGGCCTGACTCCTATCCACCGGAAACAAAGAATGCAAACAACCTTAAGCTAACTCCCTTACTTTCACATCTGTGGGCCAGCGTATGACTTAAAGCGATAGAACTCCCACCTCCCAATTCTCCTGATTAAAACT
This sequence comes from Spea bombifrons, assembly GCF_027358695.1. NCBI lineage: Eukaryota > Metazoa > Chordata > Amphibia > Anura > Pelobatidae > Spea > Spea bombifrons. The sequence goes on from NC_071088.1 coordinate 1,545,109, forward strand.
TCTTGGAGACCCTAACGCACTGCTTCGGTAGCAGCCTATATTTTAAAGTAGTGGGAAATAAAATGGTGGCTTGACATCTCTGTTAGAAAAATGCTTGTGTTATCGTAAATATTATTGCTGACAAAAGTATAGTTAAAATGATACCATTTTTTTGGCTAACTGAGAGTTTAATTGCGAGCTTTCGAGACCAGGTATTAGGTGTTAGGTATCATTTTAACTATACTTTTCTCCTGTTTTCTCAACGGCTAACGCGGTACAAAACCTTTTTATCATATTGCTGACAAAGACATAAGAAAACCGGAAATGCCTAGGCTATGATGTGTTCACAGGTTATCCTTGAAACTACGCCAAGACATTTACTCCATGCTTTTTTTTATATCTTTGCAAAGGGTCAAGTATAGGCTATTCTTAATTATGCAGCTTAAAAGGAGTTAACTGCTTGAAAAGTAATCAGGATATATCATTAGAAGTGGATAAGAGGTTATATAAACCATGTAATCTAAACGTGTAATCAGACAACGCTTCGACTTGTGTTTTGTGTGCCTTGTCTCGAATATGCGCATGATCTAAATAAAGAACTCTTTCCATTAATTCAACCAACAATCTCCAATGACCCAAGAAACTCGCGAAACACAGCCATGTACTGAAAGCGGGACAGTAAGGTCCGTCGTTCTGCATCATGTGTAAAGGTAGTGGGTACAGTGTATAGAGACTCTGACAACACCACAAATGCCAATCCATCCGTAAATAACCGAGACAGACAACTTCCATGATGAAAACAGGCCATGGTGTTTATTAATTCACCAATAATAACATTTGGTTCACTGTAACTTAAACATATTAATGCATACCGTATTTGCTTGATTATAAGACGACCCCCAAGATCTGAATATTAATTTAGGAAAAAAAGAAGCCTGAATATAAGACGACCCTATAGGAAAAAAATGTTTTATTAGTAAATATTAATTCATGTAAACAATCTTTTCATATTTAATAAAAACTGATTAAGAAAATTTTATTTTTTGTTTTTATTTCCTTTTATCTGCCAACCTGCCCCCCCCCAGTTATGGACATCTGCCACCCAGGCTTGACCGTTTCTTAAAAAATGATAAGTTTGCGCGAACTGTTTAATTACCCTAATATAGGCCGCACCCCCCCCCCCCCCAAGTGATTGTGCAGCCTTTAATTGGGTTTAGGATCCAGATCCCCCGCGGCGCTGCAGGGGACTTGGATCCTTCTTTCCGGCAGCAGCGGACGTCTGTGCGATGCAGACAACCCCGCTGTTGCCGGCAGCTCCACCCTCCTCACGGAACGGGGCTGGCACTGCCCACGAAGGTCACTGAGTCGCGCTGGCCAGCTGACTCAATTCTATTTCGGATCAACGGGGACGGCTTCTTAAAATGCCACCCCTGTCAATCCGAAATAGAAGTGAGTCAGCCAGCGCCGCTCAATAACATTCGTGGGCGACACCAGCGCTGCTCAATGAGCTTTGTGGGCGGTGCCAGCCCCGGGAAAAAAAGTAATATTTCCTAAAAATATGACCAGCTGCGTAGTGTAAAAAAAAAAGTTTTTAAAATACGTAGTAAAAAACTTTATATATAAAATAGCCTTCACATCAGAGCGACGTGCAAGGAAGATAAGCCTAGCAGCAGCATTTGGGACAGACTGCAGAGGAGAGTCGAGACAGTGGAGCGCCAACCAGAAGAGTATGTATATGTGTGAAATCTGTGAAATAATTCACAGTGAGTCTCTCTGTCTCTTTTTCTCTGTGCCAGTGATTGTGTCTCTCTCTGTGTCAGTGATTGTTTGTGAGTGTGTCTCTCTCTCTCTGTATCATTGAGTGTCTCTCTCTCTCTCTGTGTCAGTGAGTGTCTCTCTCTCTCTGTGTCAGTGAGTGTGTCTCTCTCTCTGTGTCAGTGAGTGTCTCTCTCTCTGTCAGCGTGTCTCTCTCTGTGTCAGCGTGTCTCTCTCTGTGTCAGCGTGTGTGTGTGTCTCTCTCTGTGTCAGCGTGTGTGTGTGTCTCTCTCTGTGTCAGCGTGTGTGTGTCTCTCTCTGTGTCAGCGTGTGTCTCTCTCTCTCTCTGTCAGCGTGTGTCTCTCTCTCTGAGCCAGTGTCTCTCTGTCTCTCTCTGTGCCAGTGTGTCTCTCTCTCTCTGTACCAGTGAGTGTCTCACTCTCTCTGTGCCAGTGAGTGTCTCACTCTCTCTGTGCCAGTGAGTGCCTCAGACTCTCTCTCTCTCTCTGTGCCAGTGAGTGTGTCTCGCTGTCTCTCTCTGTGCCAGTGAGTGTGTCTCGCTTTGTCTCTCTCTGTTCCAGTGAGTGCGTCTCTCGCGCCTCCGCTCAACTCTCCTGCACATCATTTTTTAGTGAATAGACTCATTTGTTATAGACTAAATGCCACGTCTGTAATTGAGACCTTCACAATGTATATGAGAATGTGATAAAATAAAGCAACAGCTGTATATATTTCAAAATAATAGTAATAATAATAATATATGTTCACAAATCATTAAATGAACAGAACGCATATAATATATCTGGAATTGCAATTAAAAATCAGGTTCTTTTCTTTAAATAGATGTTTATACTCTTTTCTTCTTCTTCTACAGTCTATCTCAACCACTCACAAAACATTAGCTTTTTAGTGACGTGGGTAGATTAATAGATTACGTCCTCATGGTGGTGGCTTTTTGGAATAGGAGCCAGGCATAAGCTGTTGCCCACAGAGTGTTGTGCAGCGGACAAGTGCAAAGCTAGTGGGAACAGCTCAGCTGTGTGCGTCGGACCGCCATACACAAGGGAGAATATCCAAGAAAGGCTCCATTGGCTGTGTCTTTCTCCTGCTCAGATGATTAGGGACCACGCAGGGGTTAAGGAAGACAATTGGAGTCATAAAAAGGACACGTCAGTATCCATTTACACAACAATTATTATTAGGAATATCTATGGGTATGAAACCGCGTTAGATTAAATAAAATCTAATACACAATGTTTCTGGAATTTTTCTTGCCTTTATGACCATGGCAAGACCATGGAAGCTAGATTTCTCACTATGAACTGTCTAGTTCCTATTCCTGTAAGGGACCTGTGTGAGCTGGAGATTTGAGTCCCTTCGCAGTATAGATACTAAGGATTGTTATCCTTGTAAAGGACCATTGTTACCTGATGGTATAAAAGTCCTTTAGCTGGATGGAAACTAGATTTCTCACTATAAACCGTCTAGTTCCTATCCCTGTAAGGGACCTGTGTGAGCTGGAGAGATAAGGGTCCTTAAGATGGATGGTATCTAGATTTCTCACCATGAACCATCTAGTTCCTATCCGTTAACGGGACCTGGCCACAATGGAACAAAAGGTCCTTTACAGGGATAGAAACTAGCTCTCTTTACATGAGTTGGATAGTTCCTATCGCTGTACAGGACCTGACCACTAGGGGACAAAAGGTAATTTTGCTGGATAGAAAATAGCTCACACACACTGAGCAAGCTATTTCCTATCCCTGTAAAGGACATGGTCCTTCTACCGGATAGGAACCAGTCGCAACCGACTGGTAAGTAGGAGCTGCTGCTGTGAGTCAGACTAAGCAGATTATATAATGAGGGGTATTTTCAGAGCGTTTGCTCTGAAAAAAAACCTCATTTTATAATCGATAAAAATCCATTCAACTAATCAATAATGAAATTCGTTGGCAATGATTTTTATTATCGATTTTATCGATTAGTTGTTGCAGCCCTACTTCTTTCCAAAAGATCGAAAAGACAGACCAGAGATCAAATAGTGGGTAATCCAGACAGACACCGCCGCCCAGCAAGGAGGGTAGATCTGGGACACTGCAGGACTGTGGTTGTGGCCTGTGGGTTATTTGTAGTGCCACAGACGTCATGTCTCCCCTCTGCTGGACGACCCTGTTGTCTATTTGGTGACATGAAAGGACATTGGTGGCAATGTAGTTTTACGGGGAAGGGTGCAAACAGTATCAACTTTAACAGTCCCCGGCTTCGGCCTACTCCTACTCAGTAGATGCACACAGCAGACGGGCAGCGCAGCATGGAGATCGGCAGAGGCCGTAATCATCAAACTACCAGCCTCTATACCGACTTCTGCTGATGAAGATCTGCAACAAAAAAATAAAAAGGGTCTGATCTCACATTACGATTTATCCTTAATATCTCACGTTTACATCAGAAAAAAAAAAAAAAGCAGAGGATTTTTATTTGCGGCTCAAAGAATATGTAGGTAGCGGATATTTCCATTTTTCATATTTCTTTGGTTTACAAGGATATTTTTTACGTTCCCAATGTACATCGAATCCCATGTTTCTGAAGAAATAAAGAAAACATTAAAACCGTTCGGTGCTCGCAGATAAAAAAAAAATCTCTTTCTTCTTACCCTGAAATCGCAGAAATGTAATTAATACAGAAAGACGGCAAGTACAGTTTTATAATCGTCTACTTTGTCAAACAGACTTCTTCCCAAATTAAAGCGTTTGCTGGAAGCTGATAAAGATCCTCAGCCTCGGAGATTTCATGTGAAATAAAAAAATAAGATTTTCCCCGGGATACAAAGTTACAGAAAATGAAATGAATGAAATGCTTGCGCTGAGAGGCGGCCCGTGCTGCCGGTGTGGGGGACTCACCTTCGGCGATAGTAATCGTAACAGAGATAGAAAATGTAACACAAACAGCCTAGAAGAACACACGCTGTACAAAGGAGCCCGGCGGATATCCACAGCCCAAGGCGGCCTCGGTCTCCTCCAGATGTTCCGCTCTCTAGAAAACATATAAAGAGCGCGGTTCACAGACACGGCGTAGGAAAGCACGGCGGGGTTTGTAGTTTCTCTGGGTTATAAAATTGGCGTCTCAATCAATACCAACTGTCAGGCTTATCATCTCAGCCCTTACTGGATGTTGGCGTCCAGAGCGCAGGAGTGTAAGAACGCACACAGGGATACAAACGCACTTCATAAATGAGACACAAGCAGAATATTTGGTTATAGGTATTTTAAACAAAGCAAAGCAGACATCTCACCATAAGCCGCAGAGTAGGAGGCATATCATGTATACAGACTGCAGGGGAGTATGAGGGTAGAAAAGTCCAGGTAAGAATCCAAAAGGGTCAGGGACAGGTAGCAAGCAAAAGGGGGAATCCAGTAGGCAGTCCGGGTCAAACAGGTAACAGGCTGGCAAAAGGGTAAATCCAAAAGTACAGGGAACAAGGCAAGGAACACAGGGGATGGAGTGAGGAGCAAGGGAAAGAGGGCAAAGGTACATAAAATAGACACAAATAAACAGGACAGCAAGCGGTGGAGAGGAGTTCAACTCTAGGCAGACCACTTAAAGGGGGGGGCCACGCCTGGCAGTTTGCAGGGCTGGGGCTGAATCCTGACACCAACTTTATAAAGAAAAGCGTTACCGGTTCATTTGGCTTTATATAAAGAAATAATTAGGGTAATAAATCCAGGAGATATAAATGTAATCTGATAACACGAGATACAACATTCATTTAGAGGCAGATCGAGACGCGGTGGGGCGTTGGGGCAGAAGGTCTGATCAGCCTTTTCTATCTGCCCCAATACACTCTCTATGACCAGTCTGTAGATTTGTATATTTTTGGGTAAAAATCCATCCAGATACATTTTATATTTTTATCTGAAGTTACTGTAAGATCCGAACAATGAAACCAGCAGGAATTAAAGAAACGCACACATGGAGCACAATCATTTTCTATGTAGTAAATCTGCTGGGGCCGTTTACACCCCGGACCTGAGGCTCTTGTCTTTGGGGTAGTAAAAGGCGGGTAAAGACAACGTGGAATATGCGCCTGTTATTACCGTATTTGCTCGATTATAAGACAAGGTTTTTTCCAGAGCAAAGGCTCTGAAATTGGAGTCGTCTTATAATCAGGCCTCAAATACGTCTGACTATGAGACTGCAGGGGACCTGGATCCTCCTGTCTTATGCCCCCCCCATACTTACCGGTGCGGGGAACTCTCTGACAGCCGGGGAAGGTCTGCGAGATGGACGCAGACAACCCCCGCTGCTAACCGCACCTCCTTCCGGCTGCAGCGGAAGTTGCCTACGTCTAGACGCGTAGACGTCTACACGCTGCCCGGACAACACACCAGGGAATCAGAAGCACCGGTAAGTTTGGGGAGGGCGGGGGAGTGTTAAATGGGGGGGCATAAGGCATTTCTGTAGACAGAGTGATCTATGAAATGCCTTTTAACCCCCTTAATGCCACTCTGCCTCCAGAAATGCCTTTTAACCCTCTATATGCCACTCTGTGGCACATAGGGGGTCAAAAGGCATATCATGGGGCACAGTGGCATATAGAGGGTTAAAAGGCATATCATGGGGCACAGTGGCATTTGGAGGGTTAAAAGGCATATCATGGAGCACAGTGGCATATAGGGGGTATAAGGCATTTCTGGGGCAGATGTGCATAACTGGTGGGGCAGGTTGGATAATAGAAGGAAATAAAAACAAAATATTTTTCTCAATCACAGCTTTTATTAAATAGTTTTCTCCTATAGGGTCGTCTTATATTCAGGTTTTTTCTTTGTTTTCTAAATTAATATTCAGATTTTGGGGGGTTGTCTTATAATCGACCAAATACGGTATACGTGTCTTACAATTCTGGAGGGCTGTCACTTGGTAACAGGGTAACCGGAATATATATTCAGGGTGATTTCGGACACTTTTCTTTCTTCCATTATTGAATTATTATTATTGCTGCCGTGGAAGTTATTTAAAGAGATCGCGCTCATCTAGGATGATTCATATAATTTTCAACCTGGTAACGGCCGCCTAGCTGATTAATGTCAGACTGCCCGGCTGCATTCACCTCATCGAGAACCGGGGGGGGCAGGTGACATCCAGCCTAGGGGCCAAGTCCTACTAAGGGGCCCAACACTAAAAGACCCCAAAACACATTAACCGCGCACTTTCCAGACCTCTCCAACACTACAGGAAGAGAATAATACAAAACCCATAAAGATGCCATAAAGTCAGGACGCACGTTCTGCCTAAAGTATCATGCAAACCATACTGACTTTATGCAGAAATAAAACATATAAAGAAACGTCTTCTTGAAAGCATTTTCCTTACCAATCGGCATCCTCTATGTGTGTCACATGACTACGCACCGGAATTAAGCTGCCCCTGACATGATTCTAAATCTATGGTTCATGCAAGGCCTCATGATACAGATGTTTCTTTGAAATGAATCTTTGGCCCCACATCCAAATTACCCCACTCACCGGCGCAGGACTCGGAAATCAGGCTGGAATTTCTCTCACTGATCCGGTTCCTCACTGAGCAGCTGATATTCCACGGGGCGGCTGAGGACACGGTGATGTTAACTCCACTCCCACTCACTGAGGAGACAGAATCCAGCTCTAACCTTCCATTCACACTCAGTGAGTATGACGGATCTGATCCGTTCTGGGCCCGGCAGGAGATTTCAGCGCTGCCATCCGGACGGCAAGAGACACTCAGGACCGGATCCGACACTGGAGCTAACAGAGAAATATATAGGGGATTCAGGACATAGGGTAGAAAGTAGGATGTGAGGGGGTAACTGGGCTCAGGGTATAAGAAGGGAGCAGGGTCTGAGGCGTAACAAGGGGCAGAGTGTCCTGATTTTGCAGCACCAGTCCCACCCTGTAGGTGTCCTAGGCAGTCAGAATAGGGTGCAGAGCAGATGAAGCCAATATGGGAGCTCTCCGCGGGTTAGATCAGTCTGCAGGTGGTCGGTCTTTCTCTAGAATAATTTCAAAGAGAATAGTAGGATGGGGAAACCAGTGATCTCCATACAAACTACCCCAAGCAGGGCAGAAATGGGGACAGAGGTGGAGGGAGAAGGCAACAGGGAACATGATGGGAGTGAACACTTGGAGATGATTATTCTGTCAGTACACAGCTGTCACACCCCGGGCAACAAGTCACAACAAGTCAGGGGATACCAAGTCCTCTATCTGTACCCTACGATGTATAACTAATAAGCAGAAGGAACAGGCAGAACCAACGGTCAGGAATGGATTCCTCTTGACAGGACTGTGATTAGGCCAGATGGATAACTGTGGCTGGATAGCCCTCGGACAGGGCACCGAGTATACCTGGGAACATTTAGGTTCAGGCTACCAAGAGCCCCGCCCCTTGCGGGATGTGGCCAGAACTACCCCCTAACATCAGTGGGGGGTCCTGCTGACATCGCTGGGCAGTCACACTGACGGACAGGGCACTCGGCAGGATATCGTCAGGATACTGCTAAAAGTAACAGGTCAGGGCCAATGACAGATTTACAACTGAAAGCTGCAACTACAAACAACGCAAAGGCCCTGAACGATGTAAACAGCAGCAACCTAAAGGGCTGCACCAGATGATAGGGCGAACAAGGCCTAGACGACCCCGCAAAGATCCAAAACCTGTTAGAGGGACCTCCAGGGCTGCGAGCTGACAAGTAACCATTCGTATTGGTCAGAGTTATTCATCATTATGTATGATTGTCCGTCTTTGGACCTGGGCAGGGAGCCGTGTATGTTATGTCTTTATATTCACAGAGCGTAATATAATGCGGACAGTCTTCATATCTGCACAGAGGAGACTTAAACATAACAGTCCTCGAGCTTCTCTACAGAGTCCAACTTACCGATAACCGTCAGTCCGACCTCGATGTCTCTGTAATCGGCCGTGTTGGCCACTTGACAGACATAAACTCCTTCGTCAGGATGCTCCACATGGGTCAGACTCAGGTCCAGTCTCCCGTTAGACAAGTCAGGAGACATGTTGGTGCGACCTCTGTACTGAGGAGCCTGGTGCGTTAAATCGAATTGTCCTTCATTAAAGGCGAGAAGCACCAAGGATGGTTTTGTGCCGATCTTCTTCGCCCATGACACCAGCAGATCCTCTGTGCCAGATATAAATGGGACTGAACAGGGAAGGACGGCGGTTCCATGAAGGACAGCAGTGACAGTCGGTACGGAGCCTGTTAGAGAATGAAAGGAACATCACGTGTATTAATATTACTCCGCGGCATTAAATAATAATAACAGCAACAGAGAGAGACTGATTTAAAAAGGTTTCTCCACAGAGACGAGACGTTAAATGGGAGTCCCGGAGTGTTATGAAGATAAACCTGCATAGTATTCTACATACTGTTTAGTGAATAGCATGTATATTACTTTACGTATTCACTTATGATGTCATATACTTTTCCACTTGTGCACGAGGCAGAGTGAGACCCATTTCTGCTGCAAGGATTCACCTTCCCTCTTCTTACTTTTTTCTGGTCCAAACTGTTAGGGATATTAATGAGACAAAATAGGCAAAACCAATATTTTATCACATACGCAAAATAACGACGCTACCAATCATTGTGGTACCACATCCACAAGATTAATTTAAGGAGATACCCTATATTTTATCTCCGATCCTAAATCCTTTCAGATCGCCGAAAATTATAATTCAAATCAGATATAGATCACCAAGATAGTCAATCAAAAATATTTATTGTAAATACAATTTATAAAATCTGTATATGGGTCACACAGTGCATGATATAAAACACAAAGTTCTTAAAACATATAAAAATTGAATCAATTGAAAAACAGTATATTATCGATAGTTATCAATATGAATTGGTACTTTATGAGTCTAACACACAATTAATTTCCATTCCACTCAGCAACCAAAAATTGATAATAATCAGGGCAGTAATAAAAATATCACTATCTCTCTTATATATTAGTTCAACTAATATGACAAATTAAAATAATTTAATAATGTCTAAGAGTATTTAGTGAAGTTCCTAATAGATGCAAATAATGTCAAACTTCATCTACAGGTAAAAATACCTTTTCATTATTGTTATTATCACGGGTTATAAGCTGCAGTCTCACAAGCCGCCATATACAATAATGCCATATATTATTTCCCAGAAACAGGGAATTCTATATGAAGAAGACAAAATTCATCTCTATTCAGAATAATAAAACGATTATATTTACCACCACTTGTTGCTGTGATCCAACTGGTCCTTGTAGAAATTAATCCAGGTTCAGTGGCAAGAAATTGAATGGAAAGAATATCACTTTAGGTTAGAACTCAAAGTAACTCCAAGAGTGAAATATGGTGTCAGGATCTTAAAATTCCAATTCTCTGCGGTTTATTTGGTGAATCAGCCCGTCCGGGTCTATCTATCACAGGGTCAGTTCTTTTAAGGTCCGTTTCTTAGGTGAGAGTCCTTAATTATTAAAAACCTTAGCTTTTAAAGACAGGGCTTATTATCATAGCCTCCACCTCTTGATTGGAATTCTCCAATCATAACAGTGGGTTTTACCCATTAAAATTAGGATTTCTACTCATATTTACACCATTGTAATTTCTTACTTTACCTGTGAGAGACGCTCTGGTCTAAGAATTAACTTAAAACCATTACATATGTGTTTGGAATTTATCCTTGGTCACCCTTATCACCAGGTGTTACCTCCTAGATAGTAACTCAGGACTTGGTAGTCTTACCATGTATCCCCCATACGAATTCACGTTCCCAAGGATATGCAGCGTCTACTCCTTAACTTTCTCATGGAAGATGATATTAATTGTATCATACTTACTGAAACATCTATATACATGAATACTTCTTTGTTCTCAATTATAGAGAGAACAAGGACAAAAAGAAATAATCACTACATGATTAAGTAAAATAAAATGGCTCTGACTCCATTTTGTGTTCATGTAAAATACAGAATATATGGAATACATGTTTTCTATGATAAAATATCTGACAAAACATAGATCCGCAGCCATCATCTGACAGCGCCTGCCCATCTTTACTCTGGGGTACGACACCTGACTACTTGGCCGTCCGCACCACAAAATGTGGAATCACTCCAAAATAGGCAAAAATTACAGTATATAACTTTCATTATCAACACAACCCAGAACCAAACCAGCTTCTTTCACGGCTGCAGAGGGCGTGCGATGGGAGCGCTGGCTCTGCTGGACAAAAGAGTACAGCTAGAGGACCACTTGGATATACACACCGCGCGTGCACAACCCCCGGCTTTGCCGTATTATTAATACCGTATTTGCTCGACGAGGTCTTTTAATCGAGGTCGTCTTCTAATCAGACCTCAAAAAAATGTCTGCTGGGCCATGCTGCTTAACGGGCTTTGGTCGCGAGCAGCGTCTCTGCTACTAGCAGCAGGAGAACAGGAAGCTAGCAGAGTAGTGATGTCCGGATCATTAACGAATCGTTCATTTGATCCGGTTCTTTTTAGTGATCCGGATGAATCGGTTCACTAGACTGAACGATTCATTTGTAGCGGTTCAGTCTGTGAATCACGCAGCTGTAACCTGATCCTAGAGCTGTGAGTCACCTGCAGAGCACTCAGACACAGACTCTGGGGTCAGGTTACAGCTCATTCATTCACAGAGGAACGATGACTCATAGAGTCAGAGAGTCGTTCAAAGAGTCGAATGATCCGAAGAGTCGAATGATCCGAAGAGTCGAATGATTCAAATGATTCGAATCTTACAGGGATCCGGATCATACAAGGATCCGAATCTTACAGAGATTCGAATCATTCAGAGAATATTACTGATACCATACTTTTATAAATAAATACATTAATAATGTTCACACTGCCCCCAGGATTTCGATTCCCCTGAGTTTGCCCCCATTTACCTATAACTGCACCTACAGTTTACTTTATTAAATTAATTAAATTAACCCTCAGTCATCAGCATAAAATTGACCCTTATACCCCATCAACCATAACTGCCCCTGAAATTAACCGTAAAGATCCCATTAACCATAACGGCCCCTGAAATTAACCCTAAATACTCCATTAACCATAACTGCCCCTAAATTAATTGCATATACTCCAGATAAATTACCTAATAAATTGGTATGGTTGATGGGGTCTTTAGTGTTAATTTAGGGGCAGTTATGCTTAATGGGGTGTTTAGGGATAATTTAGGGGCAGTTATGCTTAATGGGGTCTTTAGTGTTAATTTAGGGGCAGTTATGCTTAATGAGGTGTTTAGGGTTAATATGGGGGTAGTTATGCTTAATGGGGTCTTTAGTGTTAATTTAGGGGCAGTTATGCTTAATGAGGTGTTTAGGGTTAATTTGGGGGCAGTTATGCTTAACGGGGTGTTTAGGGTTAATTTAGGGGCAGTTATGCTTAATGGGGTGTTTAGGGTTAATTTGGGGGCAGTTATGGTTAATGGGGTGTTAAGGGTTAATTTTAGGGGCAGTCATGGTTGATGGGGTGTTAAGGGTTAATTTTAGGGGCAGTCATGGTTGATGGGGTGTTTAGGGTTAATTTAATGGTGAGGGTTAATTTAATTAATTTAATAAAGTTAGCTTAAGGTGCAGTTGCAGGTGAAGGGGAATGTAAATCCTGGGGGCAGTGATTATTAATGTATTATTTATAACAGTATGGTGATATTCTCTGAATGATTAGAATGCCAATGGAGGCAGAGAGTCGTTCAAAGATCCGGATCTTACAATGATCCGGATCTTACAGTGATCCGGATCACTGTAAGATTCGGATCCCTGTAAGATCCGAATCTTTCAACGACTCTCTGCCTTCATTGACATCACTGGAGGCAGGGGGGAGGATTCATAATGAAAGGGGCGAAGATCCGGATCATGAATCGGATCATTTCAGTGAACGAATCGAAATGATCCGATTCACTTTAATGATCCGAACTTCCCATCACTATAGCAGAGTGTCACATAATTCTGCCTCCCCCCTCCTTCCTCTGGGGGCGGGGCCAGAGAAGTTGCTCGCACAGCCGGGCCCCCGCAGAAGTCTGCGAGTGGGAGATCTGCAGTTCAGGTAAGGGGGTGGGGGGTTTGAGTGTGTGTGTGTGTATGTGTGATTAATGGAATGAATGAGTATTTAAATGTTTGTGAATGAGTGTGTGTGTGATAGCATGGATGTGTAAGGGGGGTGGGGGTGGTAGAATGGCATAGGGAGGCTGTAATCACACTACTATCATCCCCAGGTTCCAGCATGTACTGGCTGCCTTGGCTTGATAGGAGTGTGATTGCTGTTAGCAGTTATATATATATATATACACACACATCTCCAGAAATGCATTTTAACCCCCTATGTGCCACTCAGCCCCATGATATGCCTTTTAACCCCCTATATGCCAGAGTGGCATATAGGGGTATAACGCATATCATGGGGCAGAGGGGCATATAGGGGGTTAAAAGGCATATCATGGGGCACAGTGGCAAATAGGGGGGTATAAGGCATTTCTGGGGGCAGAGTGGCAAGCCTGGGGGCAGATGTGCATAACTGGGGGGGGGCAGGTTGGCAAATAAAAGGTTAAATATGAAAAAATAGTTTACATGAATTAATATTTACTGGTAAAACTTTTTTCCTATCGGGTAGTCTTATATTCAGGCTTTGTTTTTTCCCTAAATTAATATTTTTATTTTGGGGGGTCGTCTTATAATCAGGGTCGTCTTATAATCGAGCAAATACGGTAATTAATGGAATCCATTTATTTTGTGTTCTACAAAATGTGAGGTTTAATGGTAGTGTAAGTGTATTACTGACACACAACCCATGGACGGCATTTCAGAAAATGACGCACTGTGCATAGCGCTGTCCCCTGCCCCGGCCTGTCTATATGTGAACAAAAATAAATCAATCAATAAAAGGGCCCTATAAAGAATCAATTCATTTTTTGTCCATTACATTTGTTATTAAGGCTGAGAAATAAACAATTTGTATGTCAGAAGCTAAAAAGCTGTTGACTTGGATATACGAAAAACATAATGATATGAAAGTTCACGAATACAGCTATGTTCAGAGCCAGATTTTTCCCCTTGTTTTCATTCCCTACAGCGGTTCTGAAGATCGGATATCTATTTAAAACTATGCTAGAACTTGCAGCTGTCTTTAAACAAGTCCGGAGTGGAACGTCCAGCATAAAAGTTTGATCCGCTGTTGGTTCCCACCGGGCATCGTCACAGAGCAGTAACGCCAAGAACATCAGCCAACAAAATAACATTAAACCAGTCTTATGCTCTATCGCCGCTCCTTTCATCTCTTGGTCAGTAAAAGGTTAATGTCCTCCGTCCCAATTGTGATCAATTATTGATTAAGGCTAGGTTTCCACTTGGGTTTTTGTCCGGCGTTTTTTTCTTGATGAAAAACGCCAGGAAAACTGCCAAGAAAACTGCCGCTGCATTTACCTGCGTTTTGGCGTTTTTTCTGCAGTTTTTTCTGGCGTTTTAGCCTTTCTGTGGAAATTGCGTTTTTTGACCTTAGGCAGTTTTTCCAGCCTTTACAAGTTAGAAGTTTCACCCGGCTAAAAGGGATTAGGATAAATGGCAAGTATCTGCCCTCTCCTGATGTCATTTACTTGGTAGACCCTTTTGTCTCTTTTCTGTGGTTTGTAAGGCATGCTTTATTTCGAATGTCTGCTCCTCTGGGAAGATTGGCCCCAAATGATGGTGCAAATTGTTTGCTGTTGCTTTTGGCACGCAGGATCCGGTCGCGTATGTTTGTTTGTAATGGCATGTTTGTTCCAAATGGTGTAAAATTCAATATGAACCAGTCCAGGACTTTGTTTTGTGTGAAACTGTTTGTTTTCAGCCTATTTCTCGTAGGACACACAGATACTGGGTCCATCCTCTGCATTGTAACTGTGGAAAAAAACGCCATAAAAAACGCCAAGGCAATAAACCCACATGGCTTTTTCATGGCGTTTTTTCTCTCCCATAGACTTCTATTGGAGAAAAAAAGCCAAGATTTCTTGCAAAAAACGCCAGAGTGTCAACATGCTGCAGTTTTGAAAAACTGCCACAGAGCCCAAAAAAGCAGAAAAACGCCAAAGAGGACTGAAAAAACGCCAAACAGAAAAACGCCAAACAGAAAAACGCCAAACAGAAAAACGCCAAGTGGAAATGGCATTTTGCGATTTCCTATTGAATTACAGCTAACATCTGGCTGCAGCCGTTTTTCACAAAAAAACGCCAGGTGGCGCTATTGGCGTTTTTATAGGCGTTTTTAGCAAAAAAAACCCAAATGGAAACCAAGCCTAACTCAAAAAAACAAACAGCCTTCTGCTGTCAGAGTCGTTCAAAGATCTTAGAGATTGGAATCATTCATAAAATAGCACTGACACCATACTTTATAAATGAATACATTAATAATCTTCACTGCCCCCAGGATTTAGATTCCCCTTAGTTTGCCCCCCTTTACCTCTAACTGCACCTTAAGTTAACTTTATTAAATTAATTAAATTAACCCTCAGTCCTCAGCATTAAGTTATCCCTAAACACCCCATTAACCATAACTGCCCCTAAATTATCAGGCATCCTGCAGGCATCCGTCCTCCTGTCTCACTCACCTCTGTCCAGCATGCAGGAGGCATCTCCTCCCAGCGCGAGTCAGGAGAAGCACCACCGCTAAAGTTTATAAGCAGCAGGCACGCCCCCGATAGGCAGCAGGCACGCCCCCCCGATAGGCAGCAGGCACGCCCCCCCGATAGGCAGCAGGCACGCCCCCCCGATAGGCAGCAGGCACGCCCCCGATAGGCAGCAGGCACGCCCCCGATAGGCAGCAGGCACGCCCCCGATAGGCCCGGTCCTTATTTTTATTCATTTATTTTGAGGAGACAGCTATTGCTTCTGGAATTGATGGATTCTTACCTTTGCATGGTGCCCAGGGAAGCAGGAGTAGCGAGACAGCAATGCCATGGACCTGAAAAATTACCACATTACTACAATTTTTTAACAGAATTTTGAGTTTAATTTAGAAATGTAGTTACATAAAAATTGAAAAGTGCTTAACCTGTTAGCTACAATATAGACATACCGGTACGTCAATAACTGGTGAGGCAGGATAACCCTTAAGACCTACTGGAATGTTGTGATTCTCTAGCAGAAGCAGGGACATCTAACACCCCCCCCATGTCAGCAGAAGACATCCTACTGACAGACCAAGTGTAATGGCGCTCTGCACAAGCGATGAAAGAGGCAAATGCCATCAGGGAATACGTATCCATGAAAGGGTTACATGGTCTGCAACAATGCTTAGGTAGGTGGTACGTGCAGAGGCGTATATAGGGTATGGCAGCCATGGCACGTGCCATGGGCGCCATCTCAAGGGGGGCGCCGGTGAGCGGCTTTTAAATGCCGTTTTTTTTTGTTTGTTTTTTTTGTTTTTTTATGCGGAGGAGAGAGAGGGGCGCCTAGCAACTGCTCGGCGCCCCTCATTCTCCTCCACGAGCCCTCTACCCCCGTCCTGGTGCCGGCATTTCATGCAGAGCGCCGCAATATGCCGGCATATTGTGGCGCTCAGCATGAAATGCTGGCACCAGCGAGCGGCTTTTAAACACTGATGCGGAGGAGAGAGAGGGGCGCCTAGCAACCGCTCGGCGTCCCTCGTTCTCCCCTGCATCAGTGTTTAAAAGCCGCTCGCTGGTGCCCGCTGCTTCACTGCTGGGCGCCGAAATATGACGTCATATTACGGCGCTCAGCAGTGAAGCAGCGGGCACCAGCGAGCGGTGCAGGAAGACAGCAGCATCGTGCTCCCGTCGCTGGACTTCAAGGTAAGAAAGGGGAGAGGGGGGGTGTAGGGGGTAAGAGAGGGGAGAGGGGGGGTGTAGGGTGGAAGGTATATAGTGGGTAGGGGGGGAAGGTAAATAGTGGGTAGGGGGAAGGTATATAGTGGGTAGGGGGGAGGGTATATAGTGGATAAGGGGGGGAGGATATATAGTGGGTAGGGGGAGGGAGAGGTGTTAGAAAGTGATAAGGGAGGGAGAGGGGGTTAAAAAGTGATAAGGGAGGGAGAGGGGGTTAAAACGTGATAAGGGAGGGAGAGGGGGTTAAAAAGTGATAAGGGAGGGAGAGGGGGTTAAAAAGTGATAAGGGAGGGAGAGGGGGGTAGAAAGTGATAAGGGAGGGAGAGGGGGGTAGAAAGTGATAAGGGAGGGAGAGGGGGTAGAAAGTGATAGGGGAGGGAGAGGGGGGTAGAAAGTGATAGGGGAGGGAGAGGGGGGTAGAAAGTGATAGGGGAGGGAGAGGGGGGGTAGAAAGTGATAGGGGAGGGAGAGGGGGGTAGAAAGTGATAGGGGAGGGAGAGGGGGGGTAGAAAGTGATAGGGGAGGGAGAGGGGGGATAGAAAGTGATAGGGGAGGGAGAGGGGGTAGATATAAGTAAAGAGTGTGCATTAATGTGTGGATGC
This sequence comes from Spea bombifrons, assembly GCF_027358695.1. Classification (NCBI taxonomy): domain Eukaryota; kingdom Metazoa; phylum Chordata; class Amphibia; order Anura; family Pelobatidae; genus Spea; species Spea bombifrons. The sequence continues at coordinate 1,562,328 of NC_071088.1, forward strand.
ATTGAGTGAATGAGAGAGCATGAGTTAATATGTGAATGTATTGTCTGAATGAGGGAGAGCATGAGTTAATGTGTGGATGAGTTGCCTGAATGAGGGAGAGCATGAGTTAATATGTGAATGTATTGTCTGAATGAGGGAGAGCATGAGTTAATGTGTGGATGAATTGCCTGAATGAGGGAGAGCATGAGTTAATGTGTGAATGCATTGAGAGCATGAGTTAATGTGTGGATGACTTGTCTGAATAAGGCAGAGCATGAGTTAATGTGTTGATGCATTGAGTGAATGAGGGAGAGCATGAGTTAATGTGTGGATGAATTGTCTGAATGAGGGAGAGCATGAATTAATGTGTGGATGAATTGTCTGAATGAGGGAGAGCATGAGTTAATGTGTGGATGCATTGAGTGAATGAGGGAGAGCATGAGTTAATGTGTGGATGAGTTGTCTGAATGAAAGTGTGAATTAGTGAGTGACTGTAAAAGTGTTTGTGTATCATAGATGTATAATTGTGGAAGGGCAAAGATGACACTAGCAGGAGGTTTGAGCCTTGGGGACCAAGATGGCACAGGCAGGGTGTATATGGGACAAAGATGGCACAGGCCGGACTGTTTGGGGACAATGTTGACTTGTGCTGGGGACAAAGATTGCAAATCTTATGTGTGTTATCTGGGTGCTGGTCAGGTTCTATGTGGGCGCCAGGGCTGGCTTTGTGGTGTGCAACCTGTTATCTATGCCTGTAATTTAGGGGGTTTTAAATTTACCTTTAATGCCGTGTTTTTATGTGAATTCCAATTGATCTATACCTGCAAAGCTGGGTTTCTGTGTTATTCTGTAGATCCATATCTGCTATGCTATGTTTCCATGCATTATTTATGTATACCTGCAAATACAGGGTTAATATGTCTTATTCAGTTGATTAATACCTGCAATGCTGTTTCCATGTATGTATTTGATCTAAACCTGCGATGCTACGTTTCATATATTATTATTGTATACCTGCAAATACAGGATTTGTATGTCTGATTCTGTTTATTTGATCTATACCTTCAGTGCTGAGATCACAAGTGAATTTCAATTGATCTGGGTTTGTGTGTTGATCTATACCCGCTATCGGCAGCAGGGACTAAAATATATATATATATATATATATATATATGGGCAGCAGGGGCTAGTAAATGGGTTTTAGATATTTGGACAGGGGCGCAATTTCAGTGCTTGCCATAGGCGCTATTTTCAGTAGATATGCCTCTGGGTACGTGTCAAAGTAACATCCACAAGAATGGCAGGAGCCAAGGTTTCCCAGCAGAACATTGCCCAAAGCATCACATTCCCATGGTGCATTCTGGTGCCACGGGTTCTCCAGGTAAGCAACGCACCCGGCCATCCACGTAATGTAAAAGAAAACGTGATTCATCAGACGAGGCCACCTTCTTCATTTGCTCCATGGTCCAGTTCTTATGCTTATGTGCTCATTGTAGGTGCTTTCGGCAATGGACAGTGCGATGCTCTGCGTGTTCTGACAACTTTCTATTAGAACCAGCAGTCACTTTTCCAGCGATTTGAGCTGGTCAGTTGGATTTGACCACACAGGCATTAATGAGCCTCAGCTGCCCATGACCCTATCGCTGGTTCACCACTTTTCCTTCCTTTCCTTCCAGCGTTATCCCCTTCACCTGTCAGTGCGCAGAATGCTATGGCCGATCGCTGTATGTGTATTTTGACAGTCTATACATTACGGTTTTGGGCCTAAAGGGTATAGAAAGAATAAAGAGTGCGCCTGAGCCTAACTGAGAAGAGACCGCTGTGGGTGCAATCTGGGTGCGGGATAAGTCCTCATGTATATACGGAATTATATTGTTAAAAAGTGATGTCTGTGGGGACGTCTGTTGCTGGAAATAAGGAAATCAGAATGTAGTTAATAAATATTTTGCAAATATTCGTGTATAGATATATATACACACACACACACACACACACATACATACACTGTATACCGTATTTGCTTGATTATAATACAAGGTTTTTTTTCGATAATCAGATCCCAAATAGAGGTCTGACCATAAGACTAAGATCCAGATCCCGCGCAGCGCTGCAGGGGACCCGGATCCTCCTCTCTGGTAACCTCCGCCCGTTGCTGCTGGCACTTCCTCTGGGGCTTCTATGAAGGAGCACTGGCGTGACATGACCTTCCGGTGCTCAGTCACAGAAGCCCCGGCAGAACTAATGGGCAGCAGAGGTTGTCTAAGCACATCGGCAAACGTCCACCGGCTGCCCCCACTAGACACCAGGGAGTCTGAAGCACAGGGGACAAGTCTATGGATGCATCGGTAAGTCAGGGAGGCAGAGTAGCATATAGGATTATAAGGCATAGGGGGTATAAGGAATATCTGGGGGCAGGTTGGCAAGCCTGGGGGGGCAGATGTGCATAACTGGGGGCAGGTTGGCAAAAACAAGAAATGCATTTATCTCATAGTTTTTATTAAATATGAAAAAATAGTTTTTTCATATAGGGCAGGCTTTTCTTTTTCCTAAATTAATATTCAAATATATATTTGCAGTGTGCGCAGCGACTACTCCCAAAGTGGACTCCACTGGTATTAAATGTGTTATGGACTCTATCTCTGGATCTTTGGAGACCTCACAAGGCCCCCGGCTACCTGTGTGCGCCAAACCCACCGCTGGTACTTATTGCCAAGAAGACTTATTTCATTTCATCTGACCATAGAACCCGACCCCATTTGAAGTTCCCGTAAAGTCGGGAAGAATGTAGGTGGTGGAGTTTGTTTCCTGATGAGAGTCGGGCCTTTTTTTCTTCCAAATGTAGGTGACGTCAGATTGTAGTTTTGGAGACTTTCTGACCTGAAGATGCAGCAAACTTCTGCAATTTTCTAGTTGTTATCGTTGGAGATTTTTTGGCCACTCAAACCTTCCTCTTCACAGTGCGTTGAGACGGTATACACACAATATAGACACGCGTCCTCTTCCAGGTTCATTCATTCTATTTCCAGTTGACGGAGCTTCTTAATTATTTCCCTAACAGTGGGATCACTTTTGCGAAGCTCAACAAACGTTTTGCCGCACATTCAGGGGCGTACCTAGAGTATTTGGCACCCGGGGCGGATCCTGTATGTGGCACCCCCCCACACACATACACTTTAAAACTACCTGGCTGAAACTGAATATGACCCCCCCACACACACACCATAAAAAAATCTAACACTTTTATTTAAAGTAAGTAACACACCAAAATAGGACAAAACAATTAAATAACAATTTATATATATATATATATATAAATAATTGTTAACAGCAATCACATTCCTATCATGCCCAGGCATACCCAGATTCCAGGAGGCACTCGCAGACTTGGCATGATAGGAGTATGATTGCCCTATCTACCCCTTCTCGCTCCCTTCTGCCCTATCTACCCCTTCTCGCTCCCTTCTGCCCTATCTACCCCTTCTCCCTATCTACCCCTCCTAACTATCTACCCTCTCCCTCTTTGAAGTTCACTTACCTTTCAGGAGTCCTGCGGTGGGGGTGCAAGTCCTCTGTCTCCCAGCTCTGCCACTGTATGGAACAGTATAGAGTGATGGGAGTTATGATGTACTTTAGAGCATAATTATATAATGAAAAATACATTGGAAATGGTACAGCATAACACCCATCACTCTCACACCCTTACCAATCCACACACATACCAATCCACACGCATACCAATCCACACGTATACCAATCCACACGCATACCAATCCACACACATATACCAATCCACACGTATACTAATCCACACGTATACCAATCCACACGTATACCAATCCACACGCATACCAATCCACACACATATACCAATCCACACGTATACTAATCCACACACATACCAATCCACACGCATACCAATCCACACGCATACCAATCCACACACATCAATCCACACACATACACCAATCCACACACATACACCAATCCACACACATACTAATCCACACACATACTAATCCACACACATACCAATCCACACACATACCAATCCACACACATACCAATCCACACACACATACCAATCCACACACACATACCAATCCACACACATACCAATCCACACACATACCAATCCACACACATACCAATCCACACGTATACCAATCCACACATATATACCAATCCACACATATATACCAATCCACACACATACACCAATCCACACACATACACCAATCCACACACATACACCAATCCACACACATACACCAATCCACACATATATACCAATCCACACATATATACCAATCCACACACACACACACCAATCCACACACATACACCAATCCACACACATACACCAATCCACACACATACTCCAATCCACACACATACTCCAATCCACACACATACCCCAATCCACACACATACCCCAATCCACACACATACCCCAATCCACACACATACCCCAATCCACACACATACCCCAATCCACACACATACCCCAATCCACACACATACCCCAATCCACACACATACCCCAATCCACACACATACACCAATCCACACACATACACCAATCCACACACATACCCCAATCCACACACATACCCCAATCCACACACAGACACCAATCCACACACACATACCAATCCACACACATACCAATCCACACACACATACCAATCCACACATATACCAATCCACACACATATACCAATCCACACACATACACATCCACACACATACACCAATCCACACACATACCCCAATCCACACACACATACCAATCCACACACATACCAATCCACACACATACACCAATCCACACACATACCCCAATCCACACACAGACACCAATCCACACACAGACACCAATCCACACACAGACACCAATCCACACACATACACCAATCCACACACATACACCAATCCACACACATACACCAATCCACACACATACACCAATCCACACACATAGCAATCCACACACATACACCAATCCACACACATACACCAATCCACACACACATACCAATCCACTCTCACTGTATGCTTTCCTACCTTTCCTCTTTTCTCCTTACAGCTTCTTTTCCTGCTCTTCGCTCCTCTTCTTCAGTTCTTCTGTCTTCTTCCGAGGGCACGGGGTTCAGAGGGCACGGAGACCGGTGGGCGCGGCTTCAGTGTTGCGCGCTGGGATCTGACAGCAAACCCCGGCGCACAACAGCTGTTGCCGCGCAGATCACAAGGGAGCGGTATCGGAGGTCTTTAACAGACCTCCGGCTCCCTTGAGTGATTTTAAGCCGGGTTCAAGGGAAATCCTTGAACCGGCTTAAAATCACTCAAGGGAGCCGGTGGTCTGTTAAAGACCTCCGATACCGCTCCCTTGCGAGCCTGCTCCTCCAGCGGCGGCGGACATTACCGGCAAGTTGGCACCCCCTGATGAGCGGCACCCGGTGCGGACCGCCCCCCCCCGCCCCCCGCTAGGTACACTACTGTGCACATTACAGCGATTCCTCAATCTTACCCTCTGATGAATAGCTAAGGGGATTTGGCCAGCTAACCTCCCCCCCCATGTGTTACCTAATATATATATACCGGATATATATGTAACCCAGTGCAGTTATTTTGTCTAATAACATTACAGCTGGGTTGTCATGGATACTGACCTTTCCTTCCAGCACCAGGTTACTTGTCTCCTCTGAGCCAATCAGTATCTCAATGGGACATATGTCAGTTTGCCTAAGCTAGGGAATGTTTCTCAGCCTATCAGAGGAGAGGGTCTAGGAAGAAACTTCTGGAAGAGCAGAGCTAAGCAGGGGAGTGAAGGAGGAAGAGAGACAGACTGTCCTCCCTGCTGCCTTTAGTGTGTGTACTGCTGACATCCAAGCAGTACATTGAAGTAGAAGTGTGCAGAGAATACAGCATGGTGCTGTATGCTTCCTGAGTGAGAGTGAGAGACTGCAAGTACCCAGAGCGTCCAAGTCCTGCATCCTGTACCAGTGAGGTGAAAGCAGAGCTGCAGACAGACATCTGTGTGGGAAGACAGTTATACTCTCAGCCAGGAGGTTAAAGGGGCAGCATCCCAGAGCTGCCTGAAGACACTAAGGAGAGGTACTTAACTAATATATATCAACATATATATACTTTTCTCCCCGGGTAGCGCTACCTGCATCAAGGGCCCCAACAGTGCACCAACACTGGGACATCTGGGTGGGAAGAACACCTACATTTGGGGTGGGGGAGCGGGTGTTGGCAGTTATCTGTGTTAAATATATATATATATTCTCAGGACTGTTCACCCACTGCTAGAACTGAACTGAATAGGCACAGCAGCTGGGTCTTTATATTATAATACCTGTTTATTTCAATATAGTCTATAAATAATTTGCATTTTAGTTGTGTGTGTTATTTTCTTGTGTGAAAGGGGCCATTTCTCAGTGGGTGGGTTCCCCTACTCAACATAGTACAAATCACTGAGTGGAGGCACTGCATAAAGAAAGAAGATGTCCCGATCTCCCAGCAATTGCGGAGGCTCAGGTTTCCTGTCACCAGCGTCACTGAAATTTGTAACTACCAGCCTGACAACGGAGCAAGGTAAAAAAAGGGTTACAGATGGAGGCACTGCTGAGATCAGTTGGGACGTTAATAGAGTTGTTAGTAGCATTTCGTACCCCAACTCCCTAGAAGTTCGGGAATGGGCACTGCGAAAATCTATTCCACCTAACCAGGCTGTGGCTATATGCAATATACCTCTTGCATTAAAAAGAAAAAGTTTTGATGATGCCATTCGACAGATACAAGGATTAGAGCATTTTCGTCTAGTACAGACCCGGAAGGATGAAACAGCAGGATTGGCTGTGGCTCTAGTAAAAGGCTATGGACCTCTGAACAAGGAAGATGGCCCTATGTGTATACAGTTGCCAGGGACACATATACCTGGCAGTCCTTTGATTTACGCTTATGAAAATAGCGACGATGACGGTGAAGTCAACGATGGGGACAATGACAACATTTTCAGCCCCGACTCTGATACCGAAATCCATAGTGACAGTGAGAGCGGTTGTGAAACTGTAAGGAAGCATCTTAAGCTGCCCACGCGAGACAGATCTCGAAAGAAGTATCATACCACCCCTGTTACTCAGAGAAATGAGACAAGTCCATCCTTAACTGAAGTACTGGCTCAGCTGTCTAAAAGTGTTGTACAAGCATCTCATGAACAGCACTACAGGAAGTTGAAAACCTTTTCCGGTGTTATGCCTGTGCCCACAGGTGAGGAGGATTTCTCTACCTGGAAAAGTAATGCAGTCCAGATGTTAAAAGAGTGGACCTGTGTTGAGAATGTTAAACGTCAACGAATCATTGAAGGTTTGAAAACTCCAGCATTGGAATTAGTGAGACATCATCTCTTGCTATACCCTGACTCAACAGCCAATGATATTATTGAGGTGTTGAATGAAGTCTATGGAGATGATGATACAGAGGATGAACTACGTACTCAGTACTATAATACCATCCAGAAAGAAAAGGAGAAACTCCCTGCTTATTTGGTTCGCTTAGAGTTGATATTAGGTAAGCTGTTTGAAAAGAAGATAATTTCTCGAGGTGAAATTGATGCATACAGAAGAAAACAAGTACTTAGAGGGACTCGTTCACAGGATAATAGAGTTATGTCCTTAACTGCTCTGTTGCGATCTAGAGGTCCCCTTAGCTTTTCAGATCTAATAAAGGAGGCTAAAGCCATTGAGAAGGAATTCTCCTATGCAGCTAGTCAAAAGGGAATTGACACCAAAGCCTCTGGAAAGGAAGAACGGAAAACTGAGTTCAAGGAAAAGAAAGTGGATGCTCAACCCAAAGACTCAGAGAAGACTCCTAGAGCGTGGCCACAGCCCGAGATGAGGAGAGAATTTAAGTGTTTCAACTGTGGACAAAAGGGACATCTGCTAAGTAAATGCCCTCTGAAGGCTGGTTCTGCTAATGTAGAAGTCCTAACTATTGAACAGAGTCCTGCAGAGCTTAAATATCAGAGGAAGAAGAAGCAAAGGAAGCAAAGGAAAAAGCTACCTAGTAAAAGTAATGATGAACTGTCTACAGATATTAGGATAGGCCCAAAGTCTCTCATATCTCTTATGGTTGAAGGGATTCATGCCTCAGCATTGCTGGACACAGGCTCCCAAGTAACTATAATTTTCCGTCCATTCTACGATGAGCATCTAAGCCATTTACCTATCTTGCCAGCAGATGATGTCAAGTTGTGGGGGTTGAGTTCCCAGGCTTATCCTGTCGAAGGAGTCGTCAAGGTGCAGATTGTGATTCCTCAGCTGGACACTGGAATGGTGTATCCTATGGATGTTGAAGCCTTAGTGTGTCCAAACCTAGGTCGGCCTGGTATTCCCATTATACTTGGGACGAACACTCACATGGTTCGAGGTCTGTTGCAAACCTACCTTAAGGAAGTGGGAGATGTCTATATGAAAAGGATGGAAGAACTAGAACCAGCCCTGAGACAAGAATGTCATAAATTGGCTCTTGAGACCCAAACTGGACAGTTTCATTATTGGGGCCCCCAACCTGTTTCTCTAAAGCCTGGAGAAATTAAGTCTGTTACAGCTGTTGCAGTCTTGGGAGAAGGTATGTTTTCTGGGGATTGTCAGTTCTGCCTGGAATCCCTTCCTGAGGAAGACTCCATTAAAGGTTGGACTATTATGCCAGAAGTGAAAGACTGGAGAAGTCAGAAGATCGACATATTTGCAGTAACTGTCTTCAATCGATCTGCTACTGATATTTGTATAGATCATTGTCAGCAGTTGGGAGTTATCCACCTTCTGGAAGAGATAACCCCTCTCACGATGCTGACAGTAAATTGTGAAGAAAATTCTTCCAGAGACCTAAAGTTCAATCTGGATGGGTCCCACCTATCCCCAGAATGGACAGAGAGACTGTTGAAGGCTCTTAGATCCCGAGAAGGGGCCTTCTCTACAGGAGATATGGATGTGGGCTGTGCCAAAAGTGCCCAGCATAGCATTAGGCTGAATGATCCTGCTCCCTTTCGTGAGAGATCCCGACGAATTGCTCCTCGAGATATTGAAGATGTGAGAAACATACTTCAAGAAATGGAAGAGGCTGGAATTATTTGTGAGTCCAGAAGTCAGTATGCTTCTCCCATAGTCGTGGTGAGAAAGAAGAATGGTTCAGTGCGCCTGTGCATTGATTATCGCACATTGAATAAGAGAACTATCCCTGATCAGTATACACTGCCAAGGATAGAAGACCTCCTGAATGCCTTAACCGGGAGCAAGTGGTTTAGTGTCTTAGATCTACGGTCTGGATACTATCAAGTGCCTATGAGAGAAGAAGATCAGCAGAAGACTGCATTCATTTGTCCCTTGGGGTTTTTCCAATTTACCCGTATGCCACAAGGTGTAACCGGAGCTCCAGCCACTTTCCAACGACTAATGGAGAAGACATTAGGGGATCTGAATCCAAGGGAGTGTCTGGTCTACCTGGATGACATAATTGTATTTGGAAAGAATCCCGAAGAGCATGAAAAGCGGCTGCTGAAAGTGTTAGATCGTTTACAGGCTGAAGGTCTCAAACTTTCATTAGATAAGTGCAAATTTGCTCAGAATTCAGTTACATATGTTGGACACATCGTATCCGCTGAAGGAGTGGCCACAGACCCTGCCAAAATTGAAGCAGTTGTTAACTGGCCCAAACCAAGTAACATTGAGGAGTTGCGTTCTTTCTTGGGATTTTGTGGCTATTACCGGCGTTTTGTGGAAGGCTACTCCAAAATAGCCCGAAGTCTCCACAATCTTCTACAAGTGGAACCTGTTAAAAAGGGGCGCAAAATTCGTCACCCCAAAGACCCTATTGGGGAAAAGTGGACTTCAGAGTGTGAAGAGGCTTTTCAGCTTCTTAAACAGAAGATGACTGAGGCGCCCGTTCTAGCTTATGCTGATCCTGACAAGCCATATGTTTTACACGTGGATGCGAGTTTGGAAGGACTTGGGGGTGTCCTACACCAACCATATCCTGAAGGGCTTAGGCCAGTGGCCTATATCAGTCGGAGTTTAACCGGAAGTGAGAAGAATTATCCAGTACATAAATTAGAGTTCCTTGCCCTTAAGTGGGCTATTGTGGAGAAGTTGCATGATTACTTGTATGGTGTTAAGTTTGAGGTACGAACTGACAACAATCCTCTCACTTACATTTTGACTACAGCCAAGTTGGATGCTACAGGTCATCGGTGGTTAGCTGCGTTATCCAATTATGAGTTTTCATTGAAATACAAGGCAGGACCAACGAATGTGGGGGCTGATGCTCTATCTAGACGACCTGGATTGCCTGCAGTGAGAGATGAAGAGGAGTGGGTTGAGATCCCTGGCCCAGGAGTCAGAGCCCTTTGCCAAACCTCAACAGTGGAAAATGAGTGGGTAAATTTCTCAGAGTTGCGGTGTATAGACTCTCTCAGCTGTACGACAGAAGCCATTCCAGAGGCTATGTGCCTTCCAGCCACAATTCCCCTGTGGTCCATGATTTGAATAGAGGAAAAGCAAAAAGCCCAGAACCAAGATCCTGTAGTTGGTCGTTTGTTAAGAGCTGTGAAGACTAATAATCTTAAGCTTTTGAATGATTTACCCGCTGAGCTACAACAACAGTTTAAGAAGGAGTGGCGTCGATTCCATATTGAAAATAAACTCCTGTATCGTATTATACAATACCATGATCATCCTGGCAGGAAACAATTAGTCCTACCTCAAAGGTATAGAGGGATGGTTCTGAGGTCTCTTCATGACCACCATGGCCACTTAGGAGTAGACAAAACCTTTGGGTTGATACGAGATCGCTTCTACTGGCCTGGAATGAGAGAATCTGTAGAGCTGTATTGCCGGAGGTGCAGAAGATGCATCCAGAGGAAGACCCTACCTACCAGAGCTGCACCCATGGGCCACCTTAGGAGTTCGGGCCCCATGGATTTAGTCTGCATGGATTTTCTCTGCATAGAAGCCGATTCTACTGGCACCAGCAATGTTTTGGTGATTACTGATCATTTCACCAGGTACGCCCAAGCATACCCAACAAAAGATCAGAAAGCTGCCACTGTTGCTAAAGTATTATGGCAAAAGTTCTTTGTACATTATGGGTTCCCAAACCGGCTGCACTCCGATCAAGGTAGAGAATTTGAAAGTAAGCTTATTCATGAGATGTTGAAGCTACTTCAGATTGAAAAGTCTAGAACGACCCCATACCACCCTGAGGGAGATGCTCTTCCTGAGAGGTTCAACCGAACGCTGCTTAATATGTTAGGGACACTTAAAGATTGTGAGAAAAGGTCCTGGAGTCGGCATGTAGAAGCGATGGTTCATGCATACAATTGTACCCGGCATGAATCCACTGGCTTCTCCCCGTATTTTTTGATGTTTGGAAGAGAAGCAAGATTGCCCATTGACATCCGTCTGGGAGTGTCCTCAGATGGAATGAACCATGGATCTCACTACCGATATGTCAGGCAATTAAAGGAGAACTTACAAAAGGCTTATGGGTTGGCTGAGCAGGCCACAGCCAAGCTGAATGAAGATAACAAGCAAAGGTATGATACTAAAGTACGTTATAAGGACATTCAGCCTGGAGACAAAGTCCTACTGAGAAATTTAGGCATTCCAGGAAAACACAAGTTGGCTGACCGTTGGAAAGACATCTTGTTTGAAGTTGTTTCCAAGATCCCAGGGATTCCCGTGTACAGAATCAAGGGGCCTGAAGGCCGGATAAAGGCATGGCACAGGAATCACTTATTACCTGTGGCTTTTCCTGAAAATAGTCAGAGTAATGGAAATGAGGGCCCTAGTATGCAACCTCCATCAACAATTGACCCTGGAGAAGGTTCTAGTGGAGTTGTTCCTGTTAGCAGAGGAGCTGCTGAATCTGGCTGTGAACAAGACTGGTGGACTTTACCCCAACCTTCTGTCCACGATTCTCCTCCAAATTCTCTGAATCCTGAAAGCCCTAGCTTTGTCCCAGGTTCCTCTGAAAGAGACTTAAGTACTATGGGAGAACCAGAGCCTCAAGCGACTGGACCCCTCCCCAACAGTGCAAGGGGAAGACCTTGTGCTGAAGATACCAGAGGACTTCCTCAGAGGAATCTGGGTCGCAGCAGGAGAAATAGAAGGCCACCGAGGTTTCTAACATATGACAACATTGGGGAACCCACCTACTTTCAGTCCCAACCCATGTACAATAAATTGATAAATGTGTTGCACGCCCTAACCGAAATTCTTGGTGAGAGTGCTTTACTGTTCTAAGTCGCTGTTCGTGTATCACGTACCATGTTGTGTTTTACTGTTTTATACTTTGCTAGGATGTTCTGTTCCTGCCAGTGGGAGGCAGGATATTTTTTTTCGAGGCGGAAGGTGTAACCCAGTGCAGTTATTTTGTCTAATAACATTACAGCTGGGTTGTCATGGATACTGACCTTTCCTTCCAGCACCAGGTTACTTGTCTCCTCTGAGCCAATCAGTATCTCAATGGGACATATGTCAGTTTGCCTAAGCTAGGGAATGTTTCTCAGCCTATCAGAGGAGAGGGTCTAGGAAGAAACTTCTGGAAGAGCAGAGCTAAGCAGGGGAGTGAAGGAGGAAGAGAGACAGACTGTCCTCCCTGCTGCCTTTAGTGTGTGTACTGCTGACATCCAAGCAGTACATTGAAGTAGAAGTGTGCAGAGAATACAGCATGGTGCTGTATGCTTCCTGAGTGAGAGTGAGAGACTGCAAGTACCCAGAGCGTCCAAGTCCTGCATCCTGTACCAGTGAGGTGAAAGCAGAGCTGCAGACATCTGTGTGGGAAGACAGTTATACTCTCAGCCAGGAGGTTAAAGGGGCAGCATCCCAGAGCTGCCTGAAGACACTAAGGAGAGGTACTTAACTAATATATATCAACATATATATACTTTTCTCCCCGGGTAGCGCTACCTGCATCAAGGGCCCCAACAGTGCACCAACACTGGGACATCTGGGTGGGAAGAACACCTACATTTGGGGTGGGGGAGCGGGTGTTGGCAGTTATCTGTGTTAAATATATATATATTCTCAGGACTGTTCACCCACTGCTAGAACTGAACTGAATAGGCACAGCAGCTGGGTCTTTATATTATAATACCTGTTTATTTCAATATAGTCTATAAATAATTTGCATTTTAGTTGTGTGTGTTATTTTCTTGTGTGAAAGGGGCCATTTCTCAGTGGGTGGGTTCCCCTACTCAACATAGTATAAATCACTGAGTGGAGGCACTGCATAAAGAAAGAAGATGTCCCGATCTCCCAGCAATTGCGGAGGCTCAGGTTTCCTGTCACCAGCGTCACTGAAATTTGTAACTACCAGCCTGACAGCAGAGCAAGGTAAAAAAAGGGTTACATATATATATACACGAAGAGCCAAACGGGTTTTTTTGCTTTCTTTTGGATCAACAGCAACAAATTAACAAACATAGCATAGGCTGAACGCGTGTCTTTTTTCAGCCTATATAACTATGTAACAGATGAACAGTTTTCTGTTCCTAGTCACCCAGGTATACTAAAAATGTAAAATATCACCGGGAATGGACTTCAAATAGATTTTTCTCCTGGGAATTCATAGGGGTGCTAATAATTGCGTCGCACATTCTGTATATTTAACAATTTTTGGGGATAAGCCTGTGTTGTGTTTGCAATTATTTGATATCCATGAGAGCAGAGTATTTTTGTGTATTATTTGAAGAAAAGATCAAAGGGTTAAACAATAAAAACCAAACAATAACTATTGTAAAAGCAATAATTTTCACAGCCTCCTTTGCTCATATTTACCACGGGATATCAGCGGAGGGCGCTGTAACTACATGATTTCTGATAATAGACCTCGGTTTGCAAGCTTACAGTTCAGGAAGTGTGGCGTTCGGTGCAGATCAGGTCTGCGGAGAGCCGGATGGGATTAGTGTGCGTGGCACTCTCGGCCAGCGGGTATTTGCCGGTGTGACAGATGGCCGGTGATAAAGATCCAGTGACGCGTCTCTATGGTGACCTTTCATAATCAGTTATATGACGTCGTAACTCTGAATTATTAAATTGGCTCCATCTTAGTTTTATACTAGTTTAAGGAAATGCTGATCCTTCTATTATTACTAAAGGAGAAAAGGAATCGCGTTATATTAGGGATCTTTCCAGCGTAGGAATATACATGTCTTTCTATCTATACATATACACACACACAAGCATTTAAAATGTATAAGGTATGATTACATTCTCCCTCTCAGCAATAGAAGTAGGTGAGGAAATAGTTAACAGGGTCATCAAACATTTCGGAAGGAAACAGCTCAAGCTCGCAGGACCGGGGTTGTGTTTTAGGGGGTCTAACAATAGTGTGAATGTTTGGGATTTTTGGGAACTAAACTAATGTAGCTTTTTTCCACTTATTGATGCGAATAACTATTGTTTTGTGTGTTTCTATGGTTGTGTCTAATTTGTGTGGGATCATCAGAAATGGCAAAGAAGAATCTCGATTCAACTTACATATGGTAAAAATTAAAAAAAAAAAATATACATGGGGTACAAAAAAACCTGAAGGCGTTAAAAGGGTTAAAAACATACCATATAGCAAATACCAAAAACCATTCTCTGCCCACATCCCAGTGAAACCTGTACACGGTGGGCATCGCTCTGCACAGGGGGAGTCAAGAAATAGAACTCGGGGGGTCTTTATAAGCGGCGGCTATTGTGTGGCCAAAATACCAAGTAATTAGGGGGTTAAACATACAACGACCTTTAGGCTTAAAAAGGGGTTGGGGAAAGCGTATAAAGACACCCGCTTTATTTCTCAATCACAGGACTGTCCCCTGAATATCGGGGCATCTGATCATCCACTTCTATGAGTCGGCTGGGATAGCGAGTGTCAGCTCCGCGGTGAGGCAGAGACATTTGCTTGGGATGTAAAGGAAGCCCCGGGGAAGAGGGGCTCAGGGGGAGTGTTAGAAAACTCTATATTATTCTATATATGTATATGCACAAAGGTTCAAGTCTAGGCCATTCTTAATTATGCAGCTTAAAGAGGTGTAACCTGCTTGAAAAGTAACCAATCAGAATGATGCCTGCTATTAGAAGTAGATAAGAGGTTATATAAACCATGTAATCCAAACATGTAAACGTGTATGTGTGTTGTGTGCCTTGTCTCGATTCTGCGCATGATCGAAATAAATTAAAACTCTTTCTGAGGAGAATTCCACCATTAATTCAGCCAACAGGGAGTTCTAAGGGGGCTATTATATGGAGGAGTGGGTGGGGGGGGAGAAGTCCATACATCTTTATAACCTCTTTCTATGCGTCCGGCGGGCCAGAGGGATCAATGCGGAGTGGGCAACGCTGGGTTAATGCGCGGCTATAGTGGGTGACAGAGAAAGTGATTCTGGTGTAAAGTTTGGAAATGGTGAATTCCATTACTGTGACCCCGACTTACCAAACACAACGGCTTCACAACGCCTTCATTACAGAGACAGACATTCTGCGAGTTTCCATTCCTTCCAAGCATTTGTTCCGTGCTGTACTAAAAAAAAAAAATGGACAAAAAGGGATTTTTTTTTTTACAATACTTTGGCGAAAATAAAAGATTGCTTGTCCTTCCGGTATACTAAAGGTTAAACATGCCAGGAAAACAATAAGTTTTTTGTCACTGAACTAATATTTTTAGAAATGACACAGAGCAGATTGAGTGGAAGAAGAGGGCGACTGACACCAAAACGTGAGGGTCTTGTTTACCTTTTTGTTTTTTTTTTAATGATGTAATAGGTATATTAAGCGCTGCGTAATTGTTGGCACTATATAAAAGATAATAATTTCTGTTTTTCTAATGTGGCTGCCTGGTGTGTAAATGTCATCACTCTCAGCCAATTCCTGTACATGTACGGGTTCAAGATGCATTGTCAGTAAGAGGCTAGAGCAAGGGAGGGGAACATCCAGCCCGCAAAATCATTTGGTCTGGCCGTGCCAAGGCAACCGCTGACTGCCGCCAGGACCATCTTTAACTCAGGGCAAAAGGAGCAGCTGGCCCTTGAGCCTCCCATGGTCACTTCCACAGGGACCGCTGCTTATGTCTGGGTTGCTGGCATTCGGTGCGAGTAATGTGTCTTGTATGGGATGCTGGAATCCAGTGGAGTCACGTCACGTTATGTCACATTACCCTGCTTCATTCCTGCTTCCCCTGGGTGGTAAAAGAGAAGTTGTTCGCACCGAGTGCCAGCAACACAGAGGGAAGCAGCAACCCCCGCGAGCGGCACAGATAAATCTGCAGTTCAGGTAAAGTGATAGAAGAGGTTTATAAATTAGTATGTGGGATTGAGTGAATGAGTATCTGAATGAGGGAATATTTGTGAATGAGTATATGTGAAAGAGGGAATTAATGAGTTTCTGTGAATGAATGAATGTGTGTGATCGCATGTGTATGCAGGGAAGCATTGCATAGGGAGGATGTTTGAGGAAAAGATGCCACAGGGGGGCTTTTGACAGGGTCGGCTGCAGAGGGGCTTATGGACCAGGGATTTAGGATTGCTACATTCCTTTGGATTCTTTCTGGTGGATTATTGCATGGGTCAAGTACCCAGGATTATGCGAGCGTCACAAGGCCAGGCTGCCAGGAATACCATCCGGATTTAGCTACCGCCAAAAGGTAACCCTCACATGGAACTCCAACCCAGGCAGCCTGGTGACTGTTACCGGTATATAAACTTCTTATTGGAAAATAGTATTTGTTTTCACCTTCTGGTAAGGTTTATCCAAGTCGTGGAGCACTTGTGTGTCTATTGACCGGCCCCATCCACCGTTAAGCTTTTGGATTTCTTTTTTGGACTAATATCAGACACCTGCCCTTCCAGACCCTCACCATGATGTTCCTGGTAAGGTCCGGAACGCGGAGTTGGCCAGCGTATCCTTCCCCGATCCGTGGCGCCACCGATTGACTAAAACAGACTCCACTGAAGGCACCAGCCTGGCAGCTAAATGGAGATAACCCAGACTGGGAACTCTATTTACAAGATAATCCCCTTTACTGTGTACTCCCAGAGTTAAAGGGATTCGGGGTTGGGTGGTGTACCTATTTGCTACATGCCTCTGTTAGCTGTGTTAACCCCTTTAATATCTGCACAAAAATTGGTGGTCTTTTACCTCCTAAATAACCCAAAAGACCCATGCAATGCTGTACTCGGGAGATGTTGCTGAACGCATATTGGGTTGTTGTGTGACAGCGACATATACCAGGAGCGGTAAATTCATACATGAAGTAAAATGCATTGGGGGGGGGACACAAGAAAATACTACGGCAAACTGTAACAAAGGCTGGGGGTAAAATGTGTGCATGGAAAGAGTTCAAATATCAGCTTTTATAATACCCAGGGGTAAATTGAATTGGCTGGGTTCAAAGATATCCAAAATAGGATATGTGGGCAGAATTTTTAACCATCATGTCATATCATCCATAGGTGGTATCGGTGTACTCACATATTGGTGTGTTGTGTGACATATACCAGAAGACGTAAATTCACACCTGAAGTACATGTGTGAAAAAAAAAATACACAAAAAAATGACTACCATGAAGTTTGACAAGGATTGGTGGTAGAATTAAGGCATGGAAAGGGTTAAAATACCACCATTTAAAATACTTTGGGGTGTCTAGTTTTCAAAAATATATGATTTGATTGGGTAAATTGCATTGGCCGGCTTCAAAGATACCCGAAATGGCACATGGGGGGCAGAATGACCAGATTTGGGGGAAAATGCTATTGAAATAGCAAAACGCTACTTGTACTTATTGCCCCATAACGTGCAGAAAGAAAGGGAACAATAAATAAATAAATAAAAACACTGAGTATTTCTTAACTCAGGAGAAATAGTAGAATCTATCTAGCAGGTTTTTTTTCATTAGTTTTTGCAGATGAGTAAAAGATTTTTCAAATAAAAAGTGAGAAAAAGTCTTTTTTTTTTTTTTTAACAAACATCACCTTATTTTATCATTTTTTATAGTAAATTAGATGATATGATAAAAAGTTATCTAAAGAAAGCCCTTCTTGTCCCCAAAAAACCCCAAATATACAATGTTTGTGAGTGCACGAAATCAGAGAAGAAAATTACAGCTAAACTGGAAAAATGTTAAAAAAGCCAAAGTGTACTACGAGTAAGAAACAGTCTTGTCATTAAGGGGTTAATGAATAAGGGAGCTATATAACAACTATCCGTATGAGGGTCCTGACTGGTGATTCCTCAGCCCTCAAACAGGGGTACACAACCGGAGCAAGTGATGGCGGTGTTTAAAATATGTCACCAGGAACTGAGCCAGAGCAGACCACCAAAATATCGTACCAGGCTATCCAAACCTTCAGAGACCCAGAGAATGAGACAGACCGGGTTACAGCCGAGGTGTGTGAGCTGGAACACCAGCAGTGGCAGGTAGAGTCTGCGTCCGTAGACTGGAGGGACGATCTCTCCCATCCCAACTTCGAAGCATACTGGGCACAGTACTGGACAATGTGGGATCTACCAGTTCCACTCGTTGGGGAGAACCCGTTGCCAGGGTGGGAAGAAGAATCGAAAGGTCTCCTACAGGCCCGGACTGGGACAAAAAATAGGCCCGGGCATTTAAGACTGAGCAGCCCATTTTTTTGCTAAACCAAATTCTGACAAATGTAATATACCATTTCTTGTTGTCTATTAGTTATGTGTCAGCATTCTTTTGTCACTGTAATCATTTAGCATTACATAAATATATACCGTATTTGCTCGATTATAAGACGACCCTGATTATAAGACGACCCCCCAAAATCTGAATATAAATTTATGAAAAAAAGAAAAAGCCTGAATATAAGACGACCCTATAGGAAAAAAGTTTTACCAGTAAATGTTAATTCATCTAAACAATTTTTTTTAATAAAAGCTATGCTTGAGAAAAATATTTTGTTTTCATTTCCTTTTTTTACAACCTGCCCCCCCCGAAATGCCTTATACACCCTATAAGCCACTGTGCCCCATAATATGTCTTTTAACCCTCTATATGCCACTGTGCCCCATGATATGCCTTTTAACCCTCTATATGCCACTGTCCCCATGATATGCCAAGTCTACAGTTTGGCTGGCCCAAATGTGTGCAACTGAGCACCGCAATCATGGATGTGATCGCAGCGTGATCGCATATGTGGCAGGCTCAGTTGGCCTGATCTGAAGTCTGAGTTTCCTCCCTACAGTGCTATGAGTTACAGCATTGCAGGGAGAAAACTCAGACCAGCCCAACTGAGCCTGCCACTTCTCGCTCAGCCAATTGTCTAGGCGGAGCAATGTGATGTCAGGTAAGTACGCAGCCCCATGACTGCAATATGCACAGTGGCGACAATAGAAACAATATAATGGGGGGGGACACATAAGATACCACAGCCAAAAGGGGGGGCACACATTAATAATTTCCACCATTAAATTATATTACTGAAAAAACACATATACATATATATATATATATATATATATATACACACACACATACATAATACTTGGTCATTCAACATGGGAAGCCTGAAGCCACAATTTAGCGCGACTAATCTTTGAAATAAATATTATAGAGTAAATAACACACTACCTTAACTTTTCGGCTCTGCCGCACAGACACCCAAACACACACACCAGGACAGGCTCTGCCACACCGACACCCAAACACACACACCAGGACAGGCTCTGCCACACCGACACCCAGACACACACACACACACCAAGACAGGCACTGCCACACCAACACCCAAACACACACACACCAGGACAGGCTTTGCCACACTAACACCCATACACACACACACACTAGGACAGGCTCTGCCACACTGATAACCAAAAACACACAAACAGCAGGACACAATCTACGACACAAAATAAATAAAGGCTCCAGGCACTCAAGGGTTCCAGCTCAGGCAGATTTATTAAAGGAAGACAGCAACAACGTTTCGACCTCACAATGAGGTCTTTCTCTCATTGTGAGGTTGAAACGTTGTTGCTGTCTTCTTTTAATAAATCTGGACCTGGCCTCACCCTTCCTCTGCCCCTGCAAAGCGGAACAGAGGAAGGGATAGGCGGGACAGTGTAACGTTCACCCTTCGCTGTATGGACTTGGTTAAACTTTGTGCCATTCATTTTACGTTTGGAGCCACTAGTGGCCGTCCTTGCCATTCAGAACCACTCAGACCAATTATCAGGTCCAGCTGCAGTTGTTACCTGATCAAGTCAGCCTTTATAAACCTGCCCAGCCCTGCAGTCTGGGCCTTGACATTGAAGTTAGAGGACTACCTGTTTGGTATGTTTGGTACCTGCCGTGTTCCAGTACCTGCCGTGTTCCAGTACCTGCCGTGTTCCAGTACCTGCCGTGTTCCAGTACCTGCCATGTTCCAGTACCTGCCATGTTCCAGTACCTGCCGTGTTCCAGTACCTGCCGTGTTCCTGAGTTGCGGCCTGCGCCTCACTAGTGGACTCCCAAGAGGAGTGCCCTGCATTGCGACTCCCAGGATGACTGCCCACTAGCGGACTACCCTGGTTGAGTGCCCTGCAAGTGGGCAATCTGCCGTGTTCCTGAGTTGCGGCCTGCGCCCCACTAAGTGGACTCCCAAGTAGAGAACCCTGCAAGTGGGCAACCTGCCGTGTTCCTGAGTTGCGGCCAGCGCCCCACTAGTGGACTCCCAAGAGGAGTGCCCTGCATCGCGACTCCCAGGATGACTGCCACTAGCGGACTACCCTGGTTGAGCGCCCTGCAAGTGGGCAACCTGCCGTGTGCCCTGCAAGTGGGCAACCTGCTGTGTGCCCTGGAAGAGGGCTTCTAGTCGTGTGCCCCGCAAGAGGGCTTCTAGCCGTGCCGTGTGCCCTGGAAGAGGGCTTCTAGTCGTGTGCCCCGCAAGAGGGCTTCTAGCCGTGCTGTGTGCCCTGCAAGAGGGCTTCCTGCCGTGTGTGCCCCAACCTGAGGGCTTCCAGCCAAGAGACATTCCTTGCTTCAGTTCTGCTTCCCTTATGAGGTTTGCCCCATCCGTGTGTTCTGTTTGTCTCAGTCTGCAGTCCAAAGGTATGTCTCTGTGTTATGTGTTTTGATTACGTCTGGTTTGTTCCATACCACTGTCATGCAGGGATTAGCGTTAGGACCCACCGTCATTGGAGTACTTTGGCGTAGTGGCGTATAAGCATACTATGGCCATATCATGTAACGGAATCTCCAATAGTTATCAAATAGTCCTAGGCTAGTTTCTGTATAGTGGTGTCCTGTCTTGTTCATGTATGTTGTATCCCCTGCACCTGGGCTCCTTATCTACCTGTGTCCTCGGTTCGTGACAGACAGAGACCCAAAATCGTGACTGTCCTGCCTAAAATCGGGACAGTTGGGGGTCATGACCATCTACCCTCTCCCCTACCCACCATCTAACCTCTCTCCCCTTTGTAGTTCACTTACCTTGAAGTTCTGTGGTGGAGAAAACTGAGGGGCACCGAGCGGTTGCTAGGCACCCCTCTGTCTCCTCCGCGTGTCAGGCTCATCATATCTCAGCCCTTGGAGTCCAGCGCGTAGGAGTGTAAGAGCGCATACAGTGATAACAACACACTTCAAAAATGAGACACAGGAGGAATGTTTGGTTATAGGTATATTAACCCCTTCCGTACCGGGACATACCCGGTACTTCCTGGTCACCATGTCACCGTCAGACCGTGACGTACCAGGTACGTCATCCCCCAAAAACACCCCCACATCACCACAATCGTGGTGATCGTGGGGGGCGCTGCTGCTGCTGTCTGCCCAGGTGTCTGGGAAGACCAGAACAGCCACCCCGAGCCTTTGATCACTCCCACGGAGTGATTCTATAGGCTGAAAACGTGATTGCAGGAAAAACAGCAACCACAGGCAGCTTCAGGGAAGGGGGTTGTGTGTCGATTGGGTCCCCACTTCCAGGTCAAATGCTGTGAGTTTAGTAAGTGGCCTGATGATGATCAGATCACTCCTGGCCAATAGGAGTGATCTGATCATTATGGCAGCCCCTGGATGACCCTGCCTTAGAAAGAGAGAGGGGTCATCTAGGGTAATTGTGGGAAAAAAAGAATATTAAAAAAAAATACATAATTATTACCTGATCACTTGTCGGTGACATTTTAAGTCACTGATTGTTGATCGGCCTAAACTTGTCACCAACAAGCCTGAAAACTCTCAAAATTACCCTAGTTGAACACCTTGACTTGTCTACTGTTCATGAACATATACATTTACGGGGTTATTTAATTTGGGGGGCTTCTAAAATGTCCCAAATGGGATATAGGCCCAGCAAACCAATTTCTGAAAATTCCAAAATTGAAAACTAAAACCTGCATGTTCCAGTTTTGCCCTCATAGCTTCCTAAAAAAATGCATGAACCGGGGGATGTTGGTGAACACAATTTGGTGTTTTTTTTCTGCAGTTGCACATATTCTATACAAAATATAATATGAAATCTAAAGCAACATTGCAACATATGCAAAAAAAAAAAAAAAACACAAAAATATAAAAATACATCAAAATTTGGCAGCAATTGGTGATAAAATCCCTGTTTGAAAAGTGTCAAACTGACCCTAGTTGTACACCTTGACTTATCTACTGTTTATAAACATATAATTTTGGGGGGATAATCAGTATCTGTGACAACTATTGCAGTTATTAGACTACCATGCCAAATTTGAAAAAAAATTACATTTCAAAAACGTGATGCATGCCTTTCAATATTTGTCCCATACTGGTCAAAATAGATAAAAATCCTGGCCATGTTGGGTGGTTTCCAAATCAGGACAAGTTAATGAATATATTTTGGATAATTTTTTCCCATTGGTTCAATGTGTGTACAATTTGTATGTATACAAAACTGTTAAAAATTTGTTTTTTTTTTTCAATCCCCCCACCTTTTCACGTTTATTTCAAACAAAACAATGTACTACCCAGCTTAATATGGTTTCAAATGAAAGTCCTACTTGTGCTGAAAAAAACAATATATGATTTGTGTGTGGGGGTGCACTAATTGAGAAGAGAGAAATTACAGTTGAAGAAAGACATAGCAAAAACACAAAAAAGTCTCCGGTCTTAGTAACAAAAACCCAGTCCTGAAGGGGTTAAACAAAGCAAAGCAGACATCTCACCATAAGCAGCAGAGTAGGAGGCATATCATGTATACAGACTGCTGGAGAGTATGAAGGTAGAAAAGTCCAGGTAAGTATCCAAAAGGGTCAGGGACAGGTAGCAAGCAAAAAGGGGAAATCCAGTAGGCAGTCCGGGTCAAACAGGTAACAGGCTGGCAAAAGGGTAAATCCAAAAGGCAGTCCAAGTCAAAAAGGTAACAGGCAGGCAGGTAAATCCAATAGACAGATCCAAAGTCTGGCATGAACTGTAGCTCCAAAGAACTTAATGAGGTCAGGTGTGAGTGGTCTAGGCTTCAGGTGAGGGAGGCAGGGTAATAGCATAACAAAACACAGCTGAACAGAAATACACAGCTGGACATGAATTATATACATAGCCAGACATTCATACATGGTACAGGATGCCACAAAGGACAGGGAACAAGGCAAGGAACCCAGGGGATGGAGTGAGTAGCTGAGATCCTCAGATGTATAAGGGAAAGAGGGCAAAGGTACATAAAATACATTCACACAAATAAACAGGACAGCTAGCTGCGGAGAGGAGTTCAACTCCAGGCAGACCTCTCTAAGGGGAGGCCACGCCTGGCAGTTTGCAGGGCAGTTTGCAGGGCTGGGGCTGAATCCTTTTAGTTTTTTTTTTTTTTTTTGACGCGGTCACCCTAGGTTGGGTGGTTCCAAATTCGCCAGAGGGGTCAACGGGGGGAGGAGGAATAACCTAGCCCTCCTGTAGCGACGTCACTGAATATGCGAATAACAAGACGGCCAAAACTCGTTACAGATTTTTTTTTCTCAATTACAGCTAGACTGGCCTGGCCCACTGGGTTAATTTAAGGGGCAGTTATGGTTAATGGGGTGTTTAGGGGTAAATTTGATGCCGAGAACTGAGGGTTAATTTAATTAATTTAATAAAGTTAACTTAAGGTGCAGTTAGAGGTAAAGGGGGGCAAACTAAGGGTAATCTAAATACTAGGGGAAGTGAAGATTATTAATGTATTTTTTTTTTTAAACTATGGTGTCAGTGATATTCTCTGAATGATTCGACTCCCTGTAAGATTCGAATCATATGAATCATTGAATCATTCGAATCGTTGCTCTATGAATGAATAAACTGTAACCTGATCCCAGAGTCTGTGTCTGAGTGCTCTGCAGATGACTCACAGCTCTAGGATCAGGTTACAACTGCATGATTCACAGATTGAACCGCTACAAATGAATCGTTCAGTCTACTGAACCGATTCATCCGGATCACTAAAAAGAACCGGATCAAATGAACGATTCGTTCATGATCTGGACATCATCACTAGTTCCTTGGGTAGCAGGAGCATATGGGGGCAATATGCAAGGGTGGGGGGGCAATATGCAAGGGTGGGGGGGCAGCCTCCCAGTAGAAGTGGTAGAGGGTAGTACAGTGAGGGGATTAAACATGCATGGGATAGACATACGGCTCCTGAATCTAAGACGAGACCAACGACTGATTAAGGTTTGTGTCTTTACAGCAGGAGAAACGGGCGACTAGACGGGGGCCAGATGGATCTTTGTAAACTCTGAGTTCTAGAAACAGAGAAACTGAAAACAAACATTCACGACAAGAAGCACGAGAAGGACGAGAAGGATCGTGTAAAAAAAAAACTCACCTGTGATCTGGAGATGTGAATCCTCCTGTGTCGGAACGCAACGTGTTTTCAAAGCGCTGAAGACTTTTTTTTTATAGGAGGAACAAGGTGATTGGCTCCGCCCTTTCCACATATGATAAACATATACACTAAATAATATATAGCGCGTCATTCAAATAACGCTGTGTGAAGGCAAACTGCTTAAAACTTTTTTACTTAGTAAATGAATGGAATCATATTGTGATCTCCTATCCTGCTGCAGCTACAATAAAGGGTTAACCTCAATGCCGCTGAATATTATCTGACAGCCAGGAGCTGAAGAATAGAACATTTCTGTAAATACTGCAGATACTTTGAAGAATAAAATCATTTCCCACACAAGCGTTTAATAGCATTTAATATTCCTAATAAATGACCTCATAAAATAAAGATTACGTTTCTCGGGGTTTTTCCGCGCAGGTTTTATTTTATGAGGTCATTTACCTGCAGTATATACAGTTATATGATTTTATTTTATAATAGATCTGTAATAAGCATTTACAAAAATGTCCTCTCTTCAGCTCCTGATCGTCAGTTAATATTCGTCGGCACATATTTATTATTCGATTATTTGTACTGCGCCAACACACAGAGAGCGCCACACTGCTCAGCGACTAAGCCCGCGGTAATGTGCGGCGGGAATACGGATATCACCTTATCTATAACATTCATATTTGGGGTGCAGAAACTTACCGGAGGTGGGGGTTAATTTAGGGGCAGTTACGGTTAATGGGGTCTTTAGGGTTAATTTAATGGGGAGGACTCAGGGGTTAGGCGTAAAGGGGGGAAAACTAAAGGGAATCTAAATCCTGGGGCAGTGAAGATGAATCCGGTGTTTAGTTATAAAAGTATTGTTGTCTCCGCGTTCTCTTCTCATACGGATCATCTGAAGTCTGAATCGTTATATTTTATGTCATTTATATTTTATATTCATTATGTGGGGCGCGTGATATATACAGAGATATAAATACACGTAGGGACGTTGTGATTGGATGCACGTTAGGATTTGGCAGTAAATATTTATACTGTATATATATATATATGTAACAGGGCTTTACATGGGGGCATCAATACTCCGGTGGTCTTTTACCCCAGTTACCTCCTTAAGCTCTGAAGGGCAATCCTGAGCTTGCGAGAGTTGGCGCACATGGCTTCCGTATTGCCCCCTTCCCGGGGTATGTGGGGTCCGGTTGGGAACAGATCTAATCCACCAATAGACGCTGACACGGAGCGGATTATACAGAACTTTGTACTGCGCGATAACGCAATACACTGCAGGAATAAAGGGGTTAAATACCTGCAGGAGAGAATGCTTTTTTATGCTGGGGAGGAATTATTCTCGCTGGGGGCAAATTCCAGAATTGCACCTGCTGATTTATAAACAATTCCTCCAAATAACCTTCGGACCCCATCCCTCAATCTATCCTGTTTTCAAACTAGATAAGCTGGCGGCTGACATGTGACGTTAACAAACCGGGCTGTTTTATTTTTTATACCCTTCGCCCCCGCGGCTGTCGTAACGTTCCTGAAGCCCATGGAGCAGCCCAGCTTAGGCGGAGTGGGCCTTGACAGAGCTAGGTGGTGTGCAAAAAGGAAGGATTTAATTTAATTGGTTTAGAGTTGTTATGGGTGGGGTTATTATTAAGGTATATAAGTGGCAACCATTTTGTAAACGGTCACTTAACTGCTTATCCAAATCCTGGTTGTCCCACCCTCCCTCCCTTTAAGGTGGGTTGTGGGGGGTGACTACCATGTTTTGTCACAGCGGCGGGGTTAGTTGGGGATTATTGCCTAATACGGTGGTTTGTTATGTTTTGGTTTAATAATTTGACTTGGTTCAAGTTATTGGTGTAGGTTTCGAGCTGGCCTGTGGCTCAGAACCTGGGGTGGTGTAGGGGTGTCTCGGTATGCCCCTGCATTGGTGTGTGGTTAAATTGGTGGTGTGGGGGTGTCTCGGTATGCCCCTGCAGTGGTAATTTGGTTAAATCGGTGGTGTAGGGGTGTCTCGGTATGCCCCTACATAGTTTTAATTTGGTTAAACGGTCTGGTAGGGGTGTCTCGGTACATCCCTATTGTGGTCAATATGTTAATATGTTAATATGTTAATGTGGAGGCACCTGGTAAGTGTTGGTGCCATTATATGGTTAATTTATTGGTTATGTGAGGTCATTGTCAGTGTTAATAAGATGTAAACTGTTAATTATGTTAACCAGGGTGGCTGGGTTGACAATGACCTCTAAATATTGTATATCTGTTAATAAAGCTGTGGACAAAATATTTTGCACCCAAATAAAGTGTCTGAGTCATTATTTGGGTATGGGGTACGGTCTTCCTGGGGCACAAACTCAACTATGCGCTTGTCATGAGCTGTTCGGGTTTAGCTGTAATTTTCTTCTCTCTCATTTCCTGAACCCACGAGTTATAAATTGTTTGTTTCAGGACAAGAAGGACTTTCTTCAGATGCCATTTTTTGATCGAATCATAATTTCCTATAAAAAATAATAAAATATGATGAAATGGGTCGCACTTTTATTGAAGAACTTCCACGTCACCAGCCATGATTTCCCAACACAGGGCCGGGTTGGTATAACGAGGCGGCCCCGACATTTACACGCCGGCCGGACGATACCCTCTGCTTTTATTAATCTGTGACATCATTTACTTACAGAACGTAACTCCAAGACGCTCTAAATATTAATGATGTCACTGATTAGAATAATCGCATTTGGTGAAGATGATCCATTTATTGGCCAAGTGAAGTATAACGGATTGCAAGCTTTGGAGACTCTCCGGGTCTCTTCTTCCGGCTCGTTCTATATATTGCCCATATATATATATATATAACAGTATGGCCGCCGCGGTGCTCGATACCGTTCATTACATAGTCGTGCCGATCCGGCTCCAGTTTTTACAGGTTTAGAGAATCCGTTCCTTGGAGCGTTGCGGAGCTGCATGTGATTGCGTGTGAATGCGTGTGAATGTGCGACGCGTGACGCGTGTAAATCTAAAGGGACATCGTTATATAGATTACAGGACACCGTGTGTTAATCAATGCTTTATGTTTCTTCGGGATGAGTCGGTATAAACTCTCCGTTACTTTTGGGTAATTTGAGAGATTCATCGTCTTTGTGATGTTACGCGCGCTGCCGCGGCTCCCTCTCCGGCTGCTAACGCCGGCTCGCCGGGCGTCGGCAACCCCACCTCCGTCCCGCACGCGGGTTGCCGACGGGTTACACGCGCCGCTGCTGCACTCACCTTGGCCGCTCACGCTGGGTGCCCCGACGTCGGCGGCTCCGCCTCCGGTGCTGCCCCGGTCACTCGGGGGGCTTGCGGTCCTTCTTCGTCGGGCGCGCGCACCCGCTCACGCTCCAGGCGCGTCGCCGCGCGCACACACACGCCGGGAAAACGGCGGAAGTGCGCCATCTGGTGGTGGTTCCAGACAACGCACCTGAAATCAATTTAGGGCGCGACACGCTCTACGGCGCCGCTGATGACATGAGTGTTTCCTTTTCTATTTAAACCCCATTCGTTTGCCTTGTCTTTGCCCGTTCTAACGTTCTCTGGCGTTGGGTGTGCTATAGTTCTCATTCTAGTTTGATCTCTGCCTTGTGTACCGACCTCTTGCCTGTTTAAACGACCACGATTCTTCTCTGCCTGCCTACGAACCCGGACCTGTTTACCGTTTTGCACCTGATCTACCTGCCCTGACCTCGGATTGTTTTTGACCTTGCTGCCTGCTGTTGCCCTCGACCTCGGACTGTGTTCTGGACTTTCTTTAGCTGTGCTTACCTGCATTGTTGGATCCCTCGTCTACCTGACCGTAACATGTGATAATATCTTTAGAAAGTCCTGGGGCTGGAAACAATCTCTAGTGTCTGTGTCTGAGGCTCATGCGCATCCTCCGGCCCCCCGCCTCTCCTGCAGCATTAACCCTGCGATCAGTCGGCTGCCTACCCTGTCATGCTGCCCTTTAACCTATATGTTATATATATATATATATATATATATATATATATATATAACGTGTTTCCCGGGGTTGCCTGGAGGCTTTTAGTGCAATCCGAACAAAAAAATAAACAACTCCTCCGAATTTTTGGAAAAACTGTCCGACTCCTCGTTCCGTGATAAAGCGCAGCAGACGATGAGAGAACTTTTGGTAAATCAGGAAGAAATGTATTCACGGAGAGAAGGAGCCGAGTCGGTTACACGGCAGTAATACGCAGGCTCTAAAAACAACCATTTTCTCCAACCTTTCATACCTTGTCTTAAAAGGATCGGGTGTATTTGCACAAGCTAATTATTCCAGATTAAAGGGGCAGTTTCCACAGTATATAGGGGCAGTTTCCCGTATATAGGGACAGTTTACAGTTTATTGGGACAGTTTCCGGTATTTAGGGGCAGTTTTGTTCAGTAAAGAATGTGAGGATTTTACATTTTTGTAACAAACGACATTCTTACCTCTCTTCTACATTGGAGATTCTGGGCCAAGGTCTCCTCACCCTGTACTTTACACAGCAGCAGCCGTTATAACAAATACATTCCGGTATCTGCTGAAGAGAAGTTTAACCCTCTGTCTCCTGCAACACCGAAGGCAGCTTAAGTCCCAAAAAATTAGAAATATTTAATGTCTCCATTATTGCATTTATGAAAATGTCTCCTGACTGCAGAGATGGAATTAGGGCCGGCCTGAGGGGTGTGTGACCTGTGCGGCCACACAAGGCCCCATGGCAACAGGGGCGCCTGCCCGGGACTTAAATTAAAACATCGTTTTTTTGTTTTGTTTTTTTTAACTTTATTTAACATGGAGGATGTTAAATAAAGTTAAAACAACAAAAAAAACCCTGATGCTTTAATTTAAGTCCCGGGCTGGGGCGCCGAGCGGTTGCTCGTGAAGTTTTCAGCAACCGCTCTGCGCCCCTCTCTCCGTGACTCCGTCACGCGGTGCCGGCGTTTCATGCTGAGCACCAAAATATGATGTCATATTCCGACGCTCAGCTGTGAAGCGTGCACCACGGCCTCCCGCTCCCACCAAGGGTAAGTAAGGATAATGAGAAGTAGGGAGATGGGGGGAAGGCAGTGAGAAGTAGGGAGAGGGGGGAAGGCAGTGAGACGGGGCAGAGGGGGGGCAGTGAGAAGGGGCAGGGGGCAGTAAGATGGGGCAGAGGTGGTAGATAGTGATAAAGGGGGAGAGGGGATAGAAAGGGAAGTTTTGTGACAAGATTTTTTCCCTTTCTTTTTGGGGGATGGGGGGTCGCCAGAGGAGTAGTCCGCACAGGACGCCAGAAAACCTAAGGCCGGCTCTGGCTGGAATCAATACGTCTAATCACAGAAACATCTTCTCTAATACAATATTTCAAAGGACGACTTATCCGACCTGATATATTATATATTACAAGAAGTACGTGTGATCATGTATACAACAATCAATAAAATCTTTATTAATATTAATATTATATTTTTATATCTCTACAGGAATGTAATCTCCGTTCACAGTCACGTCATCTCGCTGACCGCATGTTACTGTATAAATATATATATACGTATCATACGCCTGAAGAAGAGACCCGGATGGTCTCCGAAGCTTCCAATCCATTATAAACGTATCACCTTCACCAATGTGCTCTCTTTTTCTAAGTCTTGGGGCTGGAAACAATCTCTAGTGTCTGAGGCTCATGCGCAGCGCACTAAACTAATGCAGGGAGACTCCAGAAAGGGCCTGACATGACTAAGATATTCCTCCCCACAATCTGCCGGCCCGACATAAACTCATTGCCTATGGACAGTGCATTACACGGCGCTGTACCGGTGGATGTCTCAGACACACTTGTTACACCGGCGTTACATCGCCCCCGCCGCACTACATCGCCGCCCACTGCGTTACATCGCCCCCGCTGTGTCTGTGTTAAGACTGAATCCCCGACCCCCTCACTGACATTATTTGCCCCTCCTGAGATCCGGTCTCCACGACCTACTTACTTCCTCCGGCCCCCCCGCCTCTCCTGCAGCATTAACCCTGCGATCAGCCGGCTGCCTACCCTGCCATGCTGCCCTTAGACCTATATGTTTCTATATTTATATATAATGCGTTTCCCGGGGCTGCCTGGAGGCTTTCACTGGAATCTGCATGAAAACTTTGAAAGATGTAAAAAAAAAAACTGTCCGACTCCTCGTTCCGTGATAAAGCGCAGCAGACGATGAGTGAGCCGAGCCGGTTACACGGCAGTAATACGCCACCTCTAAATTTTCTCCGCACCAGGGATTATTCTGGTAAGTTTTGTTCAGTAAAGAATGTGAGGCTTTTAGATTTTTGTAACAAATATCATTCTTATTTCTCTTCTACATTGGAGATTCTGGGTCGATGTCTCCTCAGCCTGTACTTTACACAGCAGCAGCCGTTATAATAAATACATTCCGGTATCTGCTGAAGAGAAGTTTAACCCTTTGTCTCCTGCAATACCGAAGGGAGCTTTAGTTCCAAAAAATGAGAAATATTTGATGTCTCCATTATTGCGTTTATGAAAATGTCTCCTGACTGCAGAGCTGGAATCAATGCGTCTAATCGCAGAAACATCTTCTCTGATACAATATTACAGAGGACGACTTATACCACCTGATATATTATATATTACAAGAAGTACGTGTGATCATATATACAACAATCAATAAAATCTTTCATAATATTAATATTATATTTTACATCACTACAGGAATGTAATCTCCGTTCACAGTCACGTCATCTCGCTGACCGCATGTTACTATATATATATATATACGTATAATACGCCTGAAGAAGAGACCCGGATGGTCTCCAAAGCTTCCAATCCATTATAAACGTATCATCTTCACCAATGTGCTCTCTCTCTTTCTATGGCTGACGCGGCGCTCTATTCCTTTTAATAACAGAATCGCGGCCGATACGGCTCCAGTTATTCCAGGTTTAGAATCCATTATATGGAGCAGCGCAGAGCTGGGGCTTTCTGTCCAGGACTGGGGCAAAAATCAAATACCCCCCCCCAATATCTCGTGATACCAGAAATAAACACCCCAAATATTCAGATTGAAAAGGCTGCAGCTTTATTAACCAGAAACAACATACATAAAGTAAATAAAACTATTAGGAGTGGACACTCATACTGCTAACCACAGGAACGATCCCATAACCAATCATGGCTACTGAGGGACTTTAACCCATGTGGAGATCCATCCAGCGCTACTCCCAGCCGTTCTTCCTTTTAACCCTCTAGCCGCCAGTCACCAGCTCACCTTCTGGCTGTTATAATGACATCCACCATAAACTCAAATCAAAGTTCCAAACTCGGGCCAGATCTCCCCCTTATCCACTCATCTCTGCCAAGGAAGGGAGCTTGACCCAAATATCAGCCCAGTAATTAGCAACTGGCATTAGTCTGCATTCTACATGGGGTTAAACAAAATTCCCCTACTGGACCAATACAGTTACACTGCACATATTTCACCCCCACACACTATTATTTCTTACGATATGGTGTAATTTTACTGTGGGAATTTAAAGGAATAGCACCCCAAATATCAGCCCAGTAGTTAGCAAAGATCATTTTTCAACATTCTACATGGGGTTAAAAGAAATTCTCTATTGGACCAACACAGTTACACTGCACATATCTCACACACCCTCCACTATAATATCTTACAATATGGTGTGTTTTTACTGTGGAATTTTTTTTTCTTTTTTTCTTCTTTTAATTTTGTTTTTATTGTAAATTTTTCAATACATGTAAAGACACAAACAAAAAAAACCCCACAAACATTTAACAGTCTTAAATTTGAATACACATAAAAAGTATAGCTATTCCCAATCGGGAATAAATTCAATATATTTAACATATTGCATATTGTTAATTTACATGAATATTTTTTTTTTTTTTAAATGATAAAGCCGGGGTATGTGTTAGTTAATAATTAGATCATAAATTCTTTAATTTTATAATCCAGTCCTCATAAATAGTTTTATGTTTTTTTCTTTTGTAGACTAATCCAGCACAAGCCACTTTCCATTTGCAGTTGGTATAAAATCTGATTTCTTAATTGCAATTGTGAAAAGGGTTTACTTTCTTTCCAGTTTTTTGCAATTATCATTTTTGAAGCTGCAAATACATGAATAATTAACATCTTTTTCCTTGGAGAAGAGATAGTTCTGGTATTCTATTAATCCTAATTTACAGGTCCACCACATGTGTTGAAAGTCTCCTTTTTCCTGATTACATTGCCAACAAATATCTGATGAGTTTGGGTACATAGATTTTATTTTTGTCGGTATTAGGTACCATACATTTTGAGGTTTACTTTGGAGTTCCTTGTCTCCTTTATATCTTGCCTGTGTGAAGAAAGATTTTATTCTTAGATAATTAAATATTTCTGAACCAGATAAGTTATATTCCTGGGACAACTGTTCAAATGTTTTTATTTCATCCTGAAGGATGATATCTTTTATATCCATAATCCCTCTCAATTTCCACGACCCTAGATTTAAATCAGGAATAATAGATTCTATGATCTCCAGTTCTGCGTTATCTAGAACTTTATTAGTTAAATCAAGTTTTTTCCTAATCTTTTTCCATTCTTGTGAAATATCTCTTATATTAATTTGTATTTCTTGTCCTCTTCCTCCTATTTTTTTTTGTAACTGCCACATATACGTTGACAAGTTAATATTCAACAAGGATCTTTCTATTTTATACCAAACTTGATTAATATTCATTTGAGATTGTAGATTATATAAATGCCATAATATATCCGCTTCGTATATACTTTTAACTCTAGGGTAATTTAGGCCTCCTCTATTTATTTTTTTTGCCATGTATTTGATACTAATTCTCATTTTTTTCCATTATTAATACATTTATTTATGCTTGCTTGTAATAAATTAATCCAGGGACATGGAATTTTTAACGGAATTAAAAAAAAAAAATCAATTTCGGAAGTATATATGCTCTAATTATGTTTATTCTTCCGATCCAGGACAAGTGTGTATTTCGCCATTCTTTTAATAAAAAGTTTGTTTCTTGTAAGAGAGGCAAAACATTTCTTTCAACTATATCTTCTACTTTAGGTGTAATTTTTAGTCCTAAATAATTAAGGTCTAGCAATTTCCACGTAAATGTATATTCTCGTTGTATTATTTGCTTAATATATATTGGTATATTTAACGGGAGAATTTCCGATTTTTCTATATTTATCTTATAATTTGAAATACTAGAATATTTTTAATCAGTATCATAAGAGCCTTTATGGATTTCTCTGGTTGTTCTAACGTTATAAGGATATCGTCTGCATAAAGACCTATTTTTGATTCTTCCTGTAAATAGTTAAAACCTTTTATCTCATCATTTTTCTATAGCCAAAATCTCCATTGTCATTATGTATAATAGGGGTGAAAGGGGACAACCCTGCCAAGTCCCATTTGTTAACTTAAACCAATCTGCTTTAATGTTTTGCCCTATTGTTCTTGCCGTAGAGTTTGAATATAGACAATGAATTGCCGTAATAAAAGTTCCTTCCGAAAGACCAAATAGAGTGAAACATAAATTCCCAATTTACCCGTCAAAGGCTTTCTCTGCATCTAATGCAAGTATGCATAGTATTTTTTTCCCCAAATTTGAAATGTCCAACATATCTATAATACGTCTGATATTGTTATGTTTGTCTGTTTGGGACATAGCCTATTGGATCTGGGTGGATTAAAATTGCTATCACTTGTTTCAATCTATTCGCCAAAATTGCAGCATAAATTTTCATATCTTCATTGATAAGAGAAATTGGTCTATAATTTCTTATTTCTTCTACGTCTTTTTTAGATTTAAGTATAGGGCGTATATTCGCTCTTAAAAGTTCTTCAGGAGCAACTCCTTTCATTCTTAGTTCGTTATACATAGCTGTTAAAGGTTTAGTTATGTTATTTTTAATAATTTTGTAAAATTCTCCACTAAAGCCATCCAAACCTGGACTCTTTTGGTTTTTAAGATTTTCAATGACCTTTATTACCTCTATTTCTTCTATCGGTTGATTTAATTCTTTCAGTTGGTCTATAGAAATTTTTGGAATAGATAAATCATCTAGAAAATGTTTGACTTCCTCTGGGTTTGTAATAGTGTTTATATTATATAATGATTCATAATATTGGTTAAATGCACTACCTTTTCCTTCTGGGGTCATGTCAATTTTCTTATCCTTCACTATTTTGTAAATTGCCTGTTTCTTTTTAAGTCTATCAGTTAGAATCTTATCTACTTTATTATTTGTATAATACCATTGTTGTTTTAATCTCTCTATTTTTTTATTTCTTTTTTCTATTTCTGATCCATTTATTCTTTTTTTAAGAAGAGTTATATTATTAGATCTTAGTTTAGTCGGTGATTTTTTATTTATCAAGTCAAGTTCATATAAACTTGTGTATAAAGTCATAAGATCTGGGCCTCTTTCCTGTTCTCAAAACTGCCTACTTTAATCAAATGGCCCCTGATTACGCATTTGTAGGCGCACCACAAAGTTGCTTGTGATATATTTTCTATATCATTTTCTTGGAAATGTGAATCTGTAGTAATTTTGAACTGGTCTACATATGGTTGTTTCAATATATTGGGATTTAATCAGACAGTTTAATATCAGCGGAGAAGCCATCAGACTTTTTGTTTCAGATTATCATTAGGTGTATAAGAACTGCAAACGTGATGTAATTATATAATTATGACTGGATCAGGCAGAGTTTTCACATATATATATATATATATATATATATATATATATATATATATCCCTACACAATTATATTAAACAAAGTAAAGGTAAATAACCGACCATTGCTGACAAACATTTTCTAACATTTCTGCACACATTACAAAAATCCCCCATTGGACAGATTTATAATATTTTACAATATGGTGAGATTTTACAGTGGAAATTTAAAGGAATGGCTCCCCTAATATCAGCCCAGTAGTTAGCAACAATAATTTTTCAACATTTTACATGGGGTTAAAAAAAATTCCTCCATTGGACCAATACAGTTACACTGCACATATCTCACCCCCCCTTCTATTATATCTTACATATGGTGTGTTTTTACTGTGGAAATTTTAAAGCCACAGTCAATGTTATTTATATTCCAAGTCATTTCCACGCAACCTTTGGGCCGAAACCATAAATATAATAAATAAACATAAATAATTAACAAAACCCTTAAAGCCTGCGAAGCAAGCGCGGAACCGCCACACAGGGATGGACAAAATGCCCAAACCGGAGGCTCCCATCACCACCTACCGGGAACCCCCGCAAAATGCCCCCCCAGAGCATTCACACCCCCTAGATGCCTGTAATCTACTGCCCCGGCTGTGACAGCATAAATACCCCAACATAACACAACAAACAGTAAGAGGGGAACGACACAGGGTAAGGTGACTACAAAATGTCCCTCAGCCTCGTGTCACAACCCCTTAAATAACCACCCCCTAACCCCCTCCCCCAACTTACCAAAAATTGGCACCAAACCCTGGCCCTACTAAGCATCCCAGTCAGGGCCCACTCTGGCCCCCGCGAGCATCATTCATCCGCCATTCGTATCACATTCAATGAGTACACGAGAACATTATAAAACTGTCTCTACGGAAGACTGTTGAGTCCTGCGTCTTAAAGTTTCTCTTAATAATATTTTTTCCATAGTTTCTGTTGATTTAACAAACTTCTTCCACCAAGAGGTACCAGAAACTGTTGGCCATTCGTGTTCGATTTCTTTCCGATTTCCTTGCTCTTGTTGAAATACAATTTCTGCTTCTTTTAATTGTTTTTTTTCGCAATCTTTCCTGATCTCCTCTGCCCGCTTTTGCCATGGAAATTCATTTACTTAAACTGTAACGGCAAAACATGTAATTTCTGAGAACTAATTTAAGAAATATTAATCTGAGTTCTGTATATATTGATTGCTGTTGGATCGCCTTCAATACAAATGAACCCTTTGGATAATATTTCTGTGTATATACATCGCTTTAACCCTTTCCCCATTAGACAGTTACCGGCGCGCTCTACCTTTCTCTACAGACGTAACCAGATCATTACATGAATGATGGTTTTACTGGGTGAGGCAAAAGTTTCAACATTCAGACAAATCTAGCTGTTCAGATTCTGACATATTTGTTGAGAAAACAAAATCAGGAAACTCCAGTTTATCTCATGAGCAATCTCACCCTTAAGTCCTCATGCGGAAGGATAAATGGTGAATGAGCTGAAATGTCTTTAAGTGGGGACACCCTGAGCTAAACCCAACCCAACCCTAGTGGTGCCAACCCCTTAAATAACCCACCGTTAACCCCACCCCCACCTTATTCAAAAAATGCTGCCAAGGCCTAGCCCTGCTCGGCAACCAGTCAAGGGGTTCACCGTTGCACATGGCTCAGTATTTGCACTCTGACCACCGCAGCCCTGTAGAAGGTCGCTATTGTAGTCTGTGGGGTAGATGGTAAACATGGGCGGTTTGCTGACCTAGTTTTGCCACAAATAGGTTGGCACATTGTTGTGCCATCCGTGTTCCCATAGCTGTGCCCTTAATCTGTAAGTAAAAACCTGCTTGAATTTGAAATAGTTGTGGGTGAGTATGGACTCCATGAGTGTCAACAGTGCTTCACTTGATAGGTTGTCTTGGTGCGGGTATCTCTTGCATGCTTCTAGTCCATCATAGTGGGGGATGTTGGTATCGAGGGATTCAACATCCACAGTGGCTAGAATGGTCTTCTTGGGCCAAAAGCAGTTAGTTTATGTAGGAGATCCGTGGTGTCCTACCTATAGCTTGGAATTTGTTTCTCAAGTAAATGTCTGTAGTGGTGGAACTGGGGAAAGGGAAGGGCTGATTTATACAACATTAAAGTAAAACAATGGCGGGCACTCCCTGGTTGCAGATCCTG
This sequence comes from Spea bombifrons, assembly GCF_027358695.1. Lineage (NCBI taxonomy): Eukaryota > Metazoa > Chordata > Amphibia > Anura > Pelobatidae > Spea > Spea bombifrons. The sequence goes on from NC_071088.1 coordinate 1,600,057, forward strand.
GCTGTCTGCCGGAGATAATCCCCTCAGCAAGTGATGAGATGATACTGCTGGGGGGGACAGAAGTCTTTACAAAGTCATGGCCCATAGTCAGTAGGGAGGAGGCTGGCAGTCAGGCCTCTCCAGGGGCCCCGGTGATGAAAGGTTCCGTCACAGGGCTGTGCCAAAAAGGCAGCAAGAAAGTGTGGTAAATTGGAGAGGAGATATCTAGGAATCATTTATTGGTCATAATCGGAGCTGTTCTGGAAGGTTTTCCGGTGAAGCTCTCCCGGTGATTGGATATCGTGTCCTCCTGATAATACAGATAAAGATGTTTGTTGGCAATACTGATTGATACACGGTATAAACCAAATGACAACGGGGTAACAGGTTGGGGGCAGAAGGGCAGGGATGCAGGGAGGGTGCATCAGTGTAATTGTTTTGGAGATAATTGGTCTCAATGTCACCGGAGGGTATGGAGGCAGCACATGGTCTAAAACTGGGCCAGAGACCTATAAATCATGTTTGTGCGCCACCTGCTGGATACACAAGAGCCGCACGATACACTCTTACACTCGCACAGTGCATCCAGCTCGCTGCCGCACGTTAAAGAAAGGATCTGCCACAGAAAGAGATCCAGTGATGCCAGGCTGGGTGTAATCTGCAGGGTTAGGAGGCAGCTAAAAGCAGGATCTGTTGGGGAGGTTAAGTCAGCAACTGACCTGCTGAGAGGGGGCAGCAATTAATTCATTCTGAGACCACCTCTCCTGGGGTACTTACCGTTACATGACGCAGCGAATGTACAGACTGCAGATACACGGACTCAGCATGAGGGTCAGAGCCAAAAGAACTCTCACCGGGAACAGCTGCCGGTACAGAGACGCCCCGGGGGCTGCGGGAACAGCGGACGGGGTTATTATTCAGAATAAACAGAAAAAAACTATTCATGTAAAAATTCTGTAATTACATCACTAACGTTTATTATCAAATAGCTTCATAGATTTTGTTTTTATTCTTTGTCTTTTAGTCTTTATTTAGGATTCCGTTAGGGTCTACATCGCAGTCACTAATGGTGTTCCAATGTTTATTGGCATCAGCAGGGGAGGGCTGGCGTGGGGTATAGAGGGGCAATTGCCCCCAGGGACAGTCTGAAAGTCCTCACAAAGGGGCATCCAACCTCCTCCCCTTTGTAAATAACTGTAGACCGTCCGGGAGGAAGCATTGCATTACTTCTGCAAAAGGGCAGAGCAGCGGTGCGCACAGGAGAAGAAGAAGAGCTAAGAGAAGAAGCTGCGCTGCGGAAAAAGAGACGGGGACATGGAAGCTTTTGGCGAGAAAGTAGGGGGAAGGTAGGGGGACATCGAGAAAGAGCGTGCATCTGTCACGGACTGGGTCCAAGCTGATGACTGGAAGGACCCAGCGCGCCCGATGGTTGTATGCAGGAGTCACGATGCAGTAGAGGAGTCTGGGCAGGGCCTGGTTGCAGGGTGACCACACTCGCCCAGGATGATCACCTAGGGTAGTGCAGCCAAACACCAGCGCCCTGATATGGCAGCAGATGAAGTCCAGAACAAAACGAATCCTGCAGGCACCCTGGAGCAGGCATGAAGCATATCACATGGATCACGAGCAGGATGCTGCAGGCTGGGAGAATAGAAGCTAGGCAAAGGTTAATATAGCAGACACACAACAAGCAAGGGAAAGGGAGACCAGGCAAGAAACATGATACAAGACAGGGGCAATTGCCCCCCAGGCCGCCCTAAATCCGGGCCGGTGGGCCGGACGGACGACCGGCAGACAGGCATTCAATGCGGCTGCGGCCGCAAAGTTAAAAACTAAGCGGCCGCGAGCAGGATTGAATGCGGCCGTCATGCGTACCTGGCGGGGGGGGGGGATGCGGTCCGCCCCGGCTGCCGCTCATCTGAGGGCTGCCACCATGCTGGCACGCCTTCAGAAACGGTGCGCGCGGCAACTGTGCGCCGGAACTTGATGTCAAATCCCGGCGCACAACACTGAAGCCACGCCCACCGTCTTTCGCGCTCAGTACACTGGAAGGACAGGAAGAAGAAGTAAAAGAAGAGGAGGAAGAGGAAAAGTGAGAGTGAAAGAAGAAAAGGTAGGAGAGAGTGGATTAGTTAGTGTGTGAGAGTGATGGGTGTTATGCTGAATGTAAGTGTGTGAGAGTGATGGGTGCTATGCTAAATGTAAGTGTGTTAGAGTGATGGGTGTTATGCTAAATGTAAGTGTGTGAGAGTGATGGGTGTTATGCTGAATGTAAGTGTGTGAGAGTGATGGGTGTTATGCTGAATGTAAGTGTGTGAGAGTGATGGGTGTTATGCTGAATGTAAGTGTGTGAGAGTGATGGGTGTTATGCTGAATGTAAGTGTGTGAGAGTGATGGGTGTTATGCTGAATGTAAGTGTGTGAGAGTGATGGGTGTTATGCTGAATGTAAGTGTGTGAGAGTGATGGGTGTTATGCTAAATGTAAGTGTGTGAGAGTGATGGGTGTTATGCTGAATGTAAGTGTGTGAGAGTGATGGGTGTTATGCTAAATGTAAGTGTGTGAGAGTGATGGGTGTTATGCTAAATGTAAGTGTGTGAGAGTGATGGGTGTTATGCTGAATGTAAGTGTGTGAGAGTGATGGGTGTTATGCTGAATGTAAGTGTGTGAGAGTGATGGGTGTTATGCCTAATGTAAGTGTGTGAGAGTGATGGGTGTTATGCTGAATGTAAGTGTGTAAGAGTGATGGGTGTTATGCTGAATGTTTGTGAATGAGGGTTTCAGACAGCATGGATGTGTAAGTGTTGGGGGATAGCTTGGCATAGGGAGTCCGTAATCACATTCCTTTCATGCCCAGATTCCAGCATGTAGTGGCTGCCTAGGCATGATAGGAGTGTGATTGCTGTTATAAATTATTTTTTGGTCCAACTTCGGTGTGTTAACACTTTTATTGGACAGAATAATTTAGTATTAATATATATATATATATATATATATATATATATATAATTGCAAACAGCAATCACACTCCTATCATGCTAAGTCAGCCAGCACATGCTAGAACCTGGGCATGATAGGATTGTGATTGTTGTTATATATATGTATATGTATATATATATATATATATATATATATATATATGTTAATATTGTTGTTGATTTTTTTGTTTTATTTTTTGTGTTACTTTTAATAAAGTATTTTAAAGTTTTTTTTTGTTTTTTTTTTCAGTTTTGGCCAAGTGAATGCTGAATTTTCAGTTTCAGTCCAGAATGTTCATTTCGGTGCATCCCTACTATATACTATGCCAGTCACTAAAGTGGTAAGCCTACACCACATCAATGTTTGGCTTAGTATATAGTGATAGGGGTTGTCAGTGTCTGGCTCAATGTATAGGCACACATTGACGGTGGTACCGCATAATCCCTAAGTATATAATGATAACAGTTATGCTGTACCCCTGTCAATGTTTGCCTAACCATAGAAACTATGCAGTTTTAAAGTGTGTGTTGGGGGGGTGCCACATACAGGGTCTGCCACAGGTGCCAAATACTCTAGGTACGCCCCTGCATCATGCGGCTGTCAGACCCAATGGCCATGCCTCAGCTCCTCTTCCCACGTCTTAAAAGTGGTGGGATGAAGAGCTGAGGCATGCGGTGCGTGCACGCCGGCCACTTTAATTTCATTAGGCGCTGGTGGAGTGACTGCTGCACGACGGCCGCTTTCAATGTCGCTCGCAGCCGCTTTGATGGTGCAATGGGCCAGTTGACTAGACTTGCCCCCCAGGCCTTAGGCTGCCAGCCCTCCCCTGATACAAGATATACACGAGAAGTGGCTAGAAACATGACATGAATTGCGCAAGGTATAAACAGGCACAAGACAAGGAATAAACATAATCAGACAAGACATACATGATACAGGGCACAACAAAGGACAGGGAAGAAGGCAAGGAACACAGGGGAAGGAGAGAGGAGCCGGAACCCTCGGACCCTTCTTCCTTTAAGCAAGGATAGGAAATTTTAACTGGGACATGGGGAGAGGAGAGAGGAACCGGAATCCTCAGATGATTCAAGAAAGAAGGGGAAAGGTACATAAGAGACAGACAAACATGAATACAGAAACTAGCCTAAGACTGATTGATAACTATTGGAGATTCCGTCACATGATATGGCCATAGTATGCTTAGCCCACCACTACGCCAAAGTACTCCAATGACGGTGGGTCCTAACGCTAATCCCTGCTGACAGTGGTACGAAACAAACCAAACATGTAATCCAAACACATAGCACTGAGACATACCTTAGACTGCAGACTGAGACAAACAGAACACACAGGTGGGGCACACCTTATAAAGGAAACAGAGCTGAAGCAAAGAGCTGAAGCAGAAGCAAGGAATGGAAGATCAGAACAAAGCAAAAGGAAATCCAGGAATGGATCGAAGCAAAGCAGAGAAACTAAAGCAAGACAGATATGCAGCTCCGCAGCCTGGGCAGAACGTGACAGCATCAGAGATATTATTGCGTATGTAATGGAGGCAGGAGAAACAAATGCATTTCTGGTTGACTCGAGACCTTAAGGACGGCACAGGAGAGGTAAAAATGCACCAATCGCCCCCCTGAATAATTAAACTCTGACTAATAGGGCGTAATCCTAATTTAAAGATTTTAATTTATGTGTTAGCATAAAGGTGAATGTGTAAGTGTCAGCATGAGAGTGTATGTGAGGATGAGAGTGTATGTGTAAGTGTTTGTGAGGGGTTTTAGTGTGAGTGTGTAAGTTTTTAGGTACATCATGTTTGCCCCCCCCGGATAAAAATTCCAGCTCTCCCTCGATCATCAGACTGGGATTATACAACATAATGTGCGCCAAGAACCCTGCAACGTTTACCACTAACCAAACAGCGTTACAACTCAACTAAACGGAACTCAAACCCACTGAAGTCTGGGCTTTAACAAGAACTCTCAATACAAGCAACAAGGAAGACCTCGGGATGTCGGTAATATGGTCTGCAGAGCTTGCACTCTAATAGCATTATCATTTAGAATTTGGGTTTATAGAATGTAGGAAGCAGACAATGGTCCAATGAGACAGATCGTCCCCCGACTCCCTAATCTAACAGGAGCTGAAGGGAAGATGTGCAATTTAAAATGACAGTAACATTAACACACGCTGACACATACTGATACAGAAGGAGAGGAGGCTCTGCTCCTGGGAGCAACTCTGTCATCCAGCCAACAAGGATTATTAAATCTCAGACATTTCTATGATCCTACCAAGTCTCTAATTCACGGGTTTAACGTTTATTAACCCTTCTCCGGACTCACCGGACACATACAGGGTGTCATTGAGCGGAGCGGTCAGTGAGATGTGCTGCAGGCTGCAGGTCACCTCTCGCTCCCGCATTATATCTGCTATCCCCGCCGTGGACCTCTTGGTGTAGGTGCCGTCCGCGTTCTCCACCAGAGTGTCCGGCGTCTGATTTTCCATGTTGGAGAAACTCCAGGAAATGTTCAGCTCCGGGGGGTAAAACCTCTGAGCCTCACAGATCAGGAGCTGCTTCTCTTTATCCATCATCAGGGTTATTACTGGGATTACCGGGGTCACTGGGGAGCAGGGATGAGTATGTTAATGCAGAGATTCAATGTTATAGAAACAGATAACCGATTCCAAATCTGCCCCGTTTGTGGTTTCAGAAGAGGCAGAAAGAAAAGAAGAGAGAGACAGAGAGATAAAGATATATAGAGAGAGAGAGAAAAGGGAAATGAAAGAAATGGTTCTCCATCCCACCTCTTGACCAAGACAGGTAGGGTAGTAGGAATAAGCCGGTGGTATAGAGCCGACCTACACACATCCATAACCCATAAAGACTGCTTGCAAGCACAAGGAAATAATGGGGTGTTGTGGGGCTTTTACAGAATCCAAAAGGTTAGTGTCTGATCTGAGGAGGTGCCTAATTTGGAGGTATTTGTAAAACTAATGGCACCTTTCATTGTCTCTCCTCTCTAAGGAACTTGTAACTGGTCAGTTGGCCTCTATCAATGAGATCCTTTACTCCCTTACTCTGCCAATCTAAGTCTGGAATCCACAACTCCAGCGAGGAAACTGGGCCTGGCTTAGAGAAACCTGCAAAGGCTAAATCTGTGCCACATCTCCAGCGTTTGTAAAGTTATGGGGAGGGCCTCTTTCAAACATGAACGTTAGATTTTTTAATCCACAACTGATCTAACCTATAGGGGTGTGAATGACCGTTCTTATAGTCCAATCATGGTATGTTCTCATATAATACAGCAGCTTTGGGAGCAAAATTTATAATAAGGTAGTTCACATTTTTGCCATAAAATAATTTTGGCCTCTAAACTTGACCAGGACTGAGTGAATTTAATTTTACGAGTGCACTGTATTCCCGAAGGCGATGAAACAATGCAGGGAGACGGTTGGTTATGAAAGCCACCAAGGCATATAGGCCTAATTTAATGGGTGTACCTGTGGGGATGAAATATTTTGTCTGGGGCACCAATACCAAAATATACAATAGAGGGGAAAGGGGGTGAGGCAATGGAAAATGGAAAGAAGAAAGAGAAAAAAACACCAGGATAAGAAAAATTAGGTGACATTGACCATGACTTGAGCAAAAATAGAACACGGGTCCCGAGAGAAAAGCAAAGATCTACAGAATCCGTCCAGAGAAGACAAACTTCCTATATGAGTCTTATGTTTTGCTCTCCTTGAATCTCACTTCTCCTCCCTGAGGGGTTCCTGAGGACGGCAGAAACAGTAAAGTACTCACATACCCCAACCAGGACAAACCGAGCATGTTTCTCACGTGTCCCTGAGAAGTGCTTTAACAACCCAATCCATTTAAACTTGGCAGATAGGCCTGGACCATGTGAGATCCGCTTATGGAGGGCCCCTTCTTCTTTTTTCCTAATTTCGAATAGAATACAAAACTCCCTGGTAATTTGAGGTTCCTCTGGATATGGGTGTTCTCTGATACGGTCCGCTACAGATGCGGCAGCTAAATCCTCAGTGAGATAATCGGAAACATTTTCCAGGGTTATTCACGGGGATTACGTGGATCTGCTTTTTTCTTCAACCCGGGATATCTGGGCTGGTCAGCAAATCTGTATAAATTATATGTGTCCTGGAAAATGTGTCCGATGTGGTCACATTATCTCCGGGCCAAGTATGGCATTACCTGCCTGGACCTGTCTGGGAAAGGTTTCCAGAGCCTGGCTTAGCTGGGTCTGGCGGGAAGTTAGTGAATACTTGGGCCGCTCAGTCTGGGCCAGCAGCGTATAGCCAGAGATGGGAGCTAGCCTTTAACTTTATGATTTTGTTTCAGGCTTTTTGATGTGCAAATAAAAGTCACCGTTCCTTCAGAAAAATCTGTGTCCTAGAGACTTATTGCCCCAGGAGACAAAAAGTGACATTTTTGGGAAAAGTTTCAGAACAAAACAATGATGTTTTAGAATATAGCAGGTAACAACCTAGACGAGGCATGTCCAAACTTTTTTCGAAGAGTGCCAGATTTGATGAAGTGAACGTGTGCGAGGGCCGACCATTTTGCCTGACATTCTTTGAACCATTAAAATTAAATGCAAATTAACTATTTTATGCAAAGTTTATTGTTTACTTTTCATTTTGTGACTTGGATGACAAATCTAAACAGGTGTTAATTCACTCTGTGGAGTAGGGTCATATACTCGTGGTGTACAACCCCTCAGGTTAGGCGCAGGATACTCCTTGGGCTTGTGCCCTTGTGAATCCGGTTGTGAGAAGGTCCGCCGGTGGTCACGATGGGGATACGGTGTTACGCCTGTGCCGGCCGGTGTGGTTGTTTGTAACGTTTGAAATAGGTGTTAAGTAAAGCGTTGGTGATGTTTGTTTATGAATTAATCAGGTTGTCAACAAGGGGTTGGCTTAATAATATTGTCAGTGTTTTCATATGTTTGTACCCCGTGTTTTATCACGTGTTAATAAGCGTTTGTTATTTGAATAAATAAAGTATTGATTGCTGTTCATGTCACGGTGCGGAAGGCGAAGCTGACTGCACTGAGGCCAAATTTTATCTAAAAGTTGACTTTAATAAACAATATACATTATAAAATATTATCGTTATTAATGTGTATTTCTTGAGACGGGGAGGGCGCCGACCTTGACGGTACCGGTCATGTTGCCTATATTAAAAAACTGCATTTGGAGCCTATTAGGGGGTAACTTAAAGGCAGATAAGATGGCTGGTATTACCATCAGTATTAGGAGTATGTTTTAATGGTTAATAGGTTAAAGAAGAGAGGGATGGCGAGCAATCGGTTCAGATAACTATAAAATTATACAATGAAAATCTTACCTCCCACCAGGAGTCGGGTTCCGTTCCCTGTACGGCTCTCATGTGTTGCATTTACTGTCCGTATTTCACACTCATACAGCCCGCTGTCCCTGGCTGTGACCGGGGAGATGCGGAGAGAGCTGGACAGGGAGCGAGGGCCGGAGGTGATGGTCACTCTGGAGCTGGGATGGATTCCGGTGGAATTCACTTTCCAGTAAAAATACACTGGAGCCCAGTCTCTCTGCGGCCCTCCTAAGGTACAGAACATCAGGGCCGTCTGACCCTCCCGCAGGACAAGAGATGGAGGGTCCTGCAGGACGCTGAGTGCGGCTGCACCTAAAGAGGGTAACAATAGTGAATAACTGACCGCAGCGACACCGGAATCCCCCCACTAACTGCCCACATTCAGGCCCCCCCAGACCAGTCAACGTCCCCTCGTCCCAGTAAAGCCAGCGAATCCAGCAGAAGGTCAATAATATTCATCACCTCTTAAAGCAGCGTTTGGTGCAAAACTAGTCTGAGAGATCCCCGACCAGCAGAGGGTCTTTGTGAGACAGCTTCAGCTATGGATGATCCCTGAGGAGCAGCCCAAGGAGTCTTATGATAGAGGGCAGGATATCTGCCTCCCCAGATATGCCACTCAGAATAGGCAGAATAGGACATTAGGAAGTTCAATTGCCGGAACTTTCTCTGAAGCTTTTTTTTATTTCCTGATGAAGCTCTGAGGAGCGAAACATGTCAGGGGGGGCTACTTGTCTGAGTTAGCCTCTGTCACTGGTCATAATTGAATTATTTCTGTTGTTAGGACTGCAGCCATCAACAGTATGTACGACCTAATATTAGTGTTACACAGCTTATGTTACTGTGACGTATACCTTTTATAGTAGGACTGGTGACACTGGTGTTTTTAAAAATCTTTTTTTTGGTTATACCTTTTAATAAACATATTAATAAAAGTCATGTTTTAGGGTGGGGTTATAATAAGGGTATTTTTTGATCCCGGGAACGGGATTGGTTTACCTTGCAATTAAGATCCTTTAAAAGGACCTTAAGCGAACATCAACTACACGTATCGGCACACCTGGGAACTTCTCGGCTCCGGCTACCTCCGGCTACCTTGCGGGACGTGCTGACGTTGGTGGGTGGTCCCGCTGATGTTGGGGGAGTTCCCACTGACGTCGGTGGGCGGTGCTGCTGACGTCAGGGGAGTTTGCGCTATTGTCGGTGGGCGGTCACGCTGACATCGGGGGCGTTCTTACTGACAGCATTGGGAAACACCCCCATGTAAAGGCTATAATGGGCGGGGAATGGGGCGTGTCAAAACCCCGCTCCCCGGAGGATTCGGGTTTTGACTTGGTCAAACTCAGAGAGTTCCCAGGTATGCGTATCGGAAGAAGCCCGTAGGCGAAACGCGTCATACGTGCTGACGTTTATGAGAGAAAGGAGGGGCTTTTTTTTTTTTTTTCAAATATTTATTTGTTTTGTTTTCAAAGGAATAAAAGGATACAAAAAGGAAGAAGGGAAAAAGGGGATATTGCACAGTCATATAATACATTAAATATATCACATTTTTTACATTCTCTTTGATCGTCCAATACCATATAAAAAAAAATAAAAAAAAAAGAAAAAAAAAAAAAAAAGGAAGAGAGAGCCGAGGGTATACTATTTATAATATATTGTAGATTTGGTTGATTTTTGAAATCCAGTCCTCATATATTGATTTTCTTCTATGATAATTCTGACCCAACCAACCTAAACTTTTTTCCATTTGTAATTGGAATAATAATTGATTTTTATATTGAGTAATAGGAAAAGTTTGATTACTTTTCCAATTCCTAGCAATTATTACTTTAGCTGCCGCCATAGCATGAGTTAGAAGAATTTTCAATTCCAAAGATGTTTCTACAGGAAATATATGGAGAAGTGCATAGTCAGAGGATTTCGTTATTTTACGATTGGTTACTTCTGTAAGTAAATCGAAAATCATATCCCACAACTGGCTTACTATATTACAAGACCACCAAATATGTACGTAGCTGCCTTTATCTTTATTGCATCTCCAACAGATATTAGATGTCCCAGGAAACATTGAACTTAATCTTACCGGAGTCAGATACCAATAGTTTAACAATTTAAAATAATTCTCTCTTATCGAGATTGAATGGATGATATTATGTGTAACAGAGATTGCATTTTGCCAATTTTGTTTTGAGATCGGTATTTGTAGATCTTTTGCCCATCTAGAGATAATATTTTCGCTATCTATTTTGTCTAATTTCTGTAATACTTCATAAGTTTTAGTTAGTATTTTCTTACATTCTGTTCCATTAAATATACGACCTAATTTTAGATGAATTTCTGGATCTGCACTATAAAGAGTATGTCTCAGAAAATTTTTTATTCTTAAGTAAGAAAAGATCTCAATAGAGGGTAAATGAAATTGTAGAGTAATTTGAGAAAATTTTTTAATATGGTTGTTAAACAGAATATCCTTGATATTTCTAATCCCCGCTTTTTTCCATCTTAATAAAGATATATCTTGTAAATTAAGCTCAATAACCTCTAATCTAACGACATCTAGAATTTTATCTTTTAAGCCAAATTTTTTTTTAATTTTATACCATTCTTGTATGATTTCTTTACAAACTGTACTATGGCCTATTGAGATCCTCATTTTTAATTTAGATTGAGAGTCCCATATAATCGTGTCTAAATTATCAGAACCAGATAAAAATTGCTCCATCCTGTACCAAGGTTTTGTCTTATTAGTTTCCACTTGTATATTATATATATGGATTAACATGCATGCCTCATATGCGCGTTTTATCATAGGATCATTCAAACCTCCCTTATTTGATTTTTGAGAGAGAAGTTTAATTCCTAATCTCGATTTTTTCTTATTATTAATAAAATTATTAAAGGAAGTTTGTATAATATGTAGCCAAGGCCCCGGCATTTTCAAAGGTAGATTTCTAAATAAATATGTCCATTTAGGAAGGATATAAGCATTTATTATATTTATCTTTCCAACCCAAGAATACATCGTATTCTTCCAGGTCTTCAATAAAGAGTTAGTTTCTTTAATACAGGAAAGAAAGTTCCTTTCCATCATGTTCTGGACATTAGAGGTCAATTTTAAACCTAGATATTTCAGTTCTTGTGTTACCTCTTTAAATTTGAATTCCCTATGGATTGTTTGTTTAACAGATCTTGTAACATTTAGATAAAGAATTTCTGATTTTTCTATATTTAATTTATAGTTAGTAAATTCTGCATATTTATTTATAATTTTCATCAATTCCCTTATAGAAGGTTCCACATCCTCCAATGTTAATAAGATATCGTCCGCATAAAGACAGATTTTAAATTCATCTTGTTTCATCATTGGGCCCTTTATTTTTTCATTAGATCTTATTATAATTGCCAAGATCTCTCTCGTTAAAATATAGAGCATTGGAGATAAAGGGCAACCTTGTCGGGTGCCATTGTTAATATGAAACCAATCAGACTTAATGTCTTGACCAACTACTCTGGCTGTGGGGTTAGAATAAAGTGCTTTAATTGCCGATAGGAAACTGCCCTCAAACCCAAAGGTATGTAAAGATTGAAACATAAATTTCCAATTAATGCGGTCAAACGCTTTCTCTGCGTCTAATGCTACTATTCCCATTTGTCTTTGTTCAATATTTGCCAGATCTATAATATCAATAATACGTCTCACATTGTCATACATAATTCTATTAGGAAGAAATCCTATCTGATCAGAATATATTAAAAATGCGATAACCTGTTTTAGTCTTTCTGCCAATATACCTGCAAATATTTTCATATCTTCATTAATCAAGGAGATAGGTCTATAATTGGTGATATCTTCAGGTCTTTTATTTTGTTTATGTATAGGTATAATATTGGCTCTCAATAGTTCCTCCGACGCATTTTCTTCTTTCATTAACTCATTGAATAAAGCTGATAAGTATACTCCTATCTCTCCCTTAAATTTTTTATAGAAAAGGCCGCTAAATCCATCTGGACCAGGACTTTTATTATTCTTAATCTTATTTATAACTTTAATAACTTCTGACTCCACTATAGGTTTATTTAATTGTATTAGTTGTTCTTTTGTCAACTTTGGAGTAAGTACAGTAGCCAAGTATTTTTTAATTTGTTCTAAACTAGAATTACCGTATATTCCGGCGTATAAGACAACTTTTTAACCCCAGAAAATCTTCCCAAAAGTCGGGGGTCGTCTTATACGCCGGGTACTAACCGAGTACCGGGTACTTACCGAGCCGGAGAGTCCCACGAAGCCACGAATCTCTAGGGGAGGGGCGAGTGGAGAAGCCGCCCTTCCCTGGGCCGGTCTTCAGGGCCGCGCCGAGGTAGGTGCAAGATCGTGATCTCCCCAACTAGCCCTGATCAGCAGGGCTGGTTGGGGAGATCACGACCTCCCTCTAACTAGCCCGACATTACGGAGCTCGAGGTCTGGCACTTCAGACCTCGGCTTCCCTGCTCCCTCATCACTACGCAACGGCTATTGATGCCGAGCGCCGGGAGATGACGTCATCCCCGCACTCGGCTTCAATAGCCGGCGCGTAGTGATGAGGGAGCAGTAAACAGAGTTCTGAAATGACAGACCTCACGCTCCCACAACTGGATGGAAGAAAGAAGATAGAAGATGAGAAAGGTAAGAGATGGGGAGAAAGGGGTGTTAGTGCCGTGTATGTGTACATATGTTGGTGTGAGATGGTCAGTGTATGTGTATGGTCAGGTGTGTGTAAAAGCAGTGTAGGTATTTGTGTGTTTGTAAGCTGGCATGTGTATATATATATATATGTATATATATATATGTATATATGTATATATATATATATATATGTATATATATATAGAAACATAGAAACATAGAAAGTGACGGCAGATAAGAGCCAGAAGGCCCATCCAGTCTGCCCAACCTCTGAGTACTCTCCTTTAGTACTTGCCCTTATCCTATATCTAGCTTGGCATTATGCCTATCCCATGCTTGCTTAAATGACTTTACTGTATTAACATCTACCACTTCCACTGGGAGGCTATTCCATGCGTCCACTACCCTTTCCGTAAAGTAATATTTTCTGATGTTACCATTAAACCTTTGCCCCTCTAGTTTATGCTTGTGTCCTCTTGTTGTGGTTTTATTTCTCCTTTTAAATAAACTTTCTTCCTTTACTTTGTTGATTCCCTTTAAGTATTTAAATGTTTCTATCATATCCCCCCTGTCCCGTCTTTTTTCCAGGCTATATAGGTTAAGATCCTTTAACCTGTCCGGGTAAGGTTTATTTTGTAATTCATAAACCATTTTAGTAGCCCTTCTCTGCACTTTCTCCAACATATCTATATCCTTCTGGAGATATGGTCTCCAGTACTGTACACAATACTCCAAGTGAGGTCTCACCAGTGATCTGTACAGCGGCATGAGCACTTCCCTCTTTCTACTGCTAATACCTCTCGCTATACAACCAAGCATTCTGCTAGCATTACCTGCTGCTCTACTGCATTGTCTACCTACCTTTAAATCCTCAGAAATAATTACCCCTAAATCCCTTTCCTCACACGTTGAGGTTAGGACAGTACCAAATAGTCTATACTCTGCCCTTGGGTTTTTATGCCCCAGGTGCATTACTTTGCATTTATCCACGTTAAATGCCAATTGCCACAGCTCTGACCATTTTTCCAGCTTACCTAGATCGTTTGCCATTTGGCTTCTTCCTCCAGGAACATCAACCCTGTTGCAAATTTTTGTGTCGTCGGCAAATAAACATACCTTTCCATCAACACCATCTGCAATATCACTAATGAAAATATTAAAGAGAATGGGTCCAAGTACAGATCCCTGAGGTATCCCACTGGTAACAAGACCTTGTTCTGAATATACGCCATTGACTACAACCCTCTGTTTTCTGTCACTCAGCCACTTCTTAATCCATTCAACAACATTGGGATCTAAACCCAGAGATTGCAGTTTATTTATAAGTCTTCTATGTGGGACAGTGTCAAAGGCCTTACTGAAATCCAGATACGCAATGTCTACTGCACCACCTTGATCAATTACTTTAGTCACCCAATCAAAAAAATCAATAAGATTTGTTTGGCAAGATCTTCCTGAGGAAAACCCATGTTGTTTTTGATCTTGAAAGCCATGTGACTTCAGATGTTCAACAATCCTTTCCTTTAACATGGTTTCCATTAATTTTCCCACTACAGATGTAAGACTAACTGGCCTGTAGTTGCCCGACTCCTCCCTACTGCCTTTTTTGTGTATAGGCACAACATTCGCTACTTTCCAATCCCCAGGGACAACTCCCGTTACCAATGATTCGTTAAATACCGTATTTGCTCGATTATTAGACGAGGTTTTTTCCAGAGCAAATGCTCTGAAAAATACCCCTCGTCTTATAATCGGGGTCGTCTTCTCAGACCCCCCAAAAAATGTCTGCTGGGGCCATGCTGCTTACCGGTCGCGAGCAGCGTCTCTTCTGTTAGAAGCAGGAGGACAGGAAGCTTGCAGCGTCCTCACAGAGCTCTATCTCCCCCTCCCTCCTCTGGGGGCGGGGCCAGAGAAGTTGCTCTACAGCCGGTCCCCTGCAGAAGTCTTCGAGTGAGAGATCTGCAGTTCAGGTAAGGGGGTGGGGGAGGGTTTTTGGGTAAGTATGTGTGATTAATGTGTGTTTAATGTGTGAAGTATGTGTGATTAATGGAATGAATGAGTATTTAAATGTGTTTGTGTGTGATAGCATGGATGTGTAAGGGGGGTGGGGGTTGTAGCATGGCATAGGGAGGCTGTAATCCCACTACTATCATCCCCAGGTTCCAGCATGTACTGGCTGCCTTGGCTTGATAGGAGTGTGATTGCTGTTAGCAGTTTGATATAGATATATATATATATATATATATATCTATATCAAACTGCTAACAGCAATCACACTCCTATCAAGCCAAGGCAGCCAGTACATGCTGGGTTAAAAGGCATATCATGGGGCTGAGTGGCATATAGGAGGTTAAAATGCATTTCTGGACCTCCAGAAATGCATTTTAACCCCCTATATGCCACTCAGCCCCATGATATGCCTTTTAACCCCCTATATGCCAGAGTGGCATATAGGGGTATAAGGCATATCATGGGGCAGAGTGGCAAATAGGGGGGTATAAAGCATTTCTGGGGGCAGAGTGGCATAACTGGGGGGAGGCAGGTTGGCAAATAAAAGGAAATTTAAAAAATATATTTTTCTCAATCATAGCTTTTATTAAACATGAAAAAATAATTTACATGAATTAATATTTACTGGTAAAACTTTTTTCCTATAGGGTCGTCTTATATTCAGGCTTTTTGTTTTTTTCCTAAATTAATATTTTGATTTTGGGGGGTCGTCTTATAATCGGGGTCGTCTTATAATCGAGCAAATACGGTATATCAGTTAACGGTTTTGCTAGTACACCCCCAAGCTCTTTTAATAACTTGGGGTGTATCCCATCAGGCCCCATCGACTTATTTGTCTTTACCTTAGACAACTGAAGTAAAACCTCCGCCTCGATAAACTCACATATTTCAAATGATTCAGTCTTTTTTCCCAACTGAGGTCCCATTCCATCATTCTCATCTGTAAAAACTGAACAGAAATATTCGTTGAGGCAGTCAGCTAAACCTTTATCCTCTTCTACATATATGCCTTTTGTTTTTAGTCTAACTAATCCTTGTTTAACTTTCCTTTTCTCATTTATATATCTAAAAAAAAAAAAAATAAATAAATAAATATATATATATATTGTGACAGGGAACAGGGCATGGTGGTTGACAACACATATATTCCTCACAAAATACTGCAATGCAATGTATTTGATATTCTCCCTGGGGTTGTTTTGTTACCGTCAAAATAATGGTAATACTGTAGTTACGTTTGGGTCCCTGGGGTGGAGCATTTGGAGAGAAGGGAGGGCCAGTGCTCCACTCCACAGTTTACTTGCAGCAGGTGAGGAAGCCAGTCCAGGAGTTCTGATTAGCCCAGATAATTACTCACCTGATACCAATGAGCAGCAGGGGGCTGCTACAAAAAGGAGCCCTGTGAGTTATTCAGGTGAGAAAGCTACAAGCAGTGAGTGAGACTGCATTTTTCTCCTAACAAATCTGCTGAGTGGTTCCTAAAGGTCTGTACTAAATGTTTTGTTGGTAGCGGGTAAGCCGTCCAACGATAGTCAGTTGTTGTCTGTCAGTAAGTGCTCAGAGAGCAAGGTTTTTCTTTTTGTTTTATTTTTATGTTTGTTTAAAGACCTTTAATAAAAGGACTACAATTTCTAAAAAGAATTCAGCCTTATGTGGTATTTCAAACCTTAAGACTGTGTGGTTACATGATCTCAGCTCACAATATATATATATATACATGTGTGTGTGTGTGTATATATATATATATATATATATATATATATATATATATATGTGTGTGTGTGTAAAGGCAGGGGTGTGTGGTGAGGGCAGTGTATAAATGTGTATGTATGGGCAGGCGTGTGTGAGTATGTGTAGATATATATATATATGTGTGTGTGTGTGTGTGTGTGTAAGGGCAGTGTATGTATGTATATGTCTGTATAACAACCAGCCAATCACCGGTAAGGTACATCGCTTGCCGTGATTGGCTGGTTGTTGTATGCTGGGTAGAGGGGTAGTCTTATACGGCGAGTATAGCCCAAACTCTATATTTTAAGTGGAAAAGTTGGGGGTCGTCTTATACGCCGGAATATACGGTATTATTCAAGTTATATAAAGCCGAATAATATTTATTGAAAGCCTGTCCGATCTCTTTCGGAGATGTAAATATTTCATTTCCTTCTATAATTTTATAGATACGATTCTTAGATTGTTTTTTTTTTAGCCTATTTGTCATTGCTTTATCTACTCTATTATTTTTGAAATACCAGCGCTGTTTTAATTTCTCAAGATTTTTCGCGATTTCTTCAAATTCAAGATCTTATTTTTCCTTTTAATTGCTGAATTTTGATAGATCGAATTTTAGTTGGAGATAGTTGGTTTAATTTAGTGAGATCGTAAAAATTTATATATAATGTAGATAGATCTGGACCTCTTCTTTTATTTTCTAATTTAGCTATTTTAATAAGGTATCCACGGGTTACACTTTTGAAAGCACACCATAAGGTAGAACGAGATATCAATCTGTCATCGTTCTCCAGAAAATAACGTTTTATTAATTTCTGTAACGCTTGTATATGTTGTTGTTGTTGTTCCAAAATAGAGTTATTAATTCGCCAATCTTTAAGAATTTTCTCTGACCGATTAGAGTTAATTTCACATATGATCGCATTATGGTCTGACCAAATAATATCTTTAATCAGAGCCTTTTTTATGTTATATACTAGAGGGCAGTTTCCTATCAGCAGGTCTATACGCGCATATGAGGCATGCGGTATGGAAAAATGCGTGTATTCTTTTTGAGTTGGGTGTAATACCCTCCAGATATCATAGAGATTATTTTTTTTTTTAAAATGTGTTAATCTGTTTGCCGATCTTTCTAATCTCTGGTCTTGCATTGCATCTTTTCTTGTAATCTGATCCATTTCCATATTTGGAATTACATTGAAATCTCCTGCCATAATAAGAGTGCCTTGTATATATTTTTCGGCTTTTGAAAATACTTCTTCAATGAATTTAATAGTGCCTGTATTTGGAGCGTATAAATTAATTAAAGTGTATACCTGATCTTCTATTTTACATACCATAATTATATATCTAGCTTCGGAGTCAATATCTTGGTACAAGATTTCAAAACTTATATTGGAAGTAACAATTATGGCTACTCCTCTTTTCTTTTTATGTTGAAGAGAAGAGGCGATAATTTTGGAGATCTGTTTACTCTTGATAGGAACATCTAATATACTTAACCAATGTGTCTCCTGCACGAAACATAGATCAATTTTTTCTTTTTTTTTAATTTTTAATAATGTAGATCTTTTTTGAGGACTATTTAAACCTTGAGTGTTTAAGGAAAAAAACGTACCATTTTTTTAGAATTATATTCTTATACCCTCGGCTCATATAAATTAAAAATAAATACAAATAAGAAATGAAAATAGAGAAAACAGACAAAAAAGAAAAAAGATTAAAAGGAAAGAGGAAAATACATAACCTCTTTCTGTTGATACCCAACTCCAAATTTGTAAGGAGTTGGTGTGGTCCATCCCCT
This sequence comes from Spea bombifrons, assembly GCF_027358695.1. NCBI lineage: Eukaryota > Metazoa > Chordata > Amphibia > Anura > Pelobatidae > Spea > Spea bombifrons. The sequence continues at coordinate 1,618,586 of NC_071088.1, forward strand.
CTACCAGGACCAAACAAACTGTACCTCATAACGTGAAGTCTCACTTCTTGAGGTTTACATTAGGAAGGGCCCCTTAAAGAGTTCGGGGGAATTATATGTAACTTTATATCTTGCTATTTATATTAAATAAATTTAGAAGAAGAAAGAAAGAACATAGGAGAAAAATTATGAAAGGAAAGCAAAAAAGAGAGGGGAGAAAAAAAAAAAATAAAAAAAAAAGTACATCCCAAAAAGTTGAAATACATTATAATAACTTTCTGATAAAATGCTTTAGACAGTATGATCTCAGCATATATATATACCAAATATTATTTTACCCAATTCTATTTTAGACGACCTACTATGTTTGATAGAGTACTATAAAAGTGCTTCATCAATTTTGTCAATAAAATAATAAACTAACAGTGCTAAAAGTGCTTACAACCGATATCTATTATAGGACGACACACCGTATATTACTAAAGTGCTGAGTAAGTGCAATTCTAATTTAATCAGAAGAGACAAAGAAAAAAAAAATAAAAAAAGAAAAAAAAAAATCCCAAAAGGTTAGAATACATTATAAGAAATTTCTAGTAAAATGCTTTATAGAAAATAATCTCAGCATATATATATACCAAATTCCAAATTCTGTTTTGCCAAATTCTATTTTAGACGCCCGACTATATTTGATAAAGTGCTATAAAAGTGCATTACCTATTTAATCAATAGGATAAATTAACAGTGCTAAAAGTGCTTACAACCAGTATCTATTATAACTCTAATTGACCTCTGTATATCTGTAATGCAGTAAAGTGCTTGAGCTTACACAGTTCTTTACGGGCGTGTAACCTTAAATTACTAAAGTGCTAAGTAAGTGCATTTCTAATTTAATCAGAAGAGATAGGAAGAAAAAAAAACAAAACAAAAAAAAACCCCAAAAAGTTAGAATACTTTATAATAAGTTTCTAATAAAGTGCTTTAGACAAAATAATCTCAGGATATATATATACCAACTTCTGTTTTACCAAATTCTATTTTAGACGCCCGACTATATTTAATAAAGTACTGTAAAAGTGCATTACCTATTTTATCAATAGGATAAGCTAACAGTACTAAAAGTGCTTACAACCAATATCTATTATAACTCTAATTGACCTCTATAAATCTGTAATGCCGTAAAGTGCTTGTGCTTACACAATTCTATACGGGCGTCCACCCATAAATTACTAAAATGCTGAATAAGTGCATTTCTAGTTTGATCAGGAAGGGAAAAAAAATAAAAAAATATATATATATAAATAAATATGTATGTGTTATACTCCTCTATTAAACATTGGATATTAACAGATTATTCAGTAATTCTTCTTTACAGAGTCCCACCACTTTTGAGCGTCTTCTGAAGATCTAAATATTATTGCTCGATTTTCATAAGTTACTACTAAATTGGATAATTGGTCCCATTTATATCTTAATTGTTTCTCACGTAGATTTTGAGTAATAGAGCTGTATTGAGAACGAATTTGTTTCGTACGTCGTGATATATCTTGTAGAAAGATTAATTTTTTATATCTGGGATCCTCCGTCTTATATTTTCTTACTTCTTGAAGTATTCGTGCATCTATTGTAGAGAACCGAATTATTACATCTCGTGGGGATTCTGGAGCAATTTGTGGTGGTTTAGCAACTCTGTATGCTCTTTTTATTAAAGATATTTCCTGAAGGTTGTCAATGCCCATATCTTGAAACAATAATTTTAACTGAGGCATCGGATCAGGGGAAATAAATTGATCCATTAATCCCCTGATACGAATATTTTTGCGTCGATTCATATCTTCCATAGTTGTTATATATGATTCCAATTTTGATATTTTTTCTTCTGAATTTCTTAGCTTTTTGATCGTATCATTTAATATCAAATCCATCGTTTCGACTTTATTTTCTATTAAATTCATTCGATCCCCGATAAGGGTAATCTTTTTTGATATATCTTCATAGTGATTCTGTAATTCTTGTTTGATTAGAATTAATTGTTGATCAGCACATAATTGTATACATTGCTGCATTTTAGAGTGTGAAAATACTTCTTGTTTTTTCGTAATTTTAGTAGATTTTTCCTGGGAAGATATTTCTGAATAATCTGCTGAATCTTCCAATAATGAAATAGAAGTAGCTGAAATTGAATCGTCCGTATTTGTGTTTTGCTGTGATTTCTTGCCAAGATTGGGGGAAAATATGGATGCTGTTTTTCTATCTTTTTTAGCCTCCACATTCCTCTCTCTCCTCTTTTCTTCAGCTGTTTTTTTTTGAGACATGATTCTTTCCTTTCCTTCCCCTCGCTCCTCCTCCTTATTCAGGTTTAAATGTCCAACGTGTTTTTCCTGAAATTTATCGTAACTTCTTGATTTTAATGAATTTACTTTATCTGCCACTCAGTCTTCAACGTACCAATTTCTATATATACTGTAAACTTCAGACAATAAAGTGCAGTGAAAAAATATAGTACATCATGTATATTCTTCTGTGTCTTGTTATATATTTATTTTAACTATCTCTCATACTTTAAATGTCCAATTATATATGTATTATACGTTTCAAACTGATAAAGTACCAACTGTAGTACTCTAGGAACAGTGGCGTCGCTACAGGGGGGCAAGGGGGGGCAATTGCCCCCCCTAGGATATCCCTTGCCCCCCCTGTTGCCCCCCCGCCGAATTTGGAGCCACCCAGGACAGTCCCCTTGACTGCTAACGACGGCATGGTGCCGTCGCTAGCAGTCCCAGTCAGGTGCTAACGACGGCACCATGGCGTCGCTAGCACTATCTTACCTTGATGGAGGTCTGTGGACCCCCATCACCACCTACCCCGGCGATCTGCCCCTCACATTGAAGGGCATCACCGGCTCCCACCCGATCCGGCCGGTGACGGCACGCGCAATGACGCGATGACGTCACCGCGCAACTTTATTAATAACTGACAATTGTCAGTTAAAGCGGTATGGGGGCATGCTGCTTAGATGCCTGTATCTCAAGCATCTAAGCAGCTACAGACCCCCAAGATATACCGTTGGAAAGGTAATCGCCTCACCTTTCCAACAGTATATAGATTGTAAAAATAATAAAACATATTAAGTTAAAAAAAATAAAAATGTAAAAAAATGATTTAAACATAAAGTAGTTAAACTTTAAAAAAAAAAAAGTTTAAGTATTCTAGCTAAATGATCACTGTGGTAGCCAATGTTACCACAGCGATCATATAGCTATAAAAAGTCACATTCCCTTTTTAAAAATGGCCGATACTAATTTTTAATCCCATGATCCCTTTAATCATGGGGTTAAATTTAGCCAACGGTAGAGGGAGGCAATTTTTGAAATCCTGATGAACTGCAAAAATTATTAAAATCAGCCATTTAGCCTGTGCGGTATGTGAGTAACCATCTCATCCCTGGAGCGCCTTGCATTTTTACTGCAAAACTTATTTTTGCTTTAAAAGTGATTTTTTTTCTCCCTTTACCATCATTTCTTTGGGATTGTAAGGGGAAAGAATGGTGTGTGCTTCTGTGAGTGAATGTATGGAAAGTATGGTGTGTGCTTCTGCGAGTGAATGGAGATATGAAAGGCGTGTGAATCGTCAGTAATTGGGGTTGAAGCCTTGACATGGCATTACTGCTCATGTAGGAAGTTAAATTATGGCACAAATAGTACACATTTGCAAGAACTACACCCCTTGGCGCATCAAATGAGGGGCTGTATGTGTTTCTAGTACAAACCTGGAGTGTGCTAGACACAAATGAACATGTCGCTATGGATAGAAAAAACATATTTTCTAGCCAAAGCGACATATTCCATCATTATTTGTACACTCAACTTTTGTCCTAGAAATACATGTAGCCCCTCATTTGACGCTCCAAGGGGCGTAGTTTCTTAAAATGGATGAACTGTCTGAATGAGGGAGAGCATGAGTTAATGTGTGGATGAATTGTCTGAATGAGGGAGAGCATGAGTTAATGTGTTTGTGTGTATCATAGATGTATAATTGTGGAAGGGCAAATATGGCACTAGCAGGATGTTTGAGCCTTGGGGACCGAGATGGCACAGGCCGGGTGTATATGGGACAAAGATGGCAAATCTTATGTGTGTTATCTGGGTGCTGGCCAGGTTCTATGTGGACAGTGTGGACGCCAGGGCTGGCTTTGGGGTGTGCATCCTGTGATCTATGCCTGTAATTTAGGGGGTTAAAAATATACCTTTAATACTGTGTTTTTATGTGAATTCCAATTGATCTTTACCTGCAAAGCTGGGTTTCTGTGTTATTCTGTAGATCCGTATCTGCTATGCTATGTTTCCATACATTATTTATGTATACCTGCAAATACAGGGTTTGTATGTCTTGTTCAGTTGATTAATACCTGCAATGCTGTTTCCATGTATTTATTTGATCTATACCTGCGATGCTACGTTTCATATATTATTATTGTATACCTGCAAATACAGGATTTGTATGTCTGATTATGTTTATTTGATATATACCTTCAGTGCTGAGATCACAAGTGAATTTCAATTGATCTATACATGCTAAGGGTTTGTGTGTTAATGTGTTGATCTATACCTGCTATCGGCAGCAAGGTCTAATATTTATATATATATATATATTTATATATATATATATATATATATATATATATATATATATATATATTGGCAGCAGGGACTAATATTAATATATATCGGCAACTGGGGCTAATATTAATATATATGGGCTGCAGGGGTTAATATATATATATATATCAGCAGCAGGATCTAATATTAGGCCCTGAAATCATTTAGTGCAAAAGTTAAGGTATTGTGTTGTTTAAAGGATTTCAAGGATTAGTCTTACTAAATTGTGGCTTCAGGCTTCCCATGTTGAATGATCAAGTATTGTATTGTCCAATAACAAAAGTATCATTCCATAGCACATTACTTTTGACAATATATATATATATATATATGTGTGTGTGTTTTTTCAGTAATATGATTTAATGGTGGAAATTATTAATGCCCCCCCAGTTTGACTGTGGTATCTTGTGTGCCCCCCCTATATATTGTTTCTAGAGTCGCCACTGTCTAGGAATACTCTTCAATAAGTTAAAGTGCGGATTATGGTGCGGAAGAAAAAAAAAAAATAAAATAAAAAAAAAAGTAAAGTGCAATATGTATATTCTTCTTTAGCTGCCTTTTAATCTTAAAAATGACCGGTTTTCTATATTCTGTGGTCTTCCAATAAATAAAGTGCAGATTATAGTGCAAAAATTATAAAGTGCTGCGTATATATTATACCTTGAGAATTCAGATTAGCAGCTATAGACTTCAAACAAGTAAAGTGCAATTTAAAGTGCATGGAGATGAAGTGCAACAGAAATGTTTTTCCATGGAAATTTATATTGGCGCCATAATTTCAAAATGAGTTTTTGCTTTAGCTGCCACACAGCCTTCACAATATCAATTCATATATATATTGTGAACTTCATAGGAGATAAAGTGCTGGCTATAGTGCAGAGAAAAAAAAGTGCGTCATTTATTTTCTACTGTTCTTATCACAGTTTTGCTTTAGCTGCCTCTCGATCTTTGAATTGTCCATACATATATATATTGCACTCTTCCAATTGATAAAGTGCAAACTATAGTGCTTTCCAAACATTCTTCGGCCGGATAAAGTGCGAGTGATAATACTGAGATATAAGGTGCATCATTTATATTCTTCCTTAGCTGTCTCTCAATTTTTTAAAATGTCCGATTATATATGTTCTGTAAATCTTCGAGCACATAAAGTGCAATAGTGCGAGAGATTAGATGCAGCCGAAAATAATAAATCCACCTCCAAAACCAACAGGTTTGAATAGACTCACTGCGTATTGCTTTTACATTCCGTCTCGTCGAATATTGATTTTGATTGAAGTTCTGACGCGGGAAGAAGCAAGTCAGCAGGAAAATCCCAGGCAACAACACCAGACCGAAAAGCACCAAACCGGAGACCACACAGCAGCACTACCGCATTACCGCACCACCGCACCAGCTCAAAACTCCGGCCGACATATAACCGCAGCGGGGCGTCAGCACAACAGCACCTCGGCACCGTACGGTAAACGCCAACCTCCGGCGTCGGACACCATCCCAGCAAGCAAGACCTCTCTCAGTTTGCCCGCGAACTCCGGACACCGCCCCTCTGGCGTCTTACGTCATCACCCTCCCAGCCTCCCGAAGGAGGGGCTTTTTTACTGCTCCGAAAACACTCGTATCCTTGATCGCGGCAAATACGGGACGGGGCGGATTCAAATAGAAAAGACCACGAGGCTCCATTTATTTTTGGTCCGTATATCACATTTATTGGTGGTATTTAAAACCCGTTTTTCTGATTTTTGTATTTAGTGTGATAACCGCAGTCACCTGGTAAAATCTTTATGTTTGTATTGATATTGAAATAACAGTGGGGTTTGTTTCGTTGGTGAGCTAGCAGCACAATTATTGCTCAATTTTTTATTTCCATCTTATACATATATTTTTTTTAATTTTAATTTTCGTTTGCGCACCAATCACCTGAAAGTTACTCTACTATTCTGATCCCCTCTGTATAATATATCAGTATAATAATAAAGCCTTTTTGAGCTCGATGGGGAGCTGTCACCTTCACATCATACCATAGCAGTCATTCTATTCCTTCAGCTGCATGTCGTTCAGCAGCGTTAGCGCCCGGGGTCTGTGACCATTTAACAATCCTCTGCCGTTGGGTACAAGTGGAGTAATTTGGTTTGTTTACCCAGTGGTGGGTGTCTTTTTTATTTTCATTTTTGGACGGCCCCTACCCTTGGGCAGAAAATGAGGATTGTTGGCTTCGCAATGGGGTCTGAAAAGAGAAGTGATTACTCTTTTCCCCAACGATTGCTCCTTTTTAGTGCCAAGGGAGTGGACAGTGATTTAACTGATCCACCCTCATGGTACCCAAAGGGTTTTTGGATGGACCACAACCTCCCCTAGCTGGGGACTTAGAAACCCAGAACTCACCGGCAGTTTCGGCCCCATCTGCCCCCCGTCTAGTTGCTGGTTTCTCCTGTAAAAACTCAAACCGTAATCAACCGTTGGTCTCGTCTTAGATTCAGGAGCCATATGCCTCCCCCGTACATGTTTAATACCCTCACTGTATTTGGAAGAAGATGTGGAAGAGATTTATATAGTGAGAGAGCGTGAACGAGAATGTGAGAGTGAGACAGTGAGTGTGTGTGAATGTGGATCCATGAATTTTGGATATCTGCCTCCCCAGATATCCCTTATACCCCCTATATGCCACTCTGCCCCCTTAAATGTTACTCTGCCCCTGATATGCCTTATACCACCCTTTATGTCCCCCCCCGACTTACCGATGCATCCCTAGACTTGCCCCCCATGCTCCAGACTTCCTTGAGTCAAGTGTGGGCCACCGGTGGATGTCAGTGCGATGCACACAGACAACCTCCACTGCTACCCAGGACTTCCGCCGGAGCTTCTATGACTGAGCACCAGAAGGTTACATCACGTCGGGGCTCCGTCATAGAAGCCCCAGCGGAAGTGCCGGGCTGCAGCAGAGGTTGTTTGCTTGCATCACACAGACGTTCTCTGGGTGTCAGAGAGGAGGATCTGGGTCCCTGCAGCGCTGCGGAGGATCTGGATCTTAGTCTTGTTGTCAGACCTCTATTTGAGGTCTGATTATAAGATGACCTTGAATATAAGATGAGGGGTATTTTTCAGAGCATTTGCTCTGAAAAACCTTGTCTTATAATTGAGAAAATACGGTACATAATATGTGTGATCTCATCTGCTTCACCGTGTGTCCCTGAATTGTAGAAATAAAATGTGGTCACCCTACTAATCTCTGCGTATCTGCATGGGCGTAGGAACCCCTAAAAATCTGGGGGGGACAGTATTTTCCCCCATCAGATCCCCACATTCTCCCCATCTCTCACACTATATACCCCCTCCCCACCTTCTCACACTATCTACCCCCTCTCCCACTTTCTTACTATCTACCCTCTCCCTACCCTCCCTTCTCACACTATCTACCCTCTCCCTACCCCCCTTCTCACTAGCTACCTTCTCCCTACCCTCCCTTCTCACTAGCTACCCTCTCCATATCGCCCACTTCTCACTAGCTACCCTCTCCCTACCGCCCCTTCACACTAGCTACACTCTCCCTACCCCTCCTTCTCACCAGCTACCCTCTCCCTACCCCCCTTCTCACTAGCTACCCTCTCCCTACCCCCTTTTCACTAGCTACCCTCTCCCTACCCCCCCTTCTTACTGTCTACCCCAGGGGTGTCCAAGTTTTTTCTGCAGTGGGCCACTTAATCAGAATTGTTTACGTGCGCGGGCCGCACTCATTTTTCACTTTGAGAAAATATGGCCTTTAATAAAATATGCAGATTAAAATAAAGTAAATGACACAAAACCTTTACTTTTCCTCTCACTGATTTCTGGGCCTAGAAAGTTCTGTGACTACAAATTCAGGACTCAGGATAATTAAAAATGAAATAGTTCTATTTATTCTAGGGATGCACCGAAATGAAAATTCTGGACCAAAACATTCACGGTTCACTTAGCCAAAACCGAAAATAACCCCCCCACCTTTAAAAATAATAATAAAAACTTTTAATAAAAGCAACACACCACAATTGGACAAAAATAGCAATATGACTTGGCTAACAGCAATCACACTCCTATCATACCCAGGCAGCCAGTACATGCTGGTACAGTGTGGCTGTAAGTGATGTGCAGACCCCATATTGCTGGCAGCATCAATACACAAGGGGGGCAGCTAGCTAGGTTTCAGCATGTACTGGCTGACTTGGCATGATAGGAGTGTGATTGCTAACAGCTAACAGCAATCACAGTCCCATCATTCCTAGGTTCCAGCACTTACACATCCAACCAGTAAATGCTGGAACCTAGGCATGATGGGACTGTGATTACTGTTAGCAATCACACTCCTATCATGCTAAGTCAGCCAGTACATGCTGGTACAGGGTGGCTGTAAGTGATGTGCAGACCCCATACTGCTGGCAGCATCAATACACAAGGGGGGCAGCTAGCTAGGTTTCAGCATGTACTGGCTGACTTGGCATGATAGGAGTGTGATTGCTAACAGCAATCACAGTCCCATCATGCCTAGGTTCCAGCACTTACACATCCATGCTATCACACACACACTCATTCGTTCATATACTCATTCATTCACAGATTCCCTCAATCACGTATACTGATTCAAACACCCTCCCCATCCCCTTACCTGCACTGCAGCTCCTCGATGCCGCTCACAGACTTCAGCAGGGGGCGTGGCCTCCCTCTGCGTTCTCTGGTACTGCACAGAGGAAGCAGGATGTGATGTGATGTCACGTGAACTCTGCAGGGTTCCGCTTCCTCTGTGAAGTACAGAAGACCCTCCCACAGGTAAGTAGCAGGGCTCTTGTTGTAGCAGGGCTCGAGGTGCGGACCGCGTAAGATCGGATGCCCTGGCTGCCGATCTTACGCGGGCCGCACCTCGAGGTCTTGCGGGCCGCATTTGCTGCGTTTCTATTGGGGGGGTTCCTACGGCCCTGGGGGGGATTTCTTCATTATCAGTCCCCCCCGTCCCCCCTGGTTCCTACGCGGCATCACAAATAAAAGCTGCATAAAACTTTTACACAAGATTCTGTCTCCTGGAAGTTTAATACCCGAGAGGACCGCGCTGTCAGCCTTGGAAAGGTCTCCGGTTATAGTTATCTATCACAAACACAGACATTAGTACCGTATTTGCTCGATTATAAGACGACCCTGATTATAAGATGACCCCCCCCCAAATCTGAATATTAATTTAGGAAAAAAAAGAAAAAGCCTGAATATAAGACGACCCTATAGGAAAAAAGTTTTACCAGTAAATGTTAATTCATGTAAACTATTTTTTAATAAAAGCTATGATTGAGAAAAATATTTTGTTTTTATTTCCTTTTTTTACAACCTGCCCCCCAGTTATGCACATCTGCCCCAGAAATGCCTTATACTCCCTATATGCCACTGTGCCCCATGATATGCCCTTTGACCACCTATGTGCCACTCTGCCTCCAGAAATGCCTTATACCCCTATATACAGGAGGAACCAGGTCCCCTGCAGCTGCGGGGGATCTGGATCTTAGTCGTCTCATAGTCAGACCTATTTGAGGTCTGATTATAAGACGACACCGATTATAAGACGAGGGGTATTTTTCAGAGCATTTGCTCTGAAAAAAACCTCGTCTTATAATCGAGCAAATACGATATGAAGTCGGCTCCCCTTTGCAGCGATAACGGCGTCCGCTCTTCTGGGAGGATTTCCACCAGATTCCAATAATCAAGAGGTCTGTCCCAATACTTTTGGCCATATAGTATATATATATAAAATACACAAAATCATTCCAAAAGGGTTCTCAGTGAAAAGCCGCGTCACGCTGTCTGTACCCGGCGCGCTCCTCTGTAAATTCCACACTTTCACATGTATGATCCCCCGACAGCCCCGTTCAGACCCAGTCACGTGATTTCAGTAACGTCCCCTCCATTTTCTGTGTTTTCAGTGCCTCAAATTTTAAATAATGTGAATCGCTGGCGATATAAAAACATCTAGAAACAAAGCTTTTCTCCATTTACTGAATTGCGCTTATTCAATAATTATTCTAACCCGCTGCTCACACATTTTACTGGTTATGTTTTTTTTTTTCCCACAACACATTCATAAAACACATTAGTGGTCGAATTTTGGGAACAGACCTATTAAAGAAGAATGTATATTAAAGAACTCTGTGGGTAATACAGAGCCCGGCACTTGTGCCGGGGGGGGGATCAGTCATCGGTCTCGTCTTAAATTCAGGAGCCGTATGCATCTATCCCATGCATATTTAAAGCCCTTCACTGTATTGCCATCTACCACATCTGCTGGGAGTCTGTTCCACCTATCTACCACCCTCTCCGTAAAACTCACTTCCATTCCATCTCAGACCCTGACCCTCTCTCTTTCTCTCCCATCCCTTCTCTCTTCTCCCCCGGAAGCTGGATGTACTGAGATCCCCAAGTCTTTCCTGATCAGGTTTTTTCATTGCAAACCATTCCCGTTGCACTGGCTCTCCTCTAAACTCTTTCCAGAATATCATCTCCTCCTGGAGCCAAACCCCGTAACACCGAGGCCGGCACATGCCGTCTGTCTATATTTTAACGAAACAAATCTCTCTGTATATTATTTTATATTTCAACCCGTAAACCTGTCACTTATATAGTAATTAGACGGGGTCTTAGTTACAGCAGTATTAGCGTTTACTCTATGAAAATGTCCTTCTTCTGTCACATCAGAGTCCGTCCGCATTCTATACGCCGCCTGCCTCCAAGTTCTAGATTCTAATTTACACGCCGACCGTAGATTCTGCTTCTCCTCTCCGTACTACAATCTGCTGACCTATTTTATTAATTACCCCACACGTCTCCATTCCAGATCCCATCCCCCTGGTGATTCTACTGCCCCTACCCATCCATGACAGGGGTAGGACAAATGGGTTGTTGAAGTAGATGGACCCTTCTTACCTGTGAAGAGGGTGAAGTACAGCAGAGAGAGAACCATCACGGAACACAATCACCAACGTGAAGGTGGCTGCCGATTTCCGTGTCTTAGTAACTAGACATCTGGACCCCACCTCCTGAAGAAACCACAGACTGCGTCAGGACATTCTGGTCACAAAACAAGCGTAGGTGCTAAATAGAGAACAAATTCACCAAATCTAACAGGAGACGAGTCACATCACGATGACCCCAATTTACAGCCAATGGTTTCACAGCGAGGCCTGGACTATGCATGAACTTGGCCTGGGCTGGAACTCTTTTATGCTTATAAGCCTCAAACCAGGGGCTGCAGGCCAAAGACAGGTTCTGGAGCTGCAAATTCCACTTATTCTTTTACAGATTTCTGGTCAGACTTCACCTAGAGTAGTGGGTACAATACGGGAGACCCCATCTCCAGAAGAATATTGACATTCTGGAGAGAGTTCAGGGGGGGGGCGACTGAAATGGGGAACAGTTTACACGACAGGACAAGAAAAGTTACAATAAGAGGTCAGAGTCTAACATTAGAGGCTGAGATGTAATAGAAGGAAAATTTACTTTACTGGGAGGGTGGTGGGAAAAGTGGAACAGCCTCCCAGCAGAAGTGGTAGAGGGTAATCCAGTGAGGGTATTTAAACATGCATGGAGTAGGCCTATGGCTCCTGAATCTAAGACAAGACCAGCGAGTGATTAAGGTTTGAGTCTGTAGCCCCTTTAAATTTTCTGTCCGCCCCTCCCCTCCCAGGCAGAACTTTGATTGACTTTGAAGGACAGTGAGAGAGAGTTCTGGAAGGATCAGGAGAGCATCTGAGAGGACAGTCCTGAGTGTATGATGCTGCTTATTGGAACAGAGGATCCTCATTCTGTTACCAGAGTGCTTGCTGCAGAGTATTGCTAAGACTCCAGACCTGCATCCAGGAGCGGATCCAGACCGAAGTCAGGTCATCAGGGACTTTTTGTTTCAGATTAGCATCTGTCATCCCAGCATTTGCACGGGTGGTATCGCTGTCTGTCACAAACTTGGAAAGGCTGGTGGTAAAATCAGTGCATGGAAAGTGGAAATCTTGTGTGGATTCAGTGACTGAGAGAGAAGGAAATTACAGCTAAACGAGCACCACAGCAATGTTACAACATAAAATAAATAACAGCCAGGACCTTAAATAGACTTCAAAGTGTTCAGTCATCGCTAATACCTTTTATTGAGCCAACAGTGCCCCTCCCCCCGCTCTGCTGCCCTGACTAACCAACACACACTTACACATACAATCTCACACACTCTAACACACGCTTATGCTAACATCTACTCATTGCATCCCACCTCACACTTCACTCTGTGAAACACGACTCACACACCACATCCTCACCTCCTAAAACCTTCGTGTGCACTGTGTGTGCGCCATTACCACATTACGAGACCCCTCTGTGCGCGAGATGGTCCAAGTGGGACAGCTAGGCCCTGTCTGAACATCTGAACAGCGAGTGATCTCTCCTAAGATGCCATTCGCATCGACCTTCCTCTCAACCGAGACAGGTCTAGACCCTGCTTTGCTTCTCCTTTCAGTCGGCTTTTCTTTAGCGGACCCCCGAGTGTCCCCTCTTCTTAAAGCCTTTTTATCTTTATACATTAATTCCATTCTGTCCCATTGCTGCAGATACTACATGGGGGCAGAATGCGGGGGGATAACTTCATTCGACTCGTGGCTGCTTCTGGAGTGGCTTTATATCTTTTACTGCGGGGTATTGCCTTCAAAGGGTTAATATTATTTTTACATTTGCTCCGTCAAAGCTAAAGTTTCCTTGTAATCTGCATCACAGGCTAGTATATGGTTTTGTGAAAACAGCAGCAGCTTCCTGCACTGAGACCATGCGGTACGGCGACCACATTTTATTTCTGCTCTTCACGGACACACTTTAAAGCGGATGAGATTCACATATACACACCGTCACATATACACACCGTCACAAATACACACCGTCACATATACACACCGTCACATTTACACATACATACATTTTATATTATATATATCTCACATACACACTGATTCATATATACATATCGTCACATATACACACAGTCATATGTACACACCGTCACATACACAGAAATACATTTTATATATTATATATATATCTCATACATACTGATTCACATATACACACCGTCACATACACATAAATACATTTTATATTATATATATATCACATACACACTGATTCACATATACACACCGTCACATACACATAAATACATTTTATATTATATATATATATCACATACACGCTGATTCACATATACACACCGTCACATACACATAAATACATTATATATATATATATCACATACACACTGATTCACATATACACACCGTCACATACACATAAATACATTTTATATTATATATATATATCACATACACACTGATTCACATATACACACCGTCACTTACACAGAAATACATTTTATATTATATATATCACATATACACTGATTCACATATACACACTGTCACATACACATAAATACATTTTATATTATATATATCTCACATACACACTGATTCACATATACACACCGTCACACACACATAAATACATTATATATTATATATATATATCACATACACACTGATTCACATATACACACCGTCACATACACATAACATACATTTTATATTATATATATATATCACATACACACTGATTCACATATACACACCATCACATATACATAAATACATTTTATATTATATATATATCACATACACACTGATTCACATATACACACCGTCACATACACATAAATACATTTTATAATATATATATATATATATATCACATACACACTGATTCACATATACACACCGTCACATACACATAAATACATTATATATATATATATATCACATACACACTGATTCACATATACACACCGTCACATACACATAAATACATTATATATTATATATATATATCACATACACACTGATTCACATATACACACCGTCACATACACATAAATACATTATATATTATATATATATATCACATACACACTGATTCACATATACACACCGTCACATACACATAAATACATTTTATATTATATATATATATATCACATACACACTGATTCACATATACACACCGTCACATACACATACATACATTTTATATTATATATATATCACATACACACTGATTCACATATACACACCGTCACATACACATAAATACATTATATATTATATATATCCCGCATACACACTGATTCACATATACACACCGTCACATATACATAAATACATTATATATTATATATATATCACATACACACTGATTCACATATACACACCGTCACATACACATACATACATTTTATATTATATATATATATATCACATACACACTGATTCACATATACACACCGTCACATACACATAAATACATTTTATATTATATATATATATATCACATACATACTGATTCACATATACACACCATCACACACACATAAATACATTTTATATTATATATATATATATATATCTCACATACACACTGATTCACATATACACACCGTCACATACACATAAATACATTTTATATTATATATATATATATATCACATACACACTGATTCACATATACACACCGTCACACACACATAAATACATTTTATATTATATATATATCACATACACACTGATTCACATATACACACCGTCACATACACATAAATACATTATATATATATATATATCACACACACTGATTCACATATACCCCTCGTCACATACACATAAATACATTTTATATTTTATATATATATATATATATATATATATTACATACACACTGATTCACATATACACGTCACTAGAGCTGAAACAACGAATCGATAAAATCGATAATAATCGATAACGGAAATCATCGATAACGATTTCCGTTATCGATTAATCGAGTGATCAATTCGTTGTTGGAGCACTCGGCTCCTTTTACTTACCTCCGCGAGCGTTCCCCGCTTCTGCTACACGCTCTGCAGTCTCCGCCTTCTTTCAGCTACGTGACGGATGTGACGCGTTCCGGAGGTAAGTATTCTTCATGTCTATGTGCACGGATCGCACAGAGCCACTCGCACAGAGCGAATCGCTCTGTGCGAGTGGCTCCACTCGCACAGAGCGGTTCGCTCTGTGCGAGTGGCTCCACTCGCACAGAGCGGTTCGCTCTGTGCGAGTGGCTCCATTCGCACAGAGCGGTTCGCTCTGTGCGAGTGGCTCCATTCGCACAGAGCGGTTCGCTCTGTGCGAGTGGCTCCATTCGCACAGAGCGGTTCGTGAGTGTGGGTGCAGGGCAGAGTGGGGGTGGGGGTGCAGGGCAGAGTGGGGGTGGGGGTGCAGGGCAGAGTGGGGGTGGGGGGTGCAGGGCAGGAGACTGGGTGCAAGGCAGAGTGGGGGTGGGGATGCAGGGTGTGAGTGTGGGTGCAGAGCAGAGTGGGAGACTGGGTGCAGGGCAGAGTGGGGGTGGGGATGCAGGGCAGGGTGTGAGTGTGGGTGCAGGGCAGAGTGGGTGCAGGGCAGAGTGTGAGTGTGGGGGCAGGGCAGAATGTGGGGGCAGGGCTGGGTGCAGGGCAGAGTTAGAGACTGGGTGCAGGGGCACAGTGCAAAGTGCTGGGTGCAAAGTGCCAGTGCTGGGTGCAAAGTGCCAGGGCTGGGTGCAAAGTGCTGGGTGCAAAGTGCCAGGGCTGGGTGCAAAGTGCAAAGTGCTGGTGCAAAGTGCTGAATGCTGGGTGCAAAGTGCTGGATGCAAAGTGCCAGGGCTGGGGCAAAGTGCTGGGTGCAAAGTGCTGGGTGCAAAGTGCCAGGGCTGGGTGCAAAGTGCTGGGTGCAAAGTGCTGGGTGCAAAGTGCAAAGTGCTGGGGCAAAGTTTCTTGAACAGTAATAGTCCACCTCTTTTCAGAATGTTTGGGGTTATTTTGTTTCATAAATATTGTGTTTGGGTTCTTGTACTTTGAAAATATTGTTTTTTATTACATCATAACAAAATAAGAATGTTAATGTAAATTTTAAGTTGTTTTTTAACATCCAGTTCATTAAATTCTTTTAAATAAACGAAAAATTTGCATATTGTTTTTTTTTATCCGATTAATCGAAAAAATAATCGGCCGATTAATCGATTATTAAAATAATCGTTAGTTGCAGCCCTACACGTCACATACACATAAATACATTATATATATATTACATACACACTGATTCACATATACACACTGTCACATACACATAAATATATTATATATTATATATATATATCACATATACACTGATTCACATATACACACCGTCACATACACATAAATACATTATATATATATATTACATACACACTGATTCACATATACACACCGTCACATACACATAAATACATTATATATTATATATATATCACATATACACACCGTCACATACACATAAATACATTATATATATATATATATATTACATACACACTGATTCACATATACACAAGACTCTGACTCAGCAGATGGCCATCATGAATCAATCGTTACAAGAGATGCATGCCAACCAGAATCAATTAAGGCAACAAGTTCATCATCTTCAGATGCAACAGACTGCCCCATCTGACCAAGCTGCTGCGGCCCCTGCTGAACCTCAAATGTTCCACTTCCTGAACGATTCTGTGGAGAGCGCAAGAAATATCGCTCATTTATCACTTCCTGCCAGATTTTATTCAACCTCCAACCACGGACTTATTCTTCCGATTATGTCAAGGTTCATACTGTGATCTCTTTGCTATCCGATTAACCTCAGCTATGGGCACATCATCTGTTACATAGCCGCAGTCCTCTCCTGGATTCCTGGTCCTCGTTTTGTCAAGCACTCAACGCTTTGTACGAGGATCCATATCATATTTCCTGGGGCGCTACCACCCTACGCACCCTTAAGCAAGGCAGAAGGCCTGTAGAGGAATACATCACGGAGTTCCGTCGTGTCACTTTAGAGTCAACCTGGAATGACGGCGCTCTTCATGATCAGTTTGGCTGGGGACTCTCTGACGCCATCAAGGATGAATTAGCTCGTACCAACATTCCCTCCGTCTTGGAAGAATTTATCAGACTAGTCACTCAAATTGATCAGCGTTTGAGAGAGAGAACGCAGGAACGTCTGTTTCCACCTCTTCCTGAACTCATGTTCAGCCCTCGGTTGCCCTGTGCTGTCCCTACAACCCACTGAAGAACCTATGCAAAAAGGTTGCAGAGAAGGAATGGTGCGTAACATTAGGACTCTGCATGTACTATGGCCGTGTAGGTTATCAGTTCAAAGACTGTCGAACCCATACCCGCTACTCAAAGGGTAAGGAGACTACTGGTCATTTGTACACTTATACTGAGAAAGCACCTTGTTCTTCATCTCACCTCTCACTTTCTGTATCGTTACAGTGGAATAAGAACTCTGTGCCCCTACTGGCCATGGTGGACTCTGGAGCCAGCGGCAATTTTATCGACTTAGACCTTGTCCAGTCAGTTCTCATCACTACCTGTCCCAAGAAACACCCGATTGCTATACAATTGGTCGACGGGAGTCCTCTCAAATCTGGTCCTATCAGCACAGAGACCATCACCCTCACGGTCAGAAGAGGAACCAGCCATGTTGAGAACCTACGATTCGACCCATCGCCGATATCTCCTATTAATAGTCCCATCTCCGATATCGCCTATTATCCTGGGCCTCCCCTGGTTGAGGACCCACAACCCCTCCATCAACTGGGAGACCGGCGTTTTTCAATTTTCATCTACTCACTGTACGCAGACCTGTTTAAAGACTGTTCTACTTGGCCTTGCTCAGGATACCATCCTTTCCGAAGGTATTCCGATACCAGGAGGTTTAAAGACGTGTTTGAAAAGAAAAGCGCAGATAAATATTCGGCAGAATATACCCCCTGGCGGAATCTGAGTTGGCTACACTAAAGCAATACATCGACGAGAACCTTTCTAAAGGATTTATTCGACTTTCTACATACCCAGCAGGGGCTGAAATATTCTTTGTACACAAAAAGGATGGGGGTCTTCTCCCCTGTATTGATTATCGGGAGTTAAATAACGTGACTATCACAGTAAAGGATTGGAACTAAAAAATGGGGAGACAACAAAAGCTCCAAAAGTAGAGGACACAGGCATAGGATCTACGGCTATAACAAGAACGTCACTCATGTGGCACATTACACATGTTTTTGGTACCTTACAAGTATATCATTTTTGCTTTTTATATTGAATCTTGAGCTGCCTTACTGGAAGTCAGATTGAAAGAAAGTGCTAGATTTCCAGAAACTCACATTAAAAAAAGAATTTTAGGGGGGGCGTAGCTTGCCTTGCTTGAGTCCGACCCCACAGGACACAATGGGCAAGCAGAAACGCTCATCCCGGCGCCATGACACACCTGAACCCCAATCCAGGTCAACTGGGAACTCGCTGCGTGCTTACTATTCATGATCAGGTGTTTACTTCGCTTCGGTATATCTTCCCAATAAGGGACAGTGCTCTGCCTTGTCTCGTATCCTCCCTGTCCTTATGGAATTTAAGGAGGGCATTTTAATTGTGGGGGGAGACTTTAATGTAACACCGGACCCTAGGGCCGACTCTACCACACGCCTGTCTCCTACACCGCCATCGCATGTCAAACAATTTAACTCCATCTTACGACGGTACAGGCTTGTTGATTGTTGGCGAGCATTTCACCCGGGTGAACGGGATTTCACCTGTTATTCTGCTCCACACCGGTCATATTCCCGGATCGACCTGGTGCCTTAATGACTCTCTCCTGACTAATGACGATGCTGTCCAGGCTGCTTCTGAGCTACATTTTTTTCCTAGATCATGTCGACTCGGAGGTCCGCTGCCCAGCTGTTCCATTAATTATTTATATTTATTATTTATGTAGGCACAGTAATTTAACATTTGATATGTATGTTTTTTATTTATTCGATCTTCATCACTTATTTAGCACATTACTATTGCACTTTATAATTAAAACACAAACACAATTATGCAAATAAATTTTATTTTTTCAGTTAGATAGCATCCCGGTACACCAACATTATCCATATGTGGAGGAATAATTCCGAGCCGAACCCTGGCGCGCCAATGTAGCGATGTCCGTCCCGAGGTCCTCTCCTATCTGGCGCCTCATCCGTGGCGCGCATGCTCGGGAAACAGTTTCTCGGACCTGCGTGCCATGGAGCTAGGTTCCGGATGTGGAGAAGTGTACTATGAGGTTGAGACGAGGCATCGGCGCCAATTCAGGCTTCGACACGTAATTTCCGGGGGGGGGAGAGTATATATACTTCATACAATGAGGCATTAAAAGCTACCCCTTGAAAAAGGCAGAACCGAAACGGCGTAGGGGAGTGGAGGTACAACATGGGTAAGCATTGTGGATAATTTGAGGACCTTTTTATTGAGCATTATTTATATGTATATTTGAAGACAAAATTGGTCCAATGAATTTATGTACATGTGGTGTATATACTCCATGGTGAGTTACAAGTATAATATGACTTTGCAATATTTAAGCACTTTATAATTGATTCTCAACTTATATGCACTCAATGCACTTTATACTCATGCTACCATAGTTCCTCCATGTGCTCAGATTAATCTTGCAAAAACCTCTGTTGTCTACACTATGAAATATATTATATGCTTTTATATTTGATTGATTTTCTGTGTAATAAAATTATTTATTTTAACTTACAATACAAGGGCTTGTGTATAACTCTATTTCATATTATGTGTACAAGCTTTGTTGGAGTTTCCCTTATTTAAGAATGAGATCTTTATATGCACCGCAATATTTCTAAATATAATGATATATATGGCTGGTAAAAAAGGATTCTTGTGTATTATATTGCCCACATAGAACCTGACCAGCACCAAGATAACATTAACAAATCACAGTCGAGAGTAGGGCTGCAACTAACGATTATTTTAATAATCGATTAGTTGGCCGATTATTTTGTCGATTAATCGGATAAAAAAATACATTATTTTAAATTGAAGAAAAAATGCAATAAAAAACGTACAATTTACACTTTCATCTCTTTATTGCAATGGCCTCTCTCTATTCACCTTCTTATTTTACTGACATAATAATAAAAGCTACAAGAACCCAAACACAGTGCTTCTCAAACTAGGTTTTAATACAAAGTTATTAGTAAATATTAATTCATATGTTAACTATTTTTCATATTTAATAAAAACTGAGAAAAAAGCCTTTTTTTAATTTTTTTATTTACCAAACTGCCCCCAGTTATGCACATCTGACCCCCAGCTTGCCACTCTGCCCCCATATATGCCTTATACCTCTTATATGCCAGATTCCACTGTGCCCCCTGATATGCCACTGTGCCCCCTGATATGCCTTATACTCCTTATATGCCAGTGATATGCAACTGAGCCCCCTGGTATACCTTTTACCCCCAGATTTGTTTTATGCCCCCCTGATATGCCTAATATCGATGTCTTATACCCCCTATATGCCACTGAGCCCCCTGATATACATTTTACCCCAGATATGTTTATGCCCCCCTGATATGCCTAATATCCATATGCTTTATACCCCCTATATGCCCTAAAAATTCATAATACCCCCCATACACCACTATAACTCACCCATACACCACTCTGGCTCCTCCCCCTACCATATACCACTCTGGCTCCTCCCCTCCCATACACCACTCTGGCTCCTCCCCCTCCCAAACACCACTCTGGCTCCTCCCCCCTCTCATACTCCACTCTGCCTCCTCCCCCCTCCCATACACCACTCTGCCTCCTCCCCCGCCCATACATCACTTTGGCTCCTCCCCTCCCATACATCACTTTGCCTCCTCCCCCTCCCATATACCACTCTGCCTCCTCCCCTCCCATACATCACATTGGCTCCTCCCCCTCCCATACTCCACTCTGCCTCCTCCCATACACCACTCTGGCTCCTCCCATACTCCACTCTGCCTCCTCCCATACATCACGTTGGCTCCTCCCCCTCCCATACATCACTTTGCCTCCTCCCCCCTCCCATACTCCACTCTGCCTCCTGTGAACCTCCGTTTCTGACAAGACACCAGGGAGCCGGGTAGAGAGGCAGAGTGGCGTATGAGAGGGGGAGGAGCCAGAGTGATGTATTGGAGGGTGGCTCCCATACACCCCTCTGACTCCTCCCCCCTCCCATACACCGCTCTGCCTCTCTACCCGACTCCGTTACTGAAGGCACTTTCATTGCAGCTTCATAGAAGCCACAGTGTAAGTGAAGGGCAGTAACGGAGTCTGTCTGTGCGATGCAGACCCTCACCGGCTATCAGAGAGGATGATTCTCTGTCAGCCAGTGGGGGTCTGCATCGCACAGACAGACTCCGTTACTCACCTTCACTTACACTGAGGCTTCTATGAAGCTGCAGGGAAAGTGCCTTCAGTAACGGTGCCGGGTAGAGAGGCAGAGTAATGTATGGGAGGGGGAGGAGGCAGATGGGAGGGGGGAGGAGGCAGATGGGAGGGGGAGAGAGACGGAAGTGAGAGACCGGCCGACAGTGAGGGGAATCCAGGTCTCCTGCAGCGTAGCGGGGGATCTGGATTCCGGTGTTATAATCCGATCTCTGTTTGAGGTCGGATTATATAAGGAGAGGGGTTTTTCAGAGCATTTGCTCTTAAAAAAACCTCTTTTTATAATCGATAAAAATCGATCCGATTAATCGATGATGAAATTCGTTGACAACGATTTTCATTATCGATTATTATCGATTTTATCGATTAGTTGTTTCAGCCCTAGTCGAGAGTGAGCCAACTTTGTCCCCAAACAGCCCGCCCTGACACCAGTACAGGCTCTGCAACACCGACACCCAAACACACCAGGACAGACTCTGACACACTGACACACACACCAGGACAGGCTCTGCCACACTGACACCCAAACACACACCAGGACAGGCTCTGCCACACAGATACCAGGACAGGCTCTGCCACACTGACACACACACCAGGACAGGCTCTGCCACACCGACACCCAAACACACACACGCCAGGACAGGCTCTGCCACACCGACACCCAAACACACACACGCCAGGACAGGCTCTGCCACACCGACACCCAGACACACACACCAGTACAGGCTCTGCCACACCGACACCCAAACACACACACCAGGACAGGCCCTGCCACACAGACAGCCATGGCCCCCTCTGCCCCCCCCTGCCGACGCCACTGGCAAGGAGGGTAGATCCGGGACTGTGCAGGACTGTGATTGTGGCCTGTGGGGTATTTATAGGGCTGCAGACCCTCCCCTCTGCCGGACGACCCCCTCATCAGATTGGAGGGCAGAGGGCTGTTCTTCCAAAACACAGACCTGGTTACCTATTTGGCAACATGAAAGGACATTGGTGGCAATGTAGTTTTTTGGGGGAGGGGGGGGTGCAAACAGATGCAACTTTAGTCTCTGGCTTCGGGCTACTCCTACTCAGTAGCCCCAACTCAACAGCCTCTATACCGACACTTTTGACTTCTTCTGCTGATGAAGATCTGCAACAACAAAATAAAAAAGGTCTGATCTCACATTACGATTTATCCTTCACGTTTACATCAGAAAAAAAAGCAGAGGATTTTTATTTGTGGCTCAAAGAATATGTAGGTAGCGGATATTTCCATTTTTCATATTTCTTTGGTTTAAAAGGATATTTTTACGTTCCCAATGTACATCGAATCCCATGTTTCTGAAGAAATTAATAAAACATTAAAACCGTTCGGTGCTCGCAGATAAAAAAAAAAAAAAAAAAATATCTCTCTCCTTACCCTGAAATTGCAGAAATGTAATTAATACAGAAAGACGACAAATACAGTTTTATAATCGTCTACTTTGTCAAACAGACTTCTTTCAAAATTAAACCGTTTGCCGGAAGATGATAAAGATCCTCAGCCTCGGAGATTTCCGAATGAAATGCTTGCGCTGAGACGCGGCCCGTGCTGCCGGTGTGGGGCACTCACCTTCGGCGATAGGAAATGTAACAGCGATAGAAAATGTAACAGCAATACAAACAGCCTAGAAGAACACCCGCTGTACAAGGGAGCCATATCCAAAAGAGGCCTCGGTAACCTCCAGATGTTCCGATCTCTAGAAAACATATAAAGAGCGCGGTTCACAGACACGGCGTAGGAAAGCACGGCTGGGTTTGTAGTTTCTCTGGGTTATAAAGTTGGTTTATAAAGAAAAGCGTTACTGGTTCATTTGGCTTTATATAAAGAAATAATTAGGGTAATAAATCCAGGAGATATAAATGTAATCTGATAACGCGAGATACAACATTCATTTACAGGCAGATCGAGACCCGGTGGGGCGTTGGGGCAGAAGGTCTGACCAGCCTTTTCTATCTGCCCCAATACACTCTATATGACCAGTCTGTAGATTTGTAGATTTTGGGTAAAAATCCATCCAGATACATTTTATATTTTTATCTGAAGTTACTGTAAGATCCGAACAATGAAACCAGTAGGAATTAAAGAAACGCACACATGGAGCACAATCATTCTCTATGTAGTAAATCCGCTGGGGCCGTTTCCACCCCGGACCTGAGGCTCTTGTCTTTGGGGTAGTAAAAGGTGGGTAAAGACATTGGGGTGGAATAAGCACCTGTTATTATATGTGTCTTACAATCCTGGAGGGCTGTCACTTGGTAACATGGTAACCGGAATATATATTCAGGGTGATTTCAGACACTTTTCTTTCTTCCATTATTGAATTATTATTATTGCTGACTACAGCATTACATTCATTATTATGTATGATTGTCCGTCTTTGGACCTGGTCAGGGAGCCGTGTACGTTATGTCTTTATATTCACAGAGCGTAATATAACGCGGACAGTCTTCATATCTGCACAGAGGAGCCTTAAACATAACAGTCCTCGAGCTTCTCTACAGAGTCCAACTTACCGATAACCGCCAGTCTGACCTCGATGTCTCTGTAATCCGCCGGGTTGGCCACTTGACAGACATAAACTCCTTCGTCACGATGCTCCACGTGGGTCAGAGTCAGGTCCAGTCTCCCGTTAGACAAGTCAGGAGACATGTTGGTGCGACCTCTGTACTGATGAGCCTGGTCCTTTAAATCGAATTGTCCTTTATTAAAGGCGAGAAGCACCAAGGATGGTTTTGTGCCGATCTTCGCCCATGACACGTGCAGATCCTCTGTGCCAGATATAAACGGGACTGAACAGGGAAGGACGGCGGTTCCATGAAGGACAGCAGTGACAGTCGGTACGGAGCCTGTTAGAGAATGAAAGGAACATCACGTGTATTAATATTACTCCGCGGCATTAAATAATAATAACAGCAACAGAGAGAGACGGATTTAAAAAGGTTTCTCCACAGAGACGAGACGTTAAATGGGAGTCCCGGAGCGTTATGAAGATAAACCTGCATAGTATTCTACATACTGTTTAGTGAATAGCATGTATATTACTTTACGTATTTACGTATGATGTCATATACTTTTCCACTTGGGCACAAAGCAGAGTGAGACCCATTTCTGCTGCAAGGATTCACCTTCCCTCTTCTTACTTCTTACATAGATCCACTGCCATCATCTGACAGCGCCTGCCCATCTGTACTCTGGGGTACGACACCTGACTACTTGGTCATCCACACCACAAAATGTGGAATCGCTCCAAAATAGGCAAAAATTTAAATATAGCTTTGATTATCAACCCAAACCAGCTTCTCCTCGGCTGTAGAGGACGTGCGATGGGAGCGCTGGCTCTGCTGGACAAAAGAGTAGAGCTAGAGGACCACTTGGATACACACCGCGCGTGCACAACCCCCGGCTTTGCCGTTTTATTAATAATTAATGGAATCCATTTATTTTGGGTTCTACAAAATGTGAGGTTTAATGGTAGTGTAAGTGTATTACTGACACACAAATAATGTATGGAAACATAGCATAGCAGATATGGATCTACGTAATAACACAAAAACCCAGCTTTGCAGGTAAAGATCAATTGGAATTCACATAAAAACACAGCATTAAAAGGTATATTTAACTCCTTAAGGACCGGGCTCATTTTTCGTTTTTTACCCTGTGGGACCGAGGCTGTGTTGACACTTTTGTGGTGCTTGTGTTCAGCTGTAATTTTCTCCTCATCCATTTAGTGTACCCACATAAGTTATATATTGTTTTTTTTCAGGACAAGATGGGCTTTCTTCAGATACCATTATTTTGATCGTATCATCTTATTTACTATAAAAAAAAATAAAAAAAACATGGTGAAAAATTGAAAAAAAACACATTTTATGACTTTTATTTGAAAAATCTTTTACTCACCTAAAAAAGCATGTAAAAAAACTAGCTAAATAGTCCTGAGTCCTGAGTTTAGAGATACCCAATGTTTTTATGTTTTTTTGCTGTTTTTTGTAAGTTATAGGGCAATAAGTACAAGCAGCGTTTTATGATTTCCAAATCTTTTTTAACAAATCTGGTCAGTCTGCCTCCATCTCCTCTTTGGAACATCTTTGAAGCCGGTTAACTCAATTTAACCCATTCAAACCATATATTTTTGAAAACTAGACACCCCAGGGTATTCCAAATGAGGTTATTTTAACCCTTTCCATGCACCAATTATAGAACTACACTTTGTCAAACTTTGTAATAGTAATTTTTTTTATTTTTTTTCACACACATTGTACTTTAGTTATAGATATA
This sequence comes from Spea bombifrons, assembly GCF_027358695.1. Taxonomy (NCBI): domain Eukaryota; kingdom Metazoa; phylum Chordata; class Amphibia; order Anura; family Pelobatidae; genus Spea; species Spea bombifrons. The sequence goes on from NC_071088.1 coordinate 1,644,921, forward strand.
CAGGTTCTGGTATATGTCCGTGTCAAACAACACCCCAATGTGTGTTCAGGAACATCTCCTGAGTGCAGTGATACCCAACATGCATGGGTTTGTCGTGTTGTTTGAGATTTAAAATGCCACATTTGGGAAGTGCGCTTTTTTTCTCCATTTTGGTCAGTCTGTACCTATGCCCTATCTTTGAGCTCGGCCGCTCCAATTTACCCCATCAGCCATTTTTTTTTATATTAGACACCCCTTGGGTATTTGAAGTGCTTTTATTTTAACTCTTTGTTGAGATTTTTGAGAAATTTTAGCACTTGCTCAATAATAAACTTTATTTTTTTATTTTTTTAATACTTTTCTTATATTTTTTTTACACATTTTGCTGGTACTGGATGGTTCATCTAGTGACATCGCAGCATAATTATTTTTAAATGTTAGCACATTTTTTTTTTTTTTTTTAAATATTTTACTAATCACATAGCGATTAGAAAGCTGGGTTCCATTGACTTGCTTGGTTGAATGCAGTACCTGTATTCAACCTGCAAGTGGAGCCAGAGTTCTCTAGAGGGTCTGGAGACCGTCTAGCGAACTCTTTCATCTTTATTGTTTTTTTTCCCGGGGCGCCGCCATCTTGCTGATGGTGAAGATCACCGGTAGCGGCGGCTGTGACCGCTCTCCGGAGCGGTCACAGCCCATCCAGAGGTAAGTGTTTGGTGTCGCTGGATGCCTCTTGATCGAAGCATTCCAGCGACACCATTTAAGTTTAGGAGGCGATCGTTGACGTCCCGGGGAGGGGCCAGACATGGCCCCCGATGCCGATCTTGGCCTTGGTGAATGCCTCGACATCGAGGCATTACAGTAACGCCGTTTAAGCGAAGAAAGTGATCGTTGATCACTTTCTAAGCTTATTTAACTTTTTGACGGTTCAGGACCGTCAAAGGTCATTAAGGTCGTTAAGGGGTTAAAACCCCCTAAATTACAGGCATAGATCACAGGTTGCACCCCCCAAAGCCAGCCCTGGCGTCCACACTGCCCACATAGAACCTGGCCAGCACCCAGATAACACACATAAGATTTGCCATCTTTGTCCCCAAATAGCCCAGCACAAGTCAACTTTGTCCCCAAACAGTCCGGCCAGTGCCATCTTTGTCCCATATACACCCTGCCTGTGCCATCTTGGTCCCCAAGGCTCAAACCTCCTGCTAGTGCCATCTTTGCCCTTCCACAGTTATACATCTATGATACACAAACACTTTTACAGTCACTCACTAATTCACACTTTCATTCAGACAATTCATCCACATAGGGCTGCAACAACTAATCGATAAAGTCGATAATAATCGTTAATGAAAATCGTTGCCAACGGAGTGGCATATCTGGGGGTATAAGGCATATAGGGTATATAAGGCATATGTGGGGAGGGCAGTGTGGCGTATCAGGGGGTATAGGGCATATCTGGAAGTATAAGGCATATGTGGGGAGGCAGTGTGGCATATCAGGGGAGAAGGAAGTGGTGCATCAGGGGGTATAAGGCATACTGGGGAAGACTGAGTGGCATATCTGGGAGGCAGTGTGTGGGAAGCCTGGGCTCAAATGTGCAAAACTGGGGAAGCAGGTTGGGAAATAAAGACAAGAAATGCATTTTATCAAAGTTTTTTTTATTCTGCTGTTTGTTTTTAACATCCTACGTAACTTTATTCAATTATTTTAAATAAATGAAAAATTTACATTTTTCTATCCGATTAAAAACTATATGCAAATTTTTCATTTAAAATAAAAACGTAAAAAAAATTTAAAATTTACATTAAGATGCGTCATTAACACTGACATAATAATAAAGCTATATTTTAAAGAAACCCCAAACACTATTTCTCTAAGTTTTAATACCAAAAAAGTTTTACTAGTAAATATTAATTCATGTAAACTATTTTTTAATATTTAATAAAAACTATGAGAAAAATGCCTCGTTTATATTTTCTTTTATTTGCCAAACTGCCCCCAGTTATGCACATCTCACTCCCAGCTTGCAACTCTGCCCCAGAAATGCCTTATCCCTCCCCTATATGCTACTCTGCCCCCATATATGCCTTATAGCCTCCTCTATACCAGAGATGCCACTGTGCCCCCCCAATATGCCATATACCTCCTATATGCCACTGTGCCCCCCCTGATATGCATTATAGCCCCCTAAATGCCACTCTGCCCCCTGATATGCCACTGTGCCACGATATGCCTTATACCCCCCATATGCCACTGTGCCCCCTGATATGCCTTATACCCTCAATATGCCACTGTGCCCCGATATGCCTTATACCCCTATATACCACTGTGCCCCCTGATATGCCTTATAGCCCCTTTATGCCACTGTGCCCCCCTGATAAGAAAAACTTACAGCGCTTAAATAGGCATAAAAATATACGCTTTAATAAATAGACAAAAAAGAATAAATACACAATACAATATAATTACCGTATTGGCCCGAATATAGGCCGCACTTTTCCCCCCCACTTTAAGTCCTTAAAGTTGGGGGTGCGGCCTATATTCGAGGTCTAGCGCCCGCCGGGCAGGCAGCGGGGTTAGGATACAGATCCCCCGCAGCGGTGCAGGGGACCTGCATCCTACTCTCCGATACGCTCAGACAGCCTCCCCTGCCGACACTTTCCACGGGGGGAGTCCCGGCAAGGGAGATTGTTAAAGCACATCGTGCAGACGTGCCGGCAGCGGAGGTTGTTTATGCTCGCATCGCCGCTGCCGGTGAACGTCTGCGCGATGTACGCTAACAATCTTCCTTGCCGGTACTTCCCACGGCGGAAGTCTGGAGTCTGCACCGGTAAGTCGGGGGGAGGGGGGGCCAGAGTGGCAGCATATCTCGGGGGTGGGGGGGGACTTTTTTCTTTAAAAAAGCACCTTTGTGCGGCCTATATATGGACAATATAAACAATAAATCAATAAAAAAAACACAAATTAAAGAATGCACATCATTAATAGATCCCGAAAAAATTCTACCTGTGCCACCAGGGGTTAATATATCAACAGAAGAAACACAGGGCAAATAAGCATAAAAACTCCATGCTTACCTTACCCAGTGCTGCTTACTTGCCCTGTTTTTCTTCTGTTGATAAATTAACCCCTGGTGGGGCAGGTGGAAGTGGCAGTTAGATGAAGTACCGGAGGTTGCGCACATCGCGCACTAAAATCCAAATCCCCTGCAGCGCTGCACGGGACCTGGATCCTCTCCGGCAGCCGGTGGGGGTCTGTGGGATGCGCGCAGACAGAATCCGATTCTCCACCCCAAATTCGTTGGGGCTTCCATGATGGAAGCCGCACCGGAAGGTCACGTGACGCCGGGTTCAGTAATAGAAGCCCCAGCGGAAGGGGAGGGGAGAAGCGGAAGGGGAGGGGAGAAGCGGAGGATGTCTGCGCGTTTTGCACAGACCCTCACCGGGTGGCAGGGAGGATCCAGGTCTCCTGCAGCTTTGCGGGGGATCTGGATTCTAGAGTTATAATCCGATCTCTGTTTGAGGTCGGATTATAGAAGGAGGGGAGTGTCACACCAACTTGTGTAGTGCATACATGGACTTGCTACCTGGTAGAGATGGTATGGCCAATTTCAGTATTAGAGGGGTTAATTTGATTGTACAGGCATGTGGTGCCAAAAGGTCTTGTGAGATAAATTTGTCCTTTTGAAGCTCGGACTCCAACCGGGGCCTTCTACGGGGTGTTAGGTCCTGCAGTGGAGCTGCCGTTTTGTCTAGGTTCAAATGTAGACGACCATATGCCTGTATCCCCTCATAGATACTGGATTCTTTGATATGCTAAGTGACCACTAGCAGTCAGGAAAACCATTTCATATCCAGGTCATATCAAACACATATCAATAATAACTTATATATTCATTATCATACCTCCTTGTGTGCATACCTAGAACGGGGAAAGCGCACCCTACAAAAAGAGTACAAACATGGCAGCGCCACTTAACCAGTTTGGAAGGAATTGTGAAGTCTATGATGTTCAGTCATAAGTAGCTAGTGTGACATATCTATGGACTTCACAATTTACAGGAAACTCATAAATGCATGAATTATTGCTGTGGCGAGCACAGGAGGGACGATAAAATGAAAATTAGTTATTTTGACGGATATGTTTCCACCACACAAGGGGGAGGTCACTTATGGTACACCTTCCCTCCGCTTATACCACCTCTGGGCCGGCTTGGAAACTCGAGATGAACTGGGAAAGAGTATAAAATTAACGAGCGAAGATGGGTCAGTGTGCTTACTAGGGGCCAAGATCTAATTTTGAGTAAGTCGCCATCTTTCCTTGCCGGAGCCCTACGGACAGAAAAACTGTTACTTGACCATTCAGTGAGTAGTTAGGTTTTCTGTAATTTTCTCCTTTTTATTTTATCTGTTTGGTGTAAATCTGTTTATCATCTTTTTTTGTATGCACTGTGATTTTTTGTATTCATAATAAATATTCCTTTATTAAGTTCTGCCTTTGTCTGGTAAAGACTCACGTTACCTGATTAGACCGTTTTATTGGTAATTTGAAATCACATAATTGTTGAGTTAAAATATATTGTGTGGGTTTTGTTTTAGTCTGATTCATTTGGGGTACCAAGGCACCCCATTTCTAAATTGTCTTGGTGGTGGCAGCGTTATTTTGATATTTGTTATATCATTATAGTTAATTGCGGGTGGTATTAAGGGTGAATATTGGTATTTTTATCGCTATTTCCGGTCTAGTGCAGACAGATAGTGAATTTTAACCCTTTTACCACCAGAACCAAGTCACGCGCACGCTTGGAGTAGAGTGCGTTCGTGACAAATTGGTGGCAGCGGTGGGATAGTTAAAGATTTTTCCATCTTTTTCGGTACCAGATTTCAGTGTTGCTGGATTTGCTAATCCAGACACTAAAAAGAAATTGTTTCTCAATTTCCAAAGGCTGAACTCAGTGCATACTTAGTATATTTACACCTCAACAGTCCCCCCCCTTCTTTGTTTTCTTTTCTTTTGCTATCATTTGTTTGGGCCGGTGTGATAAATGGAATACCAAACACAGTCCAAGAGTGCTCTGGAGCAACGTTGCCGTGAACAATGTATTCCCATCCGGGGAAAATCAAAGGATGAACTTATTCAAGCGCTTGTGGACTATGATATGCAACAAGCAGCGCAAAGTGATGCTGCAAACACTTCTGAGGGAGGCATGGTCACACGGGAGATACCTGAAGCTGATGTCGGTGACGTGCCAAGATCTGGAGGTCCCTTGGACTCTTATCTACAAACTGTTTTCAAATACGTGGACTCAACAGATGCAAACCTCAGACTGCAGCTTATCCTTAAATATCAAGAGAGAGAAGCTGCAGAGCGCCAGGCCGAGAGAGAGAGGGAAGCTGCAGAGCGCCAGGCGGCAAGAGAGCATGAACTAAAACTGGCAGAGTTGGAGAGGTTAAGTGCCTCACCTATCAGTGTGGTTTCAAGAGACTATTCTGCACCCAAACCACGTGCAGAGAATTTTCCCACGTTGGACAAAGATGGGGATCTGGATGTCTTTCTGCGCAGTTTTGAAAAGGTTTGCCGGCAGTACCAATTACCAAAGGACCATTGGGCAAAGTACCTCACCCCTGGTCTCAGAGGTCCTGCATTGGAAGCATTTGCAGAGCTACCAGCAGAATCTGACCAGGACTATGAGGCAATTAAGGCTGCACTGCAGAGACGGTACAACCTTACCCCTGAGGTGTACCGAAAGAAATTCCGGACTTTGCAGAAGCATTCCACCGAGAGCTACACTGCAGTTGTGGGACACCTGACGACGGCGTTCCGGCAGTGGATTAGAGGGCTGGAGATTACAACCTTAGAAAGCTTGGAAGATCTGATCATCAAGGAACAGTTTTTGCAGCTGTGCCCAGCCAATGTACAAGAATGGCTGCTGGACCGGGAGCCCAAAACAGCATTGGAAGCGGGTGAGCTGGCGGATTTCTACACTGCTAACCGAGCACAATCGGACCGGAGCAGAGGTTTTTCTACGGGAGCTAGTGCCATTTCTACGTATCGGGATAGCCGCAGGTGTTTTATTTGTAATAAAGTGGGGCACATTAGCGCAACTTGCCCGGAAAAAATAAATCCTACGCCATCCACAGGAGCGGGTCACCCCTCAGAATCACCATCTTCAGTGTTGTTCGTCTCCAGCGCTGAGAACACCCCCAATGTGAATATGCAACCTGTCACTGTGGGAAACAAGGTAACTGTGGGGCTCAGAGACACAGGGGCAGAAGTGACTCTTGTGCGTCCAGAGCTAGTGAGCTCTGAGGACTTTATTCCTGGCAAGACCTTAACAGTGCGGGGAATTGGGGGAGTACGTCATGCAGTGCCAATGGCACGAGTATTTTTGGATTGGGGAGCAGGGAAGGGTGTAAGAGATGTGGGGGTATCAGATAACATTCCTACTAATGTGTTACTGGGTACTGATTTGGGTAGGCTGTTGTCAAAATATATGCCGGAGGATGATACTTTTGATTTATCCAGGTCTTCTAGGGGTCCTACCATAGAAAGGGCAGTGTATAAAAATGTACCAGGGCAGCCTCATGGGGAGAGTGGGCAGAAAGGTTGTGCATGTCTGCCTGTGCTAGAACCCAGAATGTCTGAGGTACCGTGTGAAAGTGTGGAGGTTCTGCATCACTGGGAGGGAGGGCAGAGCGAATCTGTGCCAGAACCAGGGATGTATGAGGTGGCGTGTAAGAGTGTGGAGGTTTTGCATCACTGGGAGGAAGAGCAGAGCGAATCTGTGCCAGAACCAGGGGTGCCTGAGGTGCCATGTGAGAAGGTGGAGGTTCTGCATCACTGGGAGGGAGGGCAGAGCAAATCTGTGCCAGAACCAGGGGTGTCTGAGGTGCCGTGTAAGAATGTGGAGGTCTTGCATCACTGGGAGGGAGGGCAGAGCAAATCTGTGCCAGAACCGGGGGTGTCTGAGGTGCCGTGTAAGAATGTGGAGGTCTTGCATCACTGGGAGGGAGGGCAGAGCAAATCTGTGCCAGAACCAGGGGTGTCTGAGGTGCCAAGTGAGAATGTGGAGGTTTCGCATCACTGGGAGGGAGGGCAGATTGAATCTGTGCCAGAACCAGGAATGTCTGAGGTGTTTTGTGAAAGTGTGAGAGGACCACCCGACTGTGAAGAAGGGCAGAGAACGAGTGAATGTCCGTCTGTGCCAGATCCCAGAATGTTTGAGGTGCTGTTTGAGAATTTGAAGGTTTTGCATCACTGGGAGGGAGGGCAGAGTGACTCTGTGTCAGAACCAGGGATGTTTGAGGTGCTGTGTGAAAATGTGAGGGGGCCACCCTGTGAAGAAGGGCAGAGGGTGAGTGAATGTTCCTCTGTGTCAGGATTAGCTGGTTCCCAGGGTCCTGTATGTATGCATCCTTGCAGTGGAACAGGTGGAGTGACAGATGTTTCAACCATAGCTGTGGTAACCTGGCAGCAGAATGGGGGACAAAGAGAGGGCTTTGGTGCACCCGTGCCCGTATTCTGTGGGACTACAAAGTCAGGACACAAGGGAGAGGGTGAAACTGGTGGCCATTCTGTTATCCCTTACGAAGGGCCTACATGGTTTGGGAAGCCAGGGCGAGACACCCTAGCTACCCATCAAGTAGATTTGTTGGGGCTTGTAGCTATACCGAGCCGCATGGAGAACCAATCTGTTACTAAGGGGATGGACTATGCCCCTGGGTACCCTGAGACCATGGCCTTATCCTGTAACAGAGCAGACAACGTAGCCGATGCTTTGAAAAGTACCTTCTGTAGGGTGGGTTTTCCCAAAGAAATACTTTATCTTAGCCGGAAACTGTTACCCAGGGAAAAGTAGGTAGGCGCAGAGATAAGCTTGTGGCTTAATCTCTGGGCCACCATCTTATTTGGGGGAGGTGTCACACCAACTTGTGTAGTGCATACATGGACTTGCTACCTGGTAGAGATGGTATGGCCAATTTCAGTATTAGAGGGGTTAATTTGATTGTACAGGCATGTGGTGCCAAAAGGTCTTGTGAGATAAATTTGTCCTTTTGAAGCTCGGACTCCAACCGGGGCCTTCTACGGGGTGTTAGGTCCTGCAGTGGAGCTGCCGTTTTGTCTAGGTTCAAATGTAGACGACCATATGCCTGTATCCCCTCATAGATACTGGATTCTTTGATATGCTAAGTGACCACTAGCAGTCAGGAAAACCATTTCATATCCAGGTCATATCAAACACATATCAATAATAACTTATATATTCATTATCATACCTCCTTGTGTGCATACCTAGAACGGGGAAAGCGCACCCTACAAAAAGAGTACAAACATGGCAGCGCCACTTAACCAGTTTGGAAGGAATTGTGAAGTCTATGATGTTCAGTCATAAGTAGCTAGTGTGACATATCTATGGACTTCACAATTTACAATAAATTCATAAATGCATGAATTATTGCTGTGGCGAGCACAGGAGGGACGATAAAATGAAAATTAGTTATTTTGACGGATATGTTTCCACCACACAAGGGGGAGGTCACTTATGGTACACCTTCCCTCCGCTTATACCACCTCTGGGCCGGCTTGGAAACTCGAGATGAACTGGGAAAGAGTATAAAATTAACGAGCGAAGATGGGTCAGTGTGCTTACTAGGGGCCAAGATCTAATTTTGAGTAAGTCGCCATCTTTCCTTGCCGGAGCCCTACGGACAGAAAAACTGTTACTTGACCATTCAGTGAGTAGTTAGGTTTTCTGTAATTTTCTCCTTTTTATTTTATCTGTTTGGTGTAAATCTGTTTATCATCTTTTTTTGTATGCACTGTGATTTTTTGTATTCATAATAAATATTCCTTTATTAAGTTCTGCCTTTGTCTGGTAAAGACTCACGTTACCTGATTAGACCGTTTTATTGGTAATTTGAAATCACATAATTGTTGAGTTAAAATATATTGTGTGGGTTTTGTTTTAGTCTGATTCATTTGGGGTACCAAGGCACCCCATTTCTAAATTGTCTTGGTGGTGGCAGCGTTATTTTGATATTTGTTATATCATTATAGTTAATTGCGGGTGGTATTAAGGGTGAATATTGGTATTTTTATCGCTATTTCCGGTCTAGTGCAGACAGATAGTGAATTTTAACCCTTTTACCACCAGAACCAAGTCACGCGCACGCTTGGAGTAGAGTGCGTTCGTGACAGGGAGTTTTTCAGAGCATTTGCTCATTTTATAAATCGATCAATCAATTCAACTAATCGATTATGAAAATCGTTCACGATTTGTTGTTGCAGCCCTAGTTGCAGCCCTACATCCAGATATTAACTCATGCTCTCCCTCATTCACACAATGCATCCACACATTAATTCACACCCATCATCTACCCGCGACGGAGGTAGAGGCCTTGAGGAGGAGAATGAGGGACGCCGAGCGGTCGCACACTTCACTATCCCAGTTTCTCTGGAAAAACGAAAGGGCCAAAATCGCACTAAGCAAATTGCAGCAACCCAACCATTTCAAAATGGCCAGACAGGACACCCATTCATACGATGGGCAGATAAGGGACTCACTGGCATAAGACACCTTTTGAATCAAAACACAAAGACCATCCTATCCATTCAAATACAGAGCTAAATACCCAGACTTGAATATCACAGAATTCCCATTCCAAGCAAAACATTCTGCCCACTCTGAAATACAACATTTCAACACGGATGACTGGGAGAACCCCTTAAGCCGCCTTCCACTACCAACTTCCCGCGTTCTCCCATCAACATCTAATTTTTTTCTCCATGATCAGACACAGTAGAGATTTTGAATCACTCCGTACGGGGCCTAGATATTGGCTAACCCTAGACCCGCTCTCACCACACAAGACATACTGAAGGCCCAGCTAAAAATGCTTAAAACAATCCCGTCCTCAGTGAAATGTTCTACAGAATCTTCCATGCCTCATACATCTCCCCGACACAAAGCTATAAAATGGGGAGATCCAATACTGATCAATGCCCCAAATGCAAACATCCAGCAGCCGATCTGACCCGTTGTCTATGGCACTGTCAACACTCCCAAACACTGCGGCAACTGGTTTAAAGATATGCCAATAGCGACCTTCACATAAACATAGGGCTTTCACCTGGCTACGCCATACTCGGCATCACACACTCACATCCCAGAAACACAAACTACAAAGAATCCTAGCAGCAGTCACCCTAAAAACTATACTTCACCACTGGATAGAATCCACACCACCACCCCTTCCACTTTTCCATTCCAAATGATCCCACCTCTTCCGCATGTCGTGGTTAACAGCACAACACACAAAAGAAACTGCCGCCGCATCTTTCTTCCATACCTGGCAGCCATACATTAACTCCCTCCCCATCCAAACACGCAACCTGGTACATGACGGAATTACTCAGACACGACCCGATCCCACTGACCAAATGAACATCACTGTCTGCCTTAGAAATATTGATAAAAATAAAAATATCCACCATCAATACCACCCAAAATTAACTATAATGATATAACTAAAATAACGCTGCCACCACCAAGACAATTTATAAATGGGGTCCTCGGTCCCCCAAGCGAATCAGACTAAAAACCCACACAGTATATTTTAACCCAATAATTACGTGATTTTAAATTACCGATAAAACGGTTTCATCAGATAACGTGAGTCTTTACCAGACAAAGGCAGAACTTAATAAAGGAATATTTATTATGAACAAAAAATCACAGTGCATACAAAAAAAGATGATAAACAGATTATTTACACCAACAGATAAAATAAAAAGGAGAAATTACAGAAAACCTAACTACTCACTGAATGGTCAAGTAACAGTTTTTCTGTCCGTGGGGCTCCGGCGAGGAAAGATGGCGACTTACTCAAAATGAGATCTTGGCCCCTAGTAAGCCCCCCGACCAATTTCCTTTCATTAACTTTATACTTCTTCCAGTTCATCTCGAGTTTCCAAGCTGGCCCAGAGGTGGTATAAGCGGAGGGAAGGGGTACCTATAGGAACCATAAGTGCCCCCCCTTGTGTGGTGGAAACACATCAGTCAAAATAACTCATTTTCATTTTATTCTCCCTCCTTTGTTGCCATGGCGATAATTCTTGCATTTATGAATTTCTTGATTATGAAGTCATAGATATGTCACACTCACTACTTATGACTGAATACCACGAACTTCACAGTTTCTCCCAAATGGGTTACGTTGTACTGGCTATGTTTGTACTCTTTTTGTAGGGTGCGCTTTCACCGTTCCAGGTGCACACAAGGAGGTATGATAATGAATCTATGAGTTATTATTGATATGTGCTGGATATGACCTGGATATGAAATGGTTTTCCTGACTGCTAGTGGTCACTTAGCATATCAAAGGATCTATGAGGAGATACACGCATGTTGGATTATTCAGCAAGTATAGGTAGATGCATCTCCACTGTAGGATTTCACACCTTGCAGAGGGCCCTTGTTGGAGTCCGAGCTTCAAAAGACAAATTTATCTGATAAGACCTTTTGGCACCACATGCCTGTACAATCAAATTAACCCCTCTCATACTGAAACTGCCCATGCCATCTCTACCAGGTAGCAAGTCCATGTATGCATTACACAAGTTGGTGTGACAGGACATTGTACAGGTAGCGACAACTGGGTAAACCATAAGTTTATATGTTATTTATTATTTGTTTACACGTTTACATATACTTCGACTCTCCTCTTAGTTTGTAGAATTGCCAGATATTACAGCACATTTTCTGTAAATTGCATTATATTTTAATTTAAAAAACAGTCCAACTTACCAATAACCGTCAGTCTGACCTCGATGTCTCTGTGATCGGCCGTGTTCATCACTTGACAGACATAAACTCCTTCGTCATGATGCTCCACGTGGGTCAGAGTCAGGTCCAGTCTCCCGTTAGACAAGTCAGGAGACATGTTGGTGCGACCTCTGTACTGAGGAGCCTGGTGCGTTAAATCGAATTGTCCTTTATTAAAGGCGTGAAGCACCAAGGATGGTTTTGCGCCGATCTTCTTCACCCATGACACCAGCAGATCCTCTGTGCCAGATATAAATGGGACTGAACAGGGAAGGACGGCGGTTCCATGAAGGACAGCAGTGACAGTCGGTACGGAGCCTGTTAGAGAATGAAAGGAACATCACGTGTATTAATATTACTCCGCGGCATTAAATAATAATAACAGCAACAGAGAGAGAGACGGATTTAAAAAGGTTTCTCCACAGAGACGAGACGTTAAATGGGAGTCCCGGAGTGTTATGAAGATTAACCTGCATAGTATTCTACATACTGTTTAGTGAATAGCATGTATATTACTTTACGCAGGGCTTGACAAGTTTTTTTTTTTTAAACTAAAGTTTTATTTTCAACACAAAAAGTAACAGATCTTAAATTTACACGTAAAAAAAAGACTAGAACCAAACATCATGGGCATTTACGATATGCAGATAATTTAATATATTGTCATGTGACACCAAAGTTTCTATATAATATCTTAGTGTTTTTCACTTGGCTTTTTGTGGCCATGAACATGCCTTTTATTTTTCAAACTAAAGTACCAATGGTCCACAGCCTTTGCAGGATCAAACTTTTTCACTGATGGCCCATTCATGCTGATCATTAACAAATCACCTAAACTTTCTTCTTGCATTGATGGTCTGAACTTATTTTTTTATCAGGTTCATTGAGCTAAACCCTCTTTCACAACATGTGGTTGAGAAGTAGCACAGACACAATGGATAACAAGTTTCCCAAAACTGGAAACCTCTCAGTATTGGAGAGTGCCAAATCCAGAAGCCCGCTCAGTTTCTTTCCTTTTCCAAGGACCTTAAATTCATACCACTCATTTAGGAGCGAATGCATGCATTTCACGTGGTGATAATTGTTTCTGAAAATGCTGAGCCAAGGCTGTAATGTCATCCACACCATAGTCTTGTAATGCTGTTCCTGATGGCCAGGTAAAGGTATCAAACACTGCAGCGGAGCTTTCAATACTCCTTCCACCCAGAAATCGCTCTTCCAGGTATTTAACAGCATGTTTAATCAAATTCTCTTTTTCCTGCTAGATTGATAGTTACAGTATTGCTGAGCCCAAGTAACTGTACATTTTGATACAGTCCTTTAAGTGATGTTCCTGTCATAAATCTCTCCTCATGCGGTTTTGGTGCATCTTTGAGTGATTTTAATGACAATATCATGTTTTTCACATGCAACTCGATTGTGCTTAAGAAAAGTTCTTCCCTTTAAAATAAAAGGAAGAGGTTCTTAATACCGTATTGGCTCGAATATAGGCCGTACTTTCCCCCCCCACTTTAAGTCTTTAAAGTGGGGGTGCGGCCTATATTCGGGGTCTAGCGCCCGACGCCCGGGACATGCAGCAGGGTTAGGATACAGATCCCCCGCAGCGGTGCAGGGGATCTGTATCCTACTCTCTGATACGCTCAGACAGCGTTCCCTGCCGGCACTTTCAATGGGGGGAGTGCCGGCACGGGAGATTGTTAAAGCACATCGTGCAGATGTGCCGGCAGCGGAGGTTGTTAACACTTGCATCGCCGCAGCCGGCGAACGTCTGCGCGATGTACGCTAACAATCTTCCTTGCCGGCACTTCCCACGGCGGAAGTGCCAGCACCGGAAGTTGGGTACGCGTACTGCGTAGCTGTCCCCCGCCGGCCCTGCAAGACCCTGGGGAGCTGCACCGGTAAGTCTGGGGGGGGGGCCTCTTGGGGCAGAGTGGCAGCATATATCAGGGGGGGTAGAGTAGCAGCATATCCCGGGGGGGGCACATCTCGGGGGCAGAGTGCATATCTCAGGGGGGGATAGAGTGGCAACATATCTCGGGGGGGGGGGGCAGAGTGGCAGCATATGTAAGTGTTTTGTTTCTTTACTAAGACATTTTTTTATTTAAAAAAGCACCTAACTTTTAGGGTGCGTCCTATATCCGAGCCAATACGGTAATTTCAATGTAGTCAAGAAGAAAATTGAGCATATGAACAAATTTGAAATCCGTGAGTTTTCTCAACAAACCATGGGCGACTGCAGAAGCCCTGTCTTTTTCTGCAGCAACACTTTCAAGGTGGACTGTCACACATTTCCAGTCTTTGACAAGAGCAGAGAGAGCGCTGACTTTGCTGGCCACCCATCTTATGCAAGTACTGAAATTTCAGAATTTTATTCTGAAGATTTTCAGCCAGCTGCTTCAGTTGTCACATTCTCTTGGGTGAGTAGTGGTAAAACTGGTACAGTTTCTTTAAAACAGAGTCAAGGTCATCAATGAATTTTGATTGTTTAACTGAGCTTAACACACTTAAATTTAATCTGTGTGCAACACAGTGAATGCCAATTACGTGGGTCAGGTTTTGACGTATTTTCTGCACCAGTCCATTTTCAGCTCCAATCATGCTGGCAGCACCATCTGTACCAATGCCAATCAGGTGGCTTGAAGAAAGCCAGTCTAGGAGACCATGCATCTTCTGATCTTTAGTAATAGTTTCTAAGTACCCATCTGCAGTACTCATATCAAGAGGTAGGACTGACAGAAAAACTTATTTGATGCCATTGTTCTTGATATACCTGACATACTGTATTAGTTCCTCTACTCCTGCTTTGTTAGTTGATCCACCTAGCAGCAAACTAACTTATTTTGACCCTTTTAGCTCACAGGTGAGTTCTTTCATGATTAAAGCGGCAATATGTGAGAAATTCTTTGCATCTCTTATCATTCGCATACTCCTCTCTCACAGCAACTCCTAATTTCCCTGTCAACTCTAACAACCCTTCAAAGTCTGTGTATGGCCTGTTGTTCTTTGCAATATAATAGGCCACATTAAATAAAACTTTCATATGGTTGAACATGCCTTCGTCCATTTTCTTCAAGCATGCAGCCAATGGTGTAGCTTCTGGAGCCAACAGTGCATGTCTGGCCTGTAAACATTTTTCATGCTGGAGAGACCTTCCATGCTTTTTGAAGGTCTCAAGTTTAAAAGGCCCTGAAAACCCTTTCACAGTCTTAGATGTTTGGTCAGCAATGCCAGGGAAGGAGGCACAGACCTCACATATGGCTATACCTGTAGTTTGGTCAAATTTAAGCCATGTGAGTTCCTTGCACCAGTCTTGCTTAAATTTCCTTTTTCCAGGATTTTGAGAGTGGCTTGTCGAAGGGGACTCTTCTGCTGGTTCCTTTTCTCTTGTGCTGTTTGTTTCTGCAGTAACCAGTTCCACTGCACTTTCCAAAGAAGGTGTTTGCAAAGAAATTTGTCATTCGCAGTTGCTTTGTAGTCTCTGGCATCACAGCTTTTCTTGTACGCTTCATTTTTTCTGAATCCATTAACAAAGATATTTGCATTTTAGTATACACGTTAGGGCTGCAACAACTAATCGATAAAATCGATAATAATAGATAATGAAAATCTTTGCCAAAGAATTTCATTATCGATTAGTTGAATCAATTATTATCGATTATAAAATGAGGGTTTTTTCAGAGCAAACGGACCCTAAAATACCCCTCATTATATAATCCGTTTCAGTGACTCACAGCAGCAGCTCCTACTTACCAGCCCCTCCCTGTAATCACTGTGACAACTGGGCCCGCCCCTTCCTTCTCCAGAACCACATGGCTGTGACACTCATCTAACTGTAAGTATAAAATTAATATTTGGGCTGCTGAAAGTTAGGGGAGGTGGGAGTTAATTTAGGGAAAGTTATGGTTAATGGGGTGTTTAGGGTCAGCTATGGTTAATGGGGGTGTTTAGGGTTAATTAAAGGGCAGCTATGGTTAATGGGGTGTTTGGGGTTAACTTAGGAGCAGCTGTGGTTAATGGGGTGTTTGGGGTTAATTTGAGGCAGTTGTGGTTAATGGTGTGTTTAGGGTTAATTTAGGGGATGCTGTGGTTAATGGGGTGTTTAGGGTTAATTTAGGGGCAGTTATGGTTAATGGGGAGTTTAGGGTTAATTTAGGGTAGTTGTTTTGAATGGGCATTTAGAGTTAATTTAAGGGTAGTTATGGTTAATGGGGTGTTTAGGGTTAATTTGATGAGAACTGAGGGTTAATTTAATTTATTTAATAAAGTTAACTTAAGGTGCAGTTAGAGATAAAGGGGGGCAAACTAAGGGGAATCTAAATCCTGGGGGCAGTGAAGTGACATATCTGGGGGTATAAGACATATCTGGGGGTAGAGTGGAGTGGCATATGTGGGGAGGACAGGGTGGCATGTCTGGGGAGGATGGAGTGACATATCTTGGGGTATAAGGCATATATGGTATATAAGGCATATGTGGGGAGGGCAGTGTGGCATGTCTGGGAGGCAGGGTGGCATGTCTGGGGAGGATGGAGTGGTGTATCAGGGGGTATAAGGCGTATCAGGCACAGTGGCATATGTGGGAGGCAGCGTGGAGTGGCAGATGTGGGAGGCAGCGTGGCGTGGCAGATGTGGGAGGTGGTGTGGCATATGTGGGAGGCAGCATGGCATATCTGGGGTAGAGTGGAGTGGCATGTCTGGGAGGCAGGGTGGCATGTCTGGGGAGGTTGGAGTGGTGTTTCAGGGGGTATAAGGCGTATCAGGCACAGTGGCATGTGGGGGTTGAGTAGAGTGGCAGATGTGGGAGGCAGCGTGGAGTGGCATATGTGGGAGGCAGCGTGGGAAGCCTGGACTCAAATGTGCATAAATTGGGGGGGCTGGTTGGGAAATAAAGACAAGAAATGCATTTTATCAAATTTTTTTTTATTCTGCTGTTTGTATTTAACATCATTTGTTTATTAAATTATTTTAAATAAATGAAAAATTTACATTCATTTTTTTTATCCGATTAATCGAAAAAATAATCGGCCAACTAATCGATCATGAAAATAATCGTTAGTTGCAGCCCTAATACACGTTATTACTTACACTAAATTTAGACAAGGCTATTTGTTGAGAAGGGTAGCATTTTCTCAAAAAAGATTACTACTATATTTGCTCAATTATAAGATTTTTTTTTCTTTTCAGAATACCCCTTGTCTTATAATAGAGGTCATCTTAGACATTTAAGCAAGCATGGGATAGGCATAAGGCCAAGCTAGATATAGGAAAAGGGCCGGTACTAAAGGAAAGGACTCAGAGGTTGGGCAGACTGGATGGGCCGACTGGTTCTTATCTGCCATCACTTTCTATGTCTCTATCTTCTAATCTAGATACCAGAGAGTCAGAAGCACTGGTAAGTCAGGGGGTGTTAAATAAAGGGCATAAGGCATTTCTGTAGGCAGAGTGCCCCATGATATGCCTTTTAACCCCCTTAATGCCACACTGCCTCCAGAAATGCTTTTTAACCTCCTTTATGCCACTCTGCCTCCGGATATGCCTTTTTTTTTTACCCCCTTTATGTCATGCTGCCTCCAGGGATGCCTTTTAACCCTCTCTTGGCATATCAGACAAACACAGTTATTCCGTATTTCAGTGAAAAAATATTCCACTTTCCACCTGTCCTGGAAGCGGCGTCCCTCACTGTCAACTTTTCGTTTCTTATTTGTAGTTGCCATTATAAAAATTGGCCAGAAGGGGGGGAAGTTACGTAGAGAGTACAAGGAGCAGATGGTCGCCCTTGTGGCTGTGTGTGGAGACGCAGGGAGAAGGAAAGCCCAAATCTCGTGATGTCTGAGATCTCGCGAGATTTGGGCTTTCCTTCTCCCTGCCCTGACTGATGACATCAAGTCAGCCACTAGTTTGTAGATTCCTGTTTGATACACATTAATAAAGGGTTCATGTTTTACAGAAATCTAACCCTCTCTCAGGATCACAGGTAGGAACCCAGTAGCAGCTCTCAAACGTATACTGGCAGCAGTTCAGAAATTAAGAGGTCAGACAAAATCGTTGTCAGGCAGGTCCAAGGGTCAGTAATGGGGGGGGGGGGGCACAACATAGCACAGGATTCGGGGGCACAGTAATCTAGCAATAGCCCAGAACAACTGAGCAATGATAGCTCAGTTGTTCTGGGTTTATAAAGGGTGGAACTCCTCCCCCTACCTGCTGCAATCAGTCTCTGCTGGTGTCCAGGGCTCAGTCTGGAAACCTGAACACCTGCGAGACCAAGAACAACCATATCCGTCTCCCCGGCAACCACAGACGCCAGGGAGGCGGTCTGCTAAGTGTGGGGGCCGGTCTTCCTCCTGGTTCGTCTCCCCGGCGTCTGTGGCCGCCAGGGAGACAATCCTTGGGTTGCACGGAACAGTCCCCTATTAGACACGTCTCCACGGCGTCTTCGATCGCTGTGGAGACGTGATACCGAGTGCCGGGATCGCCCCCTCGCTTGAGCCGACGGGACGCCGAGTGTGGGTGCCGGCTCTCCTGCTGATATATCATATCGTCATAGGGGCGGGACCACCACTGGCGGGTGGTCCCGCCCCTATGACGTCTACAGTAACTTTAAACAGGGTTCGTGTTTGACTGTAGACGAGGGTTGAAATCCAACCCTCCCCTACACAATTTCTTCATCAGATGCTCTTGTGGCTGTGTGTGCCGGCGCAGGGAGAAGGAAATCCCAAATCTCGAGATTTGGGCTTTCCTTCTCCCTGCGCCGGCTGATGAGGCCAAGTCCCGCGACGAGAGATCCCGGGAGTTCTGAGTAGAGCTCGGGGACTCACTGGGGGCCGTAAGTTCCATGTTTGGGCAACTTAGCTGTGGGGCCATATTAGTCCGGAACGCGGGACGCAATTGGCCCGCGGGCCGGACTTTGGACATGCCTGGTGTAGAGGTACTGGGATAGCTGTGATGGCAGAGAGATGGAGAGGGATGGGATTTGGAATGGTTTAATGGGGATAAGTGGGTACTAAAGGGATCCACAAATCAATCAATAAAAGGGCCCTAAAAATAATCATTTTTTTTCTGTAACATTTGTTATTAAGGCTGAGAAGGCTTACAGGATAAACCTTACCAGGAAAGGTTAAAGGATCTTAACCTATATAGCCTGGAGAAAGACGGGACAGGTGGGGGATATGAGAGAAACATTTAAATACTTAAAGGGAATCAACAAGGTAAAGGAAGAGAGTTTATTTAAAAGGAGAAATAAAACCACAACAAGAGGACATAGTCATAAGCTAGAGGGGCAAAGGTTTAATGGTAGCATCAGGAAATATGACTTTACGGAAAGGCTAGTGGACGCATGGAATAGCCTTCCAGCAGAAGTGGTAAATGTTAATACAGTAAAGGCATTTAAGCAAGCATGGGATTAGGGCTGAAACAACTAATCGATAAAATCGATAATAATCGATAATGAAAATCGTTGTCAACGAATTTCATCATCGATTAATCGGATCGATTTTTATCGATTATAAAAAGAGGTTTTTTTAAGAGCAAATGCTCTGAAAAACCCCTCTCCTTATATAATCCGACCTCAAACAGAGATCGGATTATAACACCGGAATCCAGATCCCCCGCTACGCTGCAGGAGACCTGGATTCCCCTCACTGTCGGCCGGTCTCTCACTTCCGTCTCTCTCCCCCTCCCATCTGCCTCCTCCCCCCTCCCATCTGCCTCCTCCCCCTCCCATACATTACTCTGCCTCTCTACCCGGCACCGTTACTGAAGGCACTTTCCCTGCAGCTTCATAGAAGCCTCAGTGTAAGTGAAGGTGAGTAACGGAGTCTGTCTGTGCGATGCAGACCCCCACCGGCTGACAGAGAATCATCCTCTCTGATAGCCGGTGAGGGTCTGCATCGCACAGACAGACTCCGTTACTGCCCTTCACTTACACTGTGGCTTCTATGAAGCTGCAATGAAAGTGCCTTCAGTAACGGAGTCGGGTAGAGAGGCAGAGCGGTGTATGGGAGGGGGGAGGAGTCAGAGGGGTGTATGGGAGCCACCCTCCAATACATCACTCTGGCTCCTCCCCCTCTCATACGCCACTCTGCCTCTCTACCCGGCTCCCTGGTGTCTTGTCAGAAACGGAGGTTCACAGGAGGCAGAGTGGAGTATGGGAGGGGGGAGGAGGCAAAGTGATGTATGGGAGGGGGAGGAGCCAACGTGATGTATGGGAGGAGGCAGAGTGGAGTATGGGAGGAGCCAGAGTGGTGTATGGGAGGAGGCAGAGTGGAGTATGGGAGGGGGAGGAGCCAATGTGATGTATGGGAGGGGAGGAGGCAGAGTGGTATATGGGAGGGGGAGGAGGCAAAGTGATGTATGGGAGGGGAGGAGCCAAAGTGATGTATGGGCGGGGGAGGAGGCAGAGTGGTGTATGGGAGGGGGGAGGAGGCAGAGTGGAGTATGAGAGGGGGGAGGAGCCAGAGTGGTGTTTGGGAGGGGGAGGAGCCAGAGTGGTGTATGGGAGGGGAGGAGCCAGAGTGGTATATGGTAGGGGGAGGAGCCAGAGTGGTGTATGGGTGAGTTATAGTGGTGTATGGGGGGTATTATGAATTTTTAGGGCATATAGGGGGTATAAAGCATATGGATATTAGGCATATCAGGGGGGCATAAACATATCTGGGGTAAAATGTATATCAGGGGGCTCAGTGGCATATAGGGGGTATAAGACATCGATATTAGGCATATCAGGGGGGCATAAAACAAATCTGGGGGTAAAAGGTATATCAGGGGGCTCAGTTGCATATCACTGGCATATAAGGAGTATAAGGCATATGAGGGGCACAGTGGCATATCAGGGGGCACAGTGGAATCTGGCATATAAGAGGTATAAGGAATATATGGGGGCAGAGTGGCAAGCTGGGGGTCAGATGTGCATAACTGGGGGCAGTTTGGTAAATAAAAAAATTAAAAAAAGGCTTTTTTCTCAGTTTTTATTAAATATGAAATATAGTTAACATATGAATTAATATTTACTAATAACTTTGTATTAAAACCTAGTTTGAGAAGCACTGTGTTTGGGTTCTTGTAGCTTTTATTATTATGTCAGTAAAATAAGAAGGTGAATAGAGAGAGGCCATTGCAATAAAGAGATGAAAGTGTAAATTGTACGTTTTTTATTGCATTTTTTCTTCAATTTAAAATAATGTATTTTTTTATCCGATTAATCGATTAATCGACAAAATAATCGGCCAACTAATCGATTATTAAAATAATCGTTAGTTGCAGCCCTACATGGGATAGTCATAAGGCCAAGCTAGATATAGGATAAGGGATAAGGGCCGGTACTAAAGGAAAGAACTCAGAGGTTGGGCAGACTGGATGGGCCGACTGGTTCTTATCTGCTGTCACTTTCTATGTTTCTATGAGAACTAAACAATTTGTATGTCAGAAGCTGAAAAGCTGTTGACTTAGATATACGACATGAACACAATGATATGAAAGTTCACGAATACAACAATGTTCAGAGCCAGATTTTTCCCCTTGTTTTCATTCCCTACAGCAGTTCTGAAGATCGGATATCTATTTAAAACTACGCTAGAACTCGCTGCTGTCTACAAACAAGTCCGGAGTGGAGCGTCCAGCATAAAAGTTTGATCCGCTGTTGGTTCCCACCGGGCATCGTCACAGAGTAATAACGCCAAGAACATCAACCGACAAAATAACATTAAACCAGTCTTATGCTCTATCGCCGCTCCTTTCATCTCTTGGTCAGTAAAAGGTTAATGTTCTCCGTCCCAATTGTGACCAATTATTGATTAACTCAAAAAAACAAACAGCCTTCTGCTGCAGTCTCAGTAGGACTTAAAATGAAGTAGTAGGCAGTCTGTCGAGCTTCACCAATCCACCCCAACCTCCAGAGCAGCGCTAATTCATATGTGAATCCCATCTTATCATTGAGGAAGGGGCCAGGGGGGGCTACATTATGATGCAGTAATCCACAGGACAAGCAATCAGGGGCACGGAAGCTGGGAGCATGCCTAGGTTATAAAGGTGATTGAGTACAGGTGTGTCAGAAGCAGGTAGACATCTTATATCCATGTCCAGCGACCAGAAAGCAGCCTGATGTCATAAAGGTCACATGTTGTTACTTTACATTCGCAGGGTCACTGGTTCAAACCCCCCATGGCTCCTGACACAGGATCAGTAATCACTCACTGGAACAGGCGGGAATCGTATTCTGATACAAGCCAAGGTCACCAGCGCTGGAGAACGGCGAGGTAGTCAGACCTGTCTATTTCAACGAACTACCAGCCAGTTCTCAGACACGCAGGAACCACAAACACAAGTCCGACAAAGCCAGGTATTAATCGGCTTCGTTATTAATGCAAAATGTCCAACATGTCTGTAAACCGTCTACAAGCTACAGGGCAGAGGTCCTGAAAATATCCTCCAGCACAGCAAGATTCTCGGTGGGTGACGTGGAAAATACAAACGTCCAACATCAACAAGTTGCCTTTTATATATAGTCATTATGACCACGGCCTCTTGCCGATGCATGGGTTCTGCCAGCCTAGGCCTTGTGCGATTCTCTGTTGCCAACATTGCTTATCTTTCACTACTGATTGTTGCCTCTCGACACTGCTGAGGTTGCCGACTCCATTCATGGGGTCTCTCCAGTTCTTGTAAACCGCTATCCACACCATGGTTGAGCTTTTGACAGCTCCTGTTGTGTCTGTATATGTTAATGTATATTTGTTATGGGTGCCAGCTGAGCCGTTTATATTGTACAGCGCTGTGTAATTTGTTGGCGCTTAATTAATAAAAGGTAACAATAATGTCAAGCAAAATGTAAAATTCCTCATTGAGCTGCGTTGTAATCTATAAAAACACACGGCTCTGCGTATAGAACCTGTCACACGTGGCCCTCGGGGCTCCAGCGAGCGTAGCTTGCCTGCCCCCCGCAAACCCCGGGCCCGGGTTCCCACAGGCATCCGTCCCCCTGTCGCAGGGACATACTAAAACGAATGACAAAATGGAATGCCCATAGACTTTAATGGGGAGGAATGCCCATAGACTTTAATGGAAGGGAAAAGAATCATTGATTTTGAAATAAAAGCTTAAGAAATAGCATTTAGATATTTGGCACACATACTCCCCTAGCACACACATGTGATCTAAAACTCAGATTACGTTGGATTATAGCTGTTTTCTATGGAATGACAGGTGAATGACAGTATTGATGGAATGCCCATAGGATATAATGGGAGAAAAATCAAACCTGTTTTTCAGACAAAACCCTCTGAAAAGTCATATAGATCTTTGGCACACATACTCTCCTAGTACAGATAAATGATCTAAAACTCATATTAAGTGGGATTATAGCTGTTTTCTATGGAATGACAGGTGAATGACAGTATTGATGGAATGCCCATAGGATATAATGGGAGAAAAATGTAACTTGTTTTTTAGAGAAAACCCTCTGAAATATCATATAGATCTTTGTCATGTATACTCCCCTGGTACAGTTATATGTTCCAAACCTCATATTAAGTGGAATTATAGCTGTATTCTATGGAATGACAGGTGAATGACGGTATTGATGGAATGCCCATAGGATATAATGGGAGAAAAATCAAACCTGTTTTTCAGACAAAACCCTCTGAAATATCATATAGATCTCTGGCACACAAACTCATCTAGTACAGGTATAGGTTCTAAAACTCATATTATGTGGGATTATAGCTGTTTTCTATGGAATGACAGGTGAATGACAGTATTGATGGAATGCCCATAGGATATAATGGGAGAAACATCAAACCTTTTTTTCAGACAAAACCCTCTGAAAAATCATATAGATCTTTGGCACACATACACCCCTAGTACAGAGACGGGATCTAAAACTCATATTAAGTGGGTTTATAGCTGTTTTCTATGGAATGACAGGAGAATGACAGCATTGATGGAATGCCCATAGGATATAACGGGAGAAAAATCAAACCTTTTTTTCAGACAAAACCCTCTGAAAAATCATATAGATCTTTGGCACATATACTCCCCTAGTACAGAGACATGATCTAAAACTCATATTAAGTGGGTTTATATCTGTTTTCTATGGAATGACAGGTGAATGACGGTATTGATGGAATGCCCATAGGATATAATGGGAGAAAAATCAAACCTGTTTTTCAGACAAAACCCTCTGAAATATCATATAGATCTTTGGCACACATACTCCTCTAGTACAGGTATAGGTTCTAAACCTCATATTAAGTGGAATTATAGCTGTGTTCTATGGAATGACAGGTGAATGACAGTATTGATGGAATGCCCATAGGATATAATGGGAGAAAAATCAAACCTGTTTTTCAGACAAAACCCTCTGAAATATCATATAGATCAGGGCTCGACAAATCCCAGGCGCCAGGTCGCCATGGCGACAGAGAATTTTGTCCTGGCGCCTAGATTTTGTCAGCCTCTTACATCCAGAAAAAATTGTGGCTGTAAGAGGCTGAGTCACCACATGGGGGCGCTGCTGTTGCTGTCTGCCTAGGAGTCTGGACAGACAGCACAGCCACTCCGAGCCCGCCCCCGAGCCTGAGATCACTCCCACGGAGTGAGCCTGTAGGCTGAAAACGCGGTTGCTGCAAAACCAGCAATCGTGTTTTCAGCTGCCATAGGCAGCTTCAGGGAAGGGGGTTGTGTGTTGATTGGGCCCCCACACAAGTGTGGGGACCTGACCCAACACCCCCCAGCTGCCTGATCGCTCCATGAGAGCGACAGTGCAGCGTTAACCCCTTCAATGCCGCGATCGCGGCATTTAGGGGTTAATTCCCGTTTTGTACGGGGCTCTGCTGCTGGTGGTCTGCCTAGAAGCCCAGGCAGGCCAGCAACAGCAAAAACGAGCCCCCACAAGTCCTGTGATGACTCCTGTAGGCATGGAAGCCTACAGCAGTCATCAGAGACTCCCCCCTGCAATGGCTGGTCTATAGACCAGCAATTGAGTCCCAGCTGCCAGAGGCAGCTTCAGGGACAGGGGAGAGGGTTCTTCAGTCTCCACATGAGGGTGGACAACAGCCCCAACCCTCCCCTGCTGCCTGATCGCTCCGTGAGAGCGACAGTGCAGCGTTAACCCCTTCAATGCCACAATTGTGTATGACACATTCGTGGCATTGCAGGGGTTAACATTTGTCCCCACAACCTTGTGGGGACTAAATATCAGTCAATGCTGTGCTCCAATGGAACATCAGCATTGAAAGGGTTAAAAATAATAATAATAATTTAAAAAAAAACAGCACTGACCTGAAAGTCAAGGGTGCTTCCAGGTCAAATGCTGTGAGTTTAGTAAGGGGCTGATGATGATCGGATCACTCCTAACCAACTGTTAGTTTAAAAAAATCCTGGCTCCTAACTTTTTTACCTGGCGCCCAGATTCACAACAAATTTGTCAAGCCCTGAAATAGATCGTTGGCACATATACTCCTCTAGTACAGAGACAGGATCTAAAACTCATATTATTTGGGATTATAGCTGTTTTCTATGGAATGACAGGTGAATGACAGTTTTGAGGGAATGCCCATAGGATATAATGGGATAAAAATTAAACTTGTTTTTTAGAGAAAACCCTCTGACATATCATATAGATCTTTGTCATGTATACTCCCCTAGTACAGTTATAGGTTCCAAACCTCATATTAAGTGGAATTATAGCTGTTTTCTATGGAATGACAGGTGAATGACAGTATTGATGGAATGCCCATAGGATATAATGGGAGAAAAATCAAACCTGTTTTTCAGACAAAACCCTCTGAAATATCATATAAATCTTTGGCACATATACTCCCCTAGTACAGAGACAGGATCTAAAACTCATATTATGTGGGATTATAGCTGTTCTCTATGGAATGACAGGTGAATGACGGTATTGATGGAATGCCCATAGGATATAATGGGAGAAAAATCAAACCTGTTTTTCAGACAAAACCCTCAGACATATCATATAGATCTTTTTCATGTATACTCCCCTAGTACAGAGACAGGATCTAAAACTCATATTATGTGGGATTATAGCTGTTCTCTATGGAATGACAGGTGAATGACGGTATTGATGGAATGCCCATAGGATATAATGGGAGAAAAATCAAACCTGTTTTTCAGACAAAACCCTCAGACATATCATATAGATCTTTTTCATGTATACTACCCTAGTACAGTTATAGGTTCCAAACCTCATATTAAGTGGGATTATAGCTGTTTTCTATGGAATGACAGGTGAATGACAGTTTTGAGTGAATGCCCATAGGATATAATGGGAGAAAAATGAAACTTGTTTTTTAGAGAAAACCCTCTGAAATATCATATAGATCTTTGTCATGTATACTCCCCTAGTACAGTAATAGGTTCTAAACCTCATATTAAGTGGAATTATAGCTGTGTTCTATGGAATGACAGGTGAATGACAGTATTGATGGAATGCCCATAGGATATAATGGGAGAAAAATCAAACCTGTTTTTCAGACAAAACACTCTGAAATATCATATATATATATTTGACACATATACTCCACTAGTACAGAGACAGGATCTAAAACTCATATCATGTGGGATTATAGCTGTTTCCTATGGAATGACAGGTGAATGACGGTATTGATGGAATGCCCATAGGATATAATGGGAGGAAAATCAAACTTGTTTTTCAGAGAAATCCATCTGACATATCATATAGATTTTTGTCATTTTGAACACTGGTGACACTTGTAATATGTTGGTCACCAGAATGAGGAATCTCCACACACACACCAAAGGAACTCTGGTGCTTAACTGTGCCAGGAAGGGCCAGCTCCCCAGTAGATCAAAATAAATAAAGGCCCCAGGCATACTTGTGTGAGGACTCAATTCAACAAAATAACAGTTTTATCAACTTGATAAAGACCTCATTGCAAGGTTGAAACGTTGTTGCTGTCTTCCTTTTATAAATCTGCCTGAGCTGGAACCCTTGAGTGCCTGGGGCGTTTATTTATTTTGATCTACTGGGGAGCTGGCCCTTCCTGGCACAGTTAAGCACCAGAGTTCCTTTGGTGTGTGTGCAGATTCCTCATTCTGGTGACCAACATATTACAAGTGTCACCAGTGTTCAAAATGACAAAAATCTATATGATATGTCAGATGGATTTCTCTGAAAAACAAGTTTGATTTTCCTCCAATTATATCCTATGGGCATTCCATCAATACCGTCATTCACCTGTCATTCCATAGGAAACAGCTATAATCCCACATGATATGAGTTTTAGATCCTGTCTCTGTACTAGTTGAGTATATGTGTCAAATATATATATGATATTTCAGGGTGTTTTGTCTGAAAAAGAGGTTTGATTTTTCTCCCATTATATCCTATGGGCATTCCATCAATACTGTCATTCACCTGTCATTCCATAGAAAACAGCTATAATTCCACTTAATATGAGGTTTGGAACCTATAACTGTACTAGGGGAGTATACATGAAAATGATCTATATGATATGTCTGAGGGTTTTGTCTGAAAAACAGGTTTGATTTTTCTCCCATTATATCCTATGGGCATTCCATCAATACCGTCATTCACCTGTCATTCCATAGAGTACAGCTATAATCCCACATAATATGAGTTTTAGATCCTGTCTCTGTACTAGGGGAGTATATGTGCCAAAGATCTATATGATATGTCAGAGGTTTTTGTCTGAAAAACAGGTTTGATTTTTCTCCCATTATATCCTATGGGCATTCCATCAATACTGTCATTCACCTGTCATTCCATAGAAAACAGCTATAATTCCACTTAATATGAGTTTTAGAACCTATAACTGTACTAGGGGAGTATATGTGCCAAAGATTTATATGATATGTCAGAGGGTTTTCTCTAAAAAACAAGTTTGATTTTTCTCCCAATATATCCTATGGGCATTCACTCAAAACTGTCATTCACCTGTCATTCCATAGAACACAGCTGTAATCCCACATAATATGAGTTTTAGATCCTGTCTCAGTACTAGGGGAGTATACATGACAAAGATCTATATGATATTTCAGAGGGTTTTGTCTGAAAAACAGGTTTGATTTTTCTCCCATTATATCCTATGGGCATTCCATCAATACCGTCATTCACCTGTCATTCCATAGAAAACAGCTATAATTCCACTTAATATGCGGTTTGGAACCTATTACTGTACTAAAGGAGTATACATGAAAAAGATCTAAATGATATGTCAGAGGGTTTTCTCTAAAAAAACAAGTTTAATTTTTCTCCCATTATATCCTATGGGCATTCACTCAAAACTGTCATTCTCCTGTCATTCCATAGAAAACAGCTATAATCCCACATAATATGAATTTTAGATCCTGTCTCTGTACTAGGGGAGTATACATTGCAAAGATCTATATGATATGACAGAGGGTTTTCTCTAAAAAACAAGTTTCATTTTTCTCCCATTATAGCCTATGGGCATTCCATCAATACTGTCATTCACCTGTCATTCCATAGAAAACAGCTATAATTCCACTTAATATGAGGTTTAGAACCTATACCTGTACTAGAGGAGTATATGTGCCAAAGATCGATATGATATTTCAGAGGGTTTTGTCTGAAAAACAGGTTTGATTTTTCTCCCATTATATCCTATGGGCATTCCATCACTACTGTCATTCACCTGTCATTCCATAGAAAACAGCTATAATCCCACATAATATGAGTTTTAGATCCTGTCTCAGTACTAGGGGAGTATACATGACAAAGATCTACATGATATGTCTGAGGGTTTTGTCGGAAAAACAGGTTTGATTTTTCTCCCATTATATCCTATGGGCATTCCATCAATACCGTCATTCACCTGTCATTCCATAGAAAACAGCTATAATCCCACATAATATGAGTTTTAGATCCTGTCTCTGTACCAGGGGAGTATACATGACAAAGATCTATATGATATGTCATAGGGTTTTCTCTAAAAAAACAAGTTTCATTTTTCTCCCATTATAGCCTATGGGCAT
The DNA here is from genome assembly GCF_027358695.1 of Spea bombifrons. Lineage (NCBI taxonomy): Eukaryota > Metazoa > Chordata > Amphibia > Anura > Pelobatidae > Spea > Spea bombifrons. The sequence goes on from NC_071088.1 coordinate 1,673,716, forward strand.
TCCCTCAAAACTGTCATTCACCTGTCATTCCATAGAAAACAGCTATAATCCCACATAATATGAGTTTTAGATCCTGTCTCTGTACTAGATGAGTTTGTGTGCCAAAGATCTATATGATATTTCAGAGTGTTTTGTCTGAAATACAGGTTTGATTTTTCTCCCATTATATCCTATGGGCATTCCATCAATACCGTCATTCACCTGTCATTCCATAGAACACAGCTATAATTCCACTTAATATGAGGTTTGGAACCTATAACTGTACTAGGGGAGTATACATGACAAAGATCTATATGATATGTCAGAGGGTTTTCTCTAAAAAAACAAGTTTAATTTTTATCCCATTATATCCTATGGGCATTCCATCAATACTGTCATTCACCTGTCATTCCATAGAAAACAGCTATAATTCCACATAATATGAGTTTTAGAACCTATACCTGTACTAGAGGAGTATGTGTGCCAGAGATCTATATGATAGTTCAGAGGGTCATTCCATAGAAAACAGCTATAATCCAACGTAATCTGAGTTTTAGATCACATGTGTGTGCTAGGGGAGTATGTGTGCCAAAGATCTAAATGCTATTTCTTAAGATTTTATTTCAAAATCAATGATTCTTTTCCCTTCCATTAAAGTCTATGGGCATTCCTCCCCATTATAGTCTATGGGCATTCCTCCCCATTAAAGTCTATGGGCATTCCATGTTGTCATTCGTTTTAGTATGTCCCCCTGTCGCACGCACCTCTGCCCAGCATGCAGGAGGCATCTCCTCCCAGCGCGAGTCAGGAGAAGCCCCACCGCTAAAGTTTATAGGCAGCAGGCACGGCCCCGATAGGCAGCAGACAGGCCCCCGATAGGCAGCAGGCACGGCCCCGATAGGCAGCAGACAGGCCCCCGATAGGCAGCAGGCAGGCCCCCGATAGGCAGCAGGCAGGCCCCCGATAGGCAGCAGGCAGGCCCCCGATTTTTATTCATTTATTTTGAGGAGACAGCGATTGTTTCTGGAATTGATGGATTCTTACCTTCGCATGGTGCCCAGGGAAGCAGGAGTAGCGCGACAGCAATGCCATGGACCTAAAACAGCAAAATTACAGCTTTATTACAAAAAAAGTAAAACAAATTACAAATATATGAAAACTTGGTGGGTTTCTGTTTTATTCCATGCTGGATGCTAACCTTCTTCATATTTTGTATAATTATGCATGTTTTCCTGTATATGCACCAAATATGTTCTTTGGGGAGATTGTTTCTTTTTTGGCCAAATATTGGTAATTGTGAACTCCTTTTTCCTGATCCCCTCCCCCTCTGGCCTCCTACAAGCCACAAGTCTGCTGTTTTCACCTAAGAGAACTCTGTCATCTCAGAGAGAGAGTTTGAGCAGAAGTCTATATATCTTTATAACCTGTTTCTATGGGTCCGGCAGGCCAGAGCGATCGATGCGGAGTGGGAAACGCTGGGTTAATGCGCAGCTATAGGGGGTAACAGAGAAAGTGATTCTGGTGTAAAGTTTGGAAATGGTGAATTCCATTACCGTGACCCCGACTTACCCAACGCAACGGCTTCATTTCAAAGACAGACATTCTGCGAGCTTCCATTCCTTCCCAGTATTTGTTCCGCGACGTACTAAAATAATAAAAAAAAAAAATAAAAAAAAAAGGACTGAAAGTTCTGAAAGTTTGGTTTTTTTTACAATATTTTGTAGAAAATAAGAGATCGCTTATCCTTCCGGTATACTAAAGGTTAAACATGCAAGGAAAACAATACATTTTTTGTCACTGAACTAATATTTTTAGAAATGACACAGAGCAGGTTGCGTGGAAGAAGAGGGCGACTGACACCTTAACGGGGAGCAAGTTTTGTTATGATGTAATAGGTATATTTTTTGTGTTTCTCATGTGTCTGCCTGGGGTGTAAATGTCATCACTCTCAGCCAATTTCATTTTTGTAACACTCCTCTCATTTTATCTCAAGCTGATGACTGTGTTTTGGGGGGGGGCAAAGATATCGCAGGGAGGCTGTTTGGGGCAAAGATGGCCTATTCCAGTCTGGGTGGTAGGCAGGTCCTGTGGGTGCAATCTGGGTGCCAGGGCTGACATGATACAAAAGGGGGGGGCAGCATAAATATACAATGTGGGGCAGGCTGGGTGAAAAAAAGAGTGTGGGGGCATTAATCCAGAAGGGGGGCCGGCTGGGGGCATCACATAAATTGAAACTAAACAGGGGGGCTGGGTGGTGGGGGTAATTTTTAAGTTGATAATGTTGTATGGCCCGCAAATAATGTTATAAATATACAAATGGCTCTTGGCAGAACAAAGGTTCCCCACCCCTGGCCTAGCGGGTCAGAGGCTTGGATGGGATGGAAGGAAGTTTTACTTTACTGAGAGGGTGGTAGATAAGTGGAACAGCCTCCCAGCAGAAGTGGTAGAGGGTAATACAGTGAGGGTATTAAACATGCATGGGATAGGCATACGGCTCCTGAATCTAAGACGAGACCAACGACTGATTAAAGTTTGAGTCTTTACAGCAGGAGAAACGGGCGAATAGACGGGGGCCGCCGGGGGCCGGAAGGATCTTTGTAAACGCTGAGTTACTGAATTCCAGAAACACAGAAGCTGAAAACAAAGATTCAGGACGAGAAGCCCGAGAAGGATTGCGCAATAAACTCACCCGGTGAATCCTCCGGTGTCAGAACTCCATGCGGTTTCAAAGCAAAACTTTTTTAGTGGGAAGGAGGAGCTCCCTGGTGGTAGAAGCGGCGGGGCTAGTTCCTAACCGGTAGAAGGACTCTGGTGATCATGTGTCAGCAGATCATGTGACTGTTTGGTCTGGGTTGCTGTTTCTTTTTCAACTACGTGATGTGAGGATGAAGCTTTAACAGAACTCCTGAAAATACAGAATATTACGGAGGCAGAAGGAAACTTCAATCTAAGAGATAATTCACAGTGAGACTCTCTGAGTGAGTGAGTGAGTCTCTCTCTGCCAGTGAGTGTCTCTCTCTCTTTCTCTCTCTCTCTCCCCCCCAGTGAGTCTCTGTCTCTGTGCGTGCGTGTGTGTGTCTCTCCCTCTGTGCTAGTGTGTGTCTCTGTCTGTGTGACTGGAGTCAAGCTATCAGACAGTTTCAAATCAGTGGTCATGCCATCAGACGCTTTTTCTTTAGATTAGAAAAAGGTGCCTTAGACCTGGAAATGTGATAATAATCATATAATGTTACAATTTTTAGTGGATTTTGCAGAGTTCTCACACAAATATATCTCCCTGCAAAATTAGATACGTTTATTAAACAAATTAAAGGTAAATATCCGCTCATATCTAGCAAATTACCTTTTATAACATTTCTGCATATATTACAAAATTCCACTGTTGGACCAACACATTTACACTGCACATATCTCACACACACACCCCTATATAATATCTTACAATATGGTGCATTTTTACTGTGGAAATTTAAAGATATAGCACCCCAAATAGCAGTGCAGTACTTGATAAATGTCATATTTCAACATTCTACATGGGGTTAAAAAAAATCCCCCATTGGACCAATACAGTTACACTGCACATATCTCAAACACAACCCCCTCTATTATTTCTGACAATATGGTGCATTTTTACTGTGGAAATTTAAAGCTATAGTGCCCCAAGTATCAGCCCGGTAGACAGCAACCGTAATTTTTCAACATTCTACATGGGGTTGAAAAAAATTCCCCCATTGGACCAATACAGTTACACTGCACATATCTCAAACACATGCCCCTCTATTGTTTCTGAGAATATGGTGCATTTTTACTGTGGAAATTTAAAGCTATAGCGCCCCAAATATTAGCCCAATTCATAGCAAATGGGATTTTTCAAAAATCTACAGAGGGTTAAAAAAAATTCCTCCATTGGACCAATTCAGTTACAGTGCAAGTATCTCAAACACACCATTCTCTATTATTTCCGAGAATATGGTGCATTTTTACTGTGGAAATTTAAAGCTATAGCGCCCCAAATATCATCCCAATAGACAGCAACTGGCATTTTTCAGCATTCTACAGAGGGTTAAAAAAAATTCCCCCATTGGACCAATACAGTTACACTGCAGATATCTCAAACACATGCCCCTCTATTATTTCTGAGAATATGGTGCATTTTTACTGTGGAAATTTAAAGCTATAGCGCCCCAAATATCAGCCCAGTAGACAGTAACTGCCATTTTTCAACATTCTATAGAGGGTTAAAAAAAATTCCTCCATTGGACCAATTCAGTTACAGTGCAAATATCTCAAACACACCATCCTCTATTATTTCTGAGAATATGGTGCATTTTTACTTTGGAAATTTAAAGTTATAGCGCCCCAAATATCATCCCAGTAGACAGCAACTGGCATTTTTCAGCATTCTACGGAGGGTTAAAAAAAATTCCCCAATTGGACCAATACAGTTACACTGCAGATATCTCAAACACATGCCCCTCTATTATTTCTGTGAATATGGTGCATTTTTACTGTGGAAATTTAAAGCTATAGCGCCCCAAATATTAGCCCAATTCATAGCAAATGGGATTTTTCGAAAATCTACAGAGGGTTGAAAAAAATTCCTCCATTGGACCAATTCAGTTACAGTGCAAGTATCTCAAACACACCATTCTCTATTATTTCTGAGAATATGGTGCATTTTTACTGTGGAAATTTAAAGCTATAGCACCCCAAATATCATCCCAGTAGACAGCAACTGGCATTTTTCAGCATTCTACAGAGGGTTAAAAAAAATTCCTCCATTGGACCAATACAGTTACACTGCAGACATCTCTAACACATGCCCCTCTATTATTTCTGAGAATATGGTGCATTTTTACTGTGGAAATTTAAAGCTATAGCACCCCAAATATCGGCCCAGTAGACAGTAACTGCCATTTTTCAACATTCTACAGGGGGTTAAAAAAAAATTCCCCATTGGACCAATACAGTTACACTGCAGATATCTCTAACACATGCCCCTCTATTATTTCCAAAAATATGATGCATTTTTACTGTGGAAATATAAAGCTATAGCGCCCCAAATATTAGCCCAATACATAGCAAATGGGATTTTTCTAAAATCTACAGAGGGTTAAAAAAAATTCCTCCATTGGACCAATTCAGTTACAGTGCAAGTATCTCAAACACACCATTCTCTATTATTTCTGAGAATATGGTGCATTTTTACTGTGGAAATTTAAAGCTATAGAGCCCCAAATATCATCCCAGTAGACAGCAACTGGCATTTTTCAGCATTCTACAGAGGGTTAAAAAAATTCTCCATTGGACCAATACAGTTACACTGCAGATATCTCAAACACATGCCCCTCTATTATTTCTGAGAATATGGTGCATTTTTACTGTGGAAATTTAAAGCTATAGTGCCCCAAATATCAGCCCAGTAGACAGTAACTGCCATTTTTCAACATACTACAGAGGGTTAAAAAAAATTCCTCCATTGGACCAATTCAGTTACAGTGCAAATATCTCAAACACACCATCCTCCATTATTTCTGAGAATATGGTGCATTTTTACTGTGGAAATTTAAAGCTATAGCGCCCCAAATATCATCCCAGTAGACAGCCACTGGCATTTTTCAGCATTCTACGGAGGGTTAAAAAAAATTCCCCCATTGGACCAATACAGTTACACTGCAGATATCTCAAACACATGCCCCTCTATTATTTCTGAGAATATGGTGCATTTTTACTGTGGAAATTTAAAGCTATAGCGCCCCAAATATCAGTCCAGTAGACAGTAACTGCCATTTTTCAACATTCTACAGGGGTTTAAAAAAAAATTCCCCATTGGACCAATACAGTTACACTGCAGATATCTCAAACACATGCCCCTCTACTATTTCTGAGAATATGGTGCATTTTTACTGTGGAAATTTAAAGCTATAGCGCCCCAAATATCAGCCCAGTCGACAGCAACCATCATTTTTCAACATTCTACAGGGGTTTGAAAAAAATTACCCCATTGGACCAAAACAGTTACACTGCAGATATCTCAAACACATGCCCCTCTATTATTTCTGAGAATAGCTTTAAATTTCCACAGTAAAAATGCATGTGTTTGAGATATCTGCAGTGTAACTGTTTTGGTCCAATGGGGTAATTTTTTTCAAACCCCTGTAGAATGTTGAAAAATGACGGTTGCTGTCTACTGGGCTGATATTTGGGGTGCTATAGCTTTAAATTTTCACAGTAAAAATGCACCATATTCTCAGAAATAATAGAAGGGGGTGTGCTTGAGATATGTGCAGTGTAAATATATTGGTCCAATGGGGGAATTTTTTTTAACGCTCTGTAGAATGTTGAAAAATGCCAGTTGCTGTCTACTGGGCTGATATTTGGGGCGCTATAGCTTTAAATTTCCACAGTAAAAATGCACCATATTCTCAGAAATAATAGAGGGACATGTCTTTGAGAAATCTGCAGTGTAACTGTATTGGTCCAATGGGGGAATTTTTATTAACCCCTGTAGATTTTAAAAAAATCCCATTTGCAATGTATTGGGCTAATATTTGGGGTGCTATAGCTTTAAATTTCCACAGTAAAAATGCACCATATCCTCAGAAATAATAGAGGATGGTGTGTTTGAGATACTTGCACTGTAACTGAATTGGTCCAATGGAGGAATTTTTTTTAACCCTCTGTAGATGTTTAAAAAATCCCATTTGCTATGAATTGGGCTAATATTTGGGGCGCTATAGCTTTAAATTTCCACAGTAAAAATGCACCATATTCTCAGAAATAATAGAGGGGCATGTGTTTGAGATATCTGCAGTGTAACTGTATTGGTCCAATGGGGATTTTTTTTTAACCCTCTGTAGAATGCTGAAAAATGCCAGTTGCTGTCGACTGGGATGATATTTGGGGCGCTATAGCTTTAAATTTCCACAGTAAAAATGCACCATATTCTCGGAAATAATAGAGAATGGTGTGTTTGAGATACTTGCACTGTAACTGAATTGGTCCAATGGAGGAATTTTTTTTAACCCTCTGTAGATTTTTGAAAAATCCCATTTGCTATGAATTGGGCTAATATTTGGGGCGCTATAGCTTTAAATTTCCACAGTAAAAATGCACCATATTCTCAGAAATAATAGAGGGGCATGTGTTTGAGATATGTGCAGTGTAACTGTATTGGTCCAATGGGGAATTTTTTTTTAACCCCCTGTAGAATGTTGAGAAATGGCAATTGCTGTCTACTGGGCTGATATTTGGGGTGCTATAGCTTAAAATTTCCACAGTAAAAATGCACCATATTCTCAGAAATAATAGAGGGGCATGTGTTTGAGATATCTGCAGTGTAACTGTCTTGGTCCAATGGGGAATTTTTTTTAACCCCCTGTAGAATGTTGAAAAATGTCAGTTACTGTCTACTGGGTGATATTTGGGGAGCTATAGCTTTAAATTTCCACAGTAAAAATGCACCATATTCTCAGAAATAATAGAGGGGCACTTTTTTGAGATATCTGCAGTGTAACTGTATTGGTCCAATGGGGGAATTTTTTTCAAACCCCTGTAGAATGTTGAAAAATGCCAGTTGCTGTCTACTGGGATGATATTTGGGGCGCTATAGCTTTACATTTTCACAGTAAAAATGCACCATATTCTCAGAAATAATAGAAGGGGGTGTGCTTGAGATATGTGCAGTGTAAATATATTGGTCCAATGGGGGAATTTTTTTTAACCCTCTGTAGAATGTTGAAAAATGGCAGTTGCTGTCTACTGGGCTGATATTTGGGGTGCTATAGCTTTAAATTTCCACAGTAAAAATGCACCATATTCTCAGAAATAATAGAGGGACATGCCTTTGAGAAATCTGCAGTGTAACTGTATTGGTCCAATGGGGGAATTTTTTTTAACCCTCTGTAGATTTTTTAAAAATCCCATTTGCTATGAATTGGGCTAATATTTGGGGCGCTATAGCTTTAAATGTCCACAGTAAAAATGCACCATATTCTCAGAAATAATAGAGGGGCATGTGTTTGAGATATCTGCAGTGTAACTGTATTGGTCCAATGGGGAATTTTTTTTAACCCTCTGTAGAATGCTGAAAGATGCCAGTTGCTGTCTACTGGGATGATATTTGGGGTGCTATAGCTTTAAATTTCCACAGTAAAAATGCACCATATCCTCAGAAATAATAGAGGATGGTGTGTTTGAGATACTTGCACTGTAACTGAATTGGTCCAATGGAGGAATTTTTTTTAACCCTCTGTAGATTTTAGAAAAATCCCATTTGCTATGTATTGGGCTAATATTTGGGGCGCTATAGCTTTAAATTTCCACAGTAAAAATGCACCATATTCTCAGAAACAATAGAGGGGCATGTGTTTGAGATATCTGCAGTGTAACTGTATTGATCCAATGGGGGAATTTTTTTCAACCCCATGTAGAATGTTGAAAAATTACGGTTGCTGTCTACCGGGCTGATATTTGGGGCGCTATAGCTTGAAATTTCCACAGTAAAAATGCACCATATTCTCAGAAATCATAGAGGATGGTGTGTTTGAGATATGTGCAGTGTAACTGTATTGGTCCAATGGGGGATTTTTTTTAACCCCATGTAGAATGTTGAAATATGACATTTATCAAGTACTGCACTGCTATTTGGGGTGCTATATCTTTAAATTTCCACAGTAAAAATGCATCATATTGTAAGATATTATATAGGGGTGTATATGTGAGATATGTACAGTGTAAATGTATTGGTCCAACGGTGGAATTTTGTAATATATGCAGAAATGTTATAAAAGGTAATTTGCTAGATATGAGCGGATATTTACCTTTAATTTGTTTAATAAACGTATCTAATTTTGCAGGGAGATATATTTGTGTGAGAACTCTGCAAAATCCACTAAAAATTGTAACATTATATGATTATTATCACATTTCCAGGTCTAAGGCACCTTTTGCTAATCTAAAGAAAAAGCGTCTGATGGCTTCACCACTGATTTGAAACTGTCTGATAGCTTGACTCCAGTTCTGTGTGCGTGTGTGTCTGTGCCAGTGAGTGTGTCTCTCTCTCCGTGCCAGTGAGTGGTGCGGGGAACTCTGATCTCTGACAGCCGGGGAAGGTATGCGCGACGGACGCAGACAAACCCCCGCTGCCAACTCCACCTCCTTCCGGCTGCAGCGGAAGGCAACGTCAACCCGCTGCCCCGGCAATACAGCAGGAAATTGGAAGCACCGGTAAGTGTGTGTGTGTGTGTGTGTGTGTTAAATGGGGGCATAGGGCATTTCTGGAATGCCTTATACCCCTATATGCCACTCTGGCACTTAGGGGGTTAAAATGCATATTATGGGTCAGAGTGGCATATAGGGAGGTATAAGGCATTTCAGGAGGCAGAGTGGCGTTAAGGGGGCATTTAATAGAGCACTCTGCCTCCTGAAATGCCTTTTACCTCCCTATATGCCACTCTGCCCCATAATATGCCTTTTAACCCCCTAAATGCCAGAGTGGCATATAGGGGTATAAGGCATTTCTGGAGGCAGAGTGCTCTATACAATGCCTTTTAACTCCCTTAATGCCACTCTGCCTCCTGGAATGCCTTATACCTCCCTATATGCCACTCTGCCCCATAATATGCATTTTAACCACCTAAATGCCAGAATGGGATATAGGGGTATAAGGCATTTCTGGAGGCAGAGTGGCACATAGGGGGTCAAAAGGCATACCATGGGGCACAGTGGCATATAGAGGGTTAAAAGGCATATCATGGGCCACAGTGCCATATTGGAGTGGCAAGCCTGGGGGCAGATGTGCGTAACTGGGGGACAGGTTGGAAAATACAAGAAATAAAAACAAAAAAAATAGTTTACATGAATTAACATTTACTGGTAAAACTTTTTTCCTACAGGGTCGTCTTATATTCAGGCTTTTTCTTTTTTTTCCTAAGTTAATATTCAGATTTTGGGGGGTCGTCTTATAATCAAGCAAATACAGTAGTTGAAAGTTTCAAACAAAAAAGAAGAAATGACACAGCCCATGGGAAGACATGTGTCCACGTAGAAAGCATCACCCCAAAAACAGCCAGACAAGTACAAATATGATGGATGCACAGGTCACAACCAAAAAGCCACCTCTGTATCCAATTTGGTCAACGCAGCCCCCTGACTGAAATGACGGACCCAACCAAAAGCCTCGTTGAAGGAGATGTAGGACCTTGCAAATCTCAGGAGCAATCTCACCCTTAAGTTCTCATGCGGAAGGATAAATGGTGAATGAGCTGAAATGTCTTTAAGTGGGGACACCCTGAGCTAAACCCAACCCAACCCTAGTGGCGCCAACCCCTTAAATAACCCACCGTTAACCCCACCCCCACCTTATTCAAAAAATGCTGCCAAGGCCTAGCCCTGCTCGGCAACCAGTCAAGGGGTTCACCGTTGCACATGGCTCAGTATTTGCACTCTGACCCCCGCAGCCCTGTAGAAGGTCGCTATTGTAGTCTGTGGGGAAGATGGTAAACATGGGCTGTTTGCTGACCTAGTTTTGCCACAATTAGGTTGGCACATTGTTGTGCCATCTGTGTTCCCATAGCTGTGCCCATAATCTTTAAGTAAAAACCTGTTTGAATTTGAAATAGTTGTGTGTGAGTATGGACTCCATGGGTGTCAAGATTGCTTCACTTGGTAGGTTGTCTTGTTGCAGGTATCTCCTGCATGCTTCTAGTCCAGCATAGTGGGGGATGTTGGTATCGAGGGATTCCACATCCACAGTGGCTAGAATGGTCTTCTTGGGCAGAAAGCAGTTAGTTTATGTAGGAGGTCCGTGGTGTCCTACCTATAGCTTGAAGTTTGTTTCTCAGGTAAATGTCTGTAGTGGTGGAACTGGGGAAAGGGAAGGGCTGATTTATACAACATTAAAGTAAAACAATGGCAGGCACTCCCTGGTTGCAGATCCTGGCTGTCTGCCGGAGATAATCCCCTCAGCAAGTGATGGGATGATACTGCTGGGGGTAGCCACAGAAGTCTTTACAAAGTCATGGCCCATAGTCAGTAGGGAGGAGGCTGGCAGTCAGGCCTCTCCAGGGGCCCCGGTGATGAAAGGTTCCGTCACAGGGCTGTGCCAAAAAGGCAGCAAGAAAGTGTGGTAAATTGGAGAGGAGATATCTAGGAATCATTTATTGGTCATACTCGGAGCTGTTCTGGAAGGTTTTCTGGTGAAGCTCTCCCGGCGATTGGATATCGTGTCCTCCTGATAATACAGATAAAGATGTTTGTTGGCAATACTGATTGATTCGCGATATAAACCAATGACAACGGGGTAACAGGTTGGGGGCAGAAGGGCAGGGATGCAGGGAGGGTGCATCAGTGTAATTGTTTTGGAGATAATTGGTCTCAATGTCACTGGAGGGTATGGAGGCAGCACATGGTCTAAAACTGGGCCAGAGACCTATAAATCATGTTTGTGCGCCACCTGCTGGATACACAAGAGCCGCACGATACACTCTTACACTCGCACAGTGCATCCAGCTCGCTGCCGCACGTTAAAGAAAGGATCTGCCACAGGAGAGAGGCAGCAAAGGTAAGAGATCCAGTGATTCCAGGCTGGGTGTAATCTGCAGGGTAAGGAGGCAGCTGAAAGCAGGATCTGTTGGGGAGGTTAAGTCAGCAACTGAGAGGGGGCAGCAATTCATTCATTCTGAGACCACCTCTCCTGGGGTACTTACCGTTACATGGCGCAGCGAATGTACAGACTGCAGATACACGGACTCAGCATGAGGGTCAGAGCCAACAGACCTCTCAGCGGAAACAGCTGCCGGTACAGAGACGACCCGGGGGCTGCGGGAACAGCGGACGGGGTTGTTATTCAGAATAAACAGAAAAAAACAATTCATATAAAAACTCTGTATTTACATCACTAACATTTATCATCAAATAGCTTCATAGATTTTGTTTTTATTCTTTGTCTTTTAGTCGTTATTTGGGATTCCGTTAGGGTCTACATCACAGTCACTAATGGTGTTCCAATGTTTATTGGCATCAGCAGGGGAGGGCTGGCGTGGGGTATAGAGGGGCAATTGCCCCCAGGGCCAATCTGAAAGTCCTCACAAAGGGGCATCCAACCTCCAAAAGGGGCATCCAAAGCATTGCATTACTTCTGCAAAAGGCCAGAGCAACAGTGCGCACAGGAGAAGAAGAAGAGCTAAGAGAAGAAGCTGCGCTGCGGAAAAAGAGACGGGGACATGGAAGCTTTTGGCGAGAAAGTAGGGGGAAGGTAGGGGGACATCGAGAAAGAGCGTGCATCAGAGATATTCTTGCGTATGTAATGGAGGCAGGAGAAACAAATGCATTTCTGGTTGACTCGGGACCTTAAGGACGGCACAGGAGAGGTAAAAATGCACCACTCTCCACTCTGAATAATTAAACTCTGACTAATAGGCCGTAATCCTAATTTAAAGATTTTAATTTATGTGTTAGCATAAAGGTGAATGTGTAAGTGTCAGCATGAGAGTGTATGTGAGGATGAGAGTGTATGTGTAAGTGTTTGTGAAGGGTTTTAGGGTGAGTGTGTAAGTTTGTGTGTACATCATGTGTGCCCCCCCCCCGGATAAAAGTTCCAGCTCTCCCTCGATCATCAGACTGGGATTATACAACATAATGTGCGCCAAGAACCCTGCAACGTTTACCACTAACCAAACAGAGCGTTACAACTCAACTAAACGGAACTCAAACCCACTGGAGTCTGGGCTTTAACAAGAACTCTCAATACACCGGGATGTCAGGAATATGATGTGCAGAGCTTGCACTCTAATATCATTATCATTTAGAATGTAGGAAGCAGACAATGGTCCAATGAGACAGATCTTCCCCCGACACCCTAATCTACCAGGAGCTGAAGAGAAAATGTGAAATTTAAAATGACAGTAACATTAACACACGCTGACACATACTGATACAGAAGGAGAGGAGGCTCTGCTCCTGGGAGCAGCTCTGTCATCCAGCCAACAAGGATTATTAAATCTCAGACATTTCTATGATCCCACCAAGTCTCTAATTCACGGGTTTCACTTTTATTAACTCTTCTCCGGACTCACCGGACACATACAGGGTGTCATTGAGCGGAGCGGTCAGTGAGATGTGCTGCAGGCTGCAGGTCACCTCTCGCTCCCGCATTATATCTGCTATCCCCACCGTGGACCTCTTGGTGTAGGTGCCGTCCGCGTTCTCCACCAGAGTGTCCTGCGTCTGATTTTCCAGGTTGGAGAAACTCCAGAAAATGTTCAGCTCCGGGGGGTAAAACCTCTGAGCCTCACAGATCAGGAGCTGCTTCTCTTTATCCATCGTCAGGGTTATTACTGGGATTACCGGGGTCACTGGGGGGCAGGGATCGGTATGTTAATGCAGAGATTCAATGTTATAGAAACAGATAACCGATTCCAAATCTGCCCCGTTTGTGATTTCAGAAGAGGCAGAAAGAAAAGAAGAGAGAGACAGAGAGATAAAGATATATAGAGAGAGAGAAAAGGGAAAGGAAAGAAATGGTTCTCCATCCCACCTCTTGACCAAGACAGGTAGGGTAGTAGGAATAAGCCGGTGGTATAGAGCCGACCTACATACATCCATAACCCATAAAGACTGCATGCAAGCACAAGGAAATAATGGGGTGTTGTGGGGCTTTTACAGAATCCAAAAGGTTAGTGTCTGATCTGAGGAGGTGCCTAATTCGGAAGTACCGTATTTGCTCGATTATAAGACGACCCCCCAAAATCTGAATATTAACTTAGGAAAAAAAGAAAAAGCCTGAATATAAGACGACCCTAAAGGAAAAAAGTTTTACCAGTAAATGTTAATTCATGTAAACTATTTTTTTTAATAAAAGCTATGATTGAGAAAAATATTTTTTTTGTTTTTATTTCTTGTATTTTCCAACCTGTCCCCCAGTTACGCACATCTGCCCCCAGGCTTGCCACTCCAATATGGCACTGTGGCCCATGATATGCCTTTTAACCCTCTATATGCCACTGTGCCCGATGGTATGCCTTTTGACCCCCTATGTGCCACTCTGCCTCCAGAAATGCCTTATACCCCTATATCCCATTCTGGCATTTAGGGGGTTAAAATGCATATTATGGGGCAGAGTGGCATATAGGGAGGTATAAGGCATTTCAGGAGGCAGAGTGGCATTAAGGGAGTTAAAAGGCATTGTATAGAACACTCTGCCTCCAGAAATGCCTTATACCCCTATATGCCACTCTGGCATTTAGGGGGTTAAAAGGCATATTATGGGGCAGAGTGGCATATAGGGAGGTATAAGGCATTTCAGGAGGCAGAGTGCTCTATTAAATGCCCCCTTAACGCCACTCCAGAAATGCCCTATGCCCCCATTTAACACACACACACCCTATACCCCCATTTAACTAACACACACACACACTCTCTCTCTTTCTCTCCCCCCCTTCCCCCTCTCTCACCCCCCTTCCCCCTCTCTCACCCCTCTCTCCCCTCTCAGCCCTCTCTTACCGGTGCTTCCAGCCGGGGCAGCGGGTTGACGTCACATTCCGCTGCCCCCAGGCTTGCCACTCTGCTCCCCTGATATGCCTTCTAACCCCCTATATGCCACTCTGCCTCCAGAAATGCCTTATACCCCCTATATGCCACTCTGCCATATAGGGGGTTAAAAGGCATATCATGGGACAGAGTGGCATATAGGGGGGTATAAGGCATTTCTGGAGGCAGAGTGGCATAAAGGGGGTTAAAAGGCATATCATGGGGAACTCTGCCGCCAGAAAAGCCTTATGCCTCCCTATATGCCACTCTGCCTCCCCGATATGCTTTATACCCTCCTATATGCTCCTCTGCCCCATGATATGCCTTTTAACCCCCTTTATGCCACTCTGCCTCCAGATATGCCGTTTGACCCCCTATATGTCACTCTGCATCCAGAAATGCCTTATATGGTTAAAAGGCATATCATGGGACAGAGTGGCATATAGGGGGGTATAAGGCATTTCTGGAGGCAGAGTGGCATATAGGGGGACACACTTACATACACATGCCGATTTTTTTTTGTTTTTAAGAAATACAAAAAAATATTATACATTTTGTACAAAAAATACATTAGTTTACTCACCTTCTACTTCTCTTGACTTCCGTCCTCTGGTAGCCGCACACTTTTCTCTTCTCTATCCTGACAGGAAGTCACTGACCTGACATCCGGTGCTGCAGCAGTCTGAGTGCGAGGGGGCGGAGCTTTCACCCCTCACGCTGCTCCCATCACTATGCGGCCATCAGATTGCTGGGAATGTAATCTAAACGGCCGGTGCGTGCTGATGCCCCCGGCCGGAGCTACTTTAACACTTTTTTTTTTTAATTTAATATGGTAAGCAGGATCGGCTCGCCATATAAAGTAAAAAAAAAAGTGTTAAAGCAGAACCGGCCGGCGGCATCAGCACGCACCGGCCGTTTAGATTACATTCCCAGCAGTCTGATGGCCGCATAGTGATGGGAGCAGCGTGAGGGGTGAAAGCTCCGTGCGAGAGGGCGGAGCTTTCACCCCTCACGCTGCTCCCATCACTAGGCGGCCATCGCACACGGCTGCTGGGTGCTGATGCGGCCGGCCGGCGATACTGTAATACATTTTTAAAATTTAATATGGCAAGCCGGACCAGCTTGCCATATTAAATTAAGAAAACAAGTATTATAGTAGCGCCGGCCGGCCGCATCAGCAACCAGCGGCCGCTTAGATTAGATTTCGGGCAGCCTGGGCCCTGTCCAGCCCCCCTGGCGCCGGGGGAGGACTTCAATGCCGTTTGCAGCCGCAAACCTGTCTTCAGTTAGTCTGTCGGCCTCCCAGCCCACGGACCTGCCGGCCCACCGGGAAATTTCCCGGTATCCCGGTGGGCCAGTCCGGCCCTGACTGTGGCCAAATTTTAACTAAAAGTTGACTAATAAACAATATACATTATAAAATATTATCGTTATTAATGTGTATTTCTTGAGACGGGGAGGATGCCGACCTTGACGTTACCGGTCATGTTGCCTATATTAAAAAACTGCATTTGGAGCCCATTAGGGGGTAATTTGATTTCTTAAAGGCAGATAAGATGGCTGGTATTACCATCAGTATTATGAGTATGTTTTAATGGTTAATAGGTTAAAGAAGAGAGGGATGGCGAGCAATCAGTTAAGGTTCCGATAACTATAAAATTATACAATGAAAATCTTACCTCCCACCAGGAGTCGGGTTCCGTTCCCTGTACGGCTCTCTTGAAAGTGATTTTGCAGAGTCCATATTTCACACTCATACAGCCCGCTGTCCCTGGCTGTGACCGGGGAGATGCGGAGAGAGCTGGACAGGGAGCGAGGGCCGGAGGTGATGGTCACTCTGGAGCTGTTATGGATTCCGGTGGAATTCACTTTCCAGTAAAAATATACTGAATCCCAGTTTCTCTGCGGCCCTCCTAAGGTACAGAACATCAGGGCCGTCTGACCCTCCCGCAGGACAAGAGATGGAGGGTCCTGCAGGACGCTGAGTGCCGCTGCACCTAAAGAGGGTAACAATAGTGAATAACTGACCGCAGCGACACCGGAATCCCCCATTAACTGCCCACATTCAGGTCACCCCCAGACCAGTCAACGTCCCCTCATCCCAGTAACTCCAGCGAATCCGGCAGAAGATCAATAATATTCATCATCTCTTAAAGCAGCGTTTGGTGCAAAACTAGTCTGAGAGATCCCCGACCAGCAGAGGGTCTTTGTGAGACAGCTTCAGCTATGGATGATCCCTGAGGAGCAGCCCAAGGAGTCTTATGATAGAGCGCAGAATAGGACATCAGGAAGTTCAATTGCCGGAACTTTCTCTGAACCTTTTTTTTATTTCCTGGGAGGTAAAATGTTAGCTATTATTCTGACCCTTACGAAAAATTATTGCAATTTTTCTAAAGTAATGCTGCAGTTTTTTGCAGTTTTTTGCACTTTTACTGCAGTATTACTGCACATTTACTGCAGTTTTACTGCATTTGTACTTCACTGTACTGCAGTATTACTGCACATTTACTGCACTTTTTTTTTTATATTGCAAACCTACAGTTGTACTTCAATGTCCTGCAGCTTTATTGCATTTGTTCTTCCATACAAAAATAACTGCAGTAAAACTGCCGTACAGTGAAGTACAAATGCAGTAAAACTGCAGTAAATGTGCAGTATTGCAGTTTTTTCATGTCCAAAAAACTGCAGTATTACTTCAGAAAAACAGCAGTAATTTTTTCGTAAGGGGATCACCAGGTGACTGCGGTTATCACACTAAATACAAAAATCACAAAAAGGGATTTAAATACCACCAACAGATGTGATATACGGAGCAAAAATACATGGAGCCTCCAGGGAATATATCTGGATCTTACATAAAAAACAACAAAAATGGTGCAGTATGTAACACAGAATATAAAAAAATGAATTCAGTTGGACTCTTACATTTGGTGAGGCTTCCCCAAGCCCATATCATGCGTGTATCAGGATCAGGGAAGTTACCCCCTCTCAATCATCGCAGCAGGACAGTTTAAGTTAAGAAAATCTGCATTAATACAGCCGTGTCCAGGCCAAAATTATAAAAAAATAAACAGATAGAAATAATAAATGAAAAGTCTACTCGTTCCGTCTTTCTTGGTCTTTTCCATTTGAATCCGCAGCGTCCCGCGTTTTGCCGCGATCACGGATACGAGTGTTTTCGGAGCAGTAAAAAAGCCCCTCCCTTTCTCTCATAATGCATTTATCACGCTACTATGTGTTGGGACTCTAATGGTCCACTTGTTTAGCTACAATTTGGAAATTAACCATTTAACCACAAACAACATCGCATCAAACCTTGCAATTAAGATCATTTAAAAGAACCTTAAGCGAACATCAGCTACACGTATCGGCACACCTGGGAACTTCTCGGCTCCGGCTACCCGGAGCCTTCCCTTGCGGGACGCGGCCAGGACTGCACACTCACGTCAGCGGGCGGTCCCGCTGACGTCGGTGGACGGTGCCGCTGATGTCGGGGTCGTTCCCGCTGACGGCAGTGGGAAACACCCCCATGTAAAGGAAAAATAGGCGGGAAGTGGGGCGTGTCAAGACCCCGCTCCTGTGACCCGGAGGATTCGGATCTTGACCTGGAGAACCGAAGGAGCAGCGCTCACCCGGCCATCTCCGGATCAAACTCAGAGAGTTCCCAGGTATGCGTATCGGAAGAAGCCTGTAGGCGAAACGCGTCATACGTGCTGACATTTATGAGAGAAAGGAGGGGCTTTTTTACTGCCATTTATTGGTGGTATTTAAAACCCGTTTTTCTGATTTTTGTATTTAGTGTGATAACCGCAGTCACCTGGTGAAATCTTTATGTTTGTATTGATATTGAAATAACAGTGGGGTTTGTTTCGTTGGTGAGCTAGCAGCACAATTATTGCTCAATTTTTTATTTCCACCGTATACATATATATTTTTTATTTTTAATTTTCGTTTACGCACCAATCACCTGAAAGTTACTCTACTATTCTGATCCCCTCTGTATAATATATCAGTATAATAATAAAGCCTTTTGAGCTGGATGGGGAGCTGTCACCTTCACATCATACCATAGCAGTCATTGTATTCCTTCAGCAGCGTTAGCGCCCGGGGTCCGTGACCATTTAACATTAATGTTGGGTACAAGTGGAGTCATTTGGTTTGTTTACCCAGTGCTGGGTGTCTTTTTTATTTTCATTTTTGGACGGTCCCTATCCTTGGGCAGAAAATGAGGATTATTGGCTTTGCAATGGGGTCTGAAAAGAGAAGTGATTACTCTTTAACCAACCGATTGCACCCTTTTAGTGCCAAGGGAGTGGACAGTGATTTAACTGATCCACCCTCATGGTACCCAAAGGGTGCCTGGATGGACCACAACCTCCCCTAGCTGGGGACTAAGAAACCCAGAACTCAACGGCAGTTTCGGCCCCATCCTGCCCCCATCTAGTCGCTGGTTTCTCCTGTAAAGACTCAAACCGTAATTGTTGGTCTCGGCTTAGATTCAGGAGCCATTCGCCTCCCCCATGCATGTTTAATACCCTCACTGTATTTAGAAGATGTGGAAGAAGATGTGGAAGTGGTTGGCAGAAGCGAAAGAGAAGGTAGGAAAATATTTATATAGTGAGAGAGCGTGAACGAGAATGCGAGAGTGAGACAGTGAGTGTGTGTGAATGTGGATCCATGAATTTTGGATATCTGCCTCCCCAGATACACCTTATACCCCCTATATGCCACTCTGCCCCCTTAAATGTCACGCTGTCCCTGATATACCTTATACCACCCTTTATGCCCCCCCCGACTTACCGATGCGTCCCTAGACTTGCCCCCCATGCTCCAGACTTCCTTGAGTCAAGTGGGGGCCGCTGGTGGACGGCTGTGCGATGCACACAGACAACCTCCACTGCTACCCGGGACTTCCGCCGGGGCTTCTTTGACTGAGCACCAGAAGGTTACCACCACGTCGGGGCTCAGTCATAGAAGCCCCAGCGGAAGTGCTGGGCTGCAGCAGAGGTTGTTTCCTTGTATCACACAGACATTCTCTGGCTGTCAGAGAGGAGGATCTGGGTCCCCTGCAGCACTGTGGAGGTCTGATTATAAGACGACCTTGAATATAAGACGAGAGGTATTTTTCAAAGCATTTGCTCTGAAAAACCTTGTCTTATAATTGAGAAAATACGGTATATAATAAACGCCTTTGTGATCTCATGCGCTTCGCCGTGTGTCCCTGAATGGTAAAAATAAAATGTGGTCATCCTACTATCCTCTGCGTATCTGTGCGGCATCACAAATAAAAGCTGCATAAAACTTTTACACAAGATTCCGTCTCCTGGAAGTTTAATTCCCGAGAGGACCGCGCTGTCAGCCTTGGAAAGGTCTCCGGTTATGGTGATCTATCGCAAACACAGACATTAATATGAAGTCGGCTCCCCTTTGCAGCGATAACGGCTTCCGCTCTTCTGGGAGGATTTCCACCAGATTTCAATAATCAAGAGGTCCCAATACTTTTGGCCATATAGTATATATATATAAAATACACAAAATCATTCCAAAAGGGTTCTCAGTGAAAACCCGCGTCACGCTGTCTGTACCCGGCGCGCTCCTCTGTAAATTCCACACTTTCACATGTATGATTCCCCGACAGCCCCGTTCAGACCCAGTCACGTGATTTCAGTAACGTCCCCTCCATTTTCTGTGTTTTCAGATCCTCAGATTTTTATATAATGTGAATCGCTGACGATATAAAAACATCTAGAAACAAAGCTTTTCTCCATTTACTGAATTGCGCTTATTCAATAATTATTCTAACTCGCTGCACACACATTTTACTGGTTATGGGGTTTTTTCTCCCACAAACACATTCATAAAACACATTAGTGGTCCTGGAATTTAATTTTGGGAACAGACCTATTAAAGAAAAATGGATATTAAAGAACTCTGTGGGTAATACAGAGCCCGTAACATAGTTGTTACAGACTTGTAACATAGATCCTGCCGGGGGATCAGTCGTTGGTCTCGTCTTAGATTCAGGAGCCGTATGTCTATCCCATTAATACCCTCACTGTATTACCCTCTACCGCTTCTGCTGGGACTCTGTTCCACTTATCTACCACCCTCTCTGTAAAACTCCCTTCCATTCCTTCTCAGTCTCTGACCCTCTAGTGTTAGATTTGGGTCTCTTGTTGTAACTTTTCTCCTTCTTAGAAATAAACTTCCCTCCCGTCCTTTGTGAAACCCCTCTATGTATTTAAATATTTTTATTTCATCCCCTCTCGCTTTTTGCTTCCTTGTCTCTCTCTCTCATCTCCTCTCTGCCTTCTCTCCCTCTTCTCTCGCATCCCTATCTCTCTCTCAATCTTCTCTCACATCCCCCCTCTCTCTCTCAATCTTCTCTCGCACCCCCCCCTCTCTCTCCCATCCCCTCTTTCTCCTCTCCCTCCCATCCCCTCTTTCTCCTCTCCCTCCCATCCCCTCTCTTCTTCTCTTTTTCATTGCAAACCATTCCCGTTGCACTGGCTCTCCTCTAAACTCTTTCCAGAATATCGTCTCCTCCTGGAGCCAAACCCCGTAACACCGAGGCCGGCACATGCCCTCTGTCTATATTTTAACAAAACAAATCTCTCTGTATATTATTTTATATTTCAACTCATAAACCTGTCACTTATATAGTAATTAGACGGGATCTTAGTTACAGCAGTATTAGCGTTTACTCTATGAAAATGTCTTTCTTCTGTCACATCAGAGTCCGTCCGCATTCTATACGCCGCCTGCCTCCAAGTTCTAGATTCTAATTTACACACCGACCGTAGATTCCGCTTCTCCTCTCCGTACTACAATCTACTGACCTATTTTATTAATTACCCCACACTTCTCCATTCCAGATTCCACCCCCCTGGAGATTCTACTGCCCCTACCCATCCGTGACAGGGGTAGGATAGATGGGTTGTTGCAGTAGATGGACCCTTCTTACCTGTGAAGAGGGTGAAGTACAGCAGAGAGAGAACCATCACGGAACACAATCACCAACGCGAAGGTGGCTGCCGATTTCCGTGTCTTAGTAACTAGACATCTGGACCCCACCTCCTGAAGAAACCACAGACTGCGTCAGGACATTCTGGTCACAAAACAAGCGTAGGTGCTAAATAGAGAACAAATTCACCAAATCTAACAGGAGACGAGTCACATCACAACTACCCTAATTTAAAGCCTCGACTATGCATGAACTTGGCCTGGGCTGGAACTCTTTATGCTTATAAGCCTCAAACCAGGGGCTGCAGGCCAAAGACGGGTTCTGGAGCTGCAAATTCCATAACTTATTTGTTTACAGATTTCTGGTCAGACTTCACCTAGAGTAGTGGGTACAATGCTGGAGACCCCATCTCCAGAAGAATATTGACATTCTGGAGAGAGTTCAGAGGCGGGGAGGGCGACTGAAATGGGGAACAGTTTACAGGACAGGACAAGAAAAGTTACAACAAGAGGCCAGAGTCTAACATTAGAGGGTCAGAGGCTGAGATGGAATGGAAGGAAAATTTACTTTACTGGGAGGGTGGTGGGAAAAGTGGAAGAGCCTCCCAGCAGAAGTGGTAGAGTTAATCCAGTGAGGGGATTTAAACATACATGGAGTAGGCCTATGTATTCTGAATCTAAGATGAGACCAGCGAGTGATTAAGGTTTGAGTCTGTAGCCCCTTTAAATTTTGTGTCCGCCCCTCCCCTCCCAGGCCAAACTTTGATTGACTTTGAAGGACAGCGAGAGAGAGTTCTGGAAGGATCGGGAGACCTCCCCCGGGTTAGCCCCCCCATATTATTTTTTTTTACAAAAGATCATGGCATTTGTTAGATCTTTGTTAGATCAGGTTTGATCAGACAACATTTTTGTTAGATCTAGTCTAATTATTGAGATATTGCATATTTAATGAGGGGGGACTGGCCCCCCCTCGACTGAAATTTGGATTTTTTTTAATGGATTTTGATAGATATTCGTTAGATCTGGTAAGATCAATAGTTTTTTTCGTTAGATCTATCACGCAGGAGGCGGTATTCACAATCCTATTTTGTGTACGGGGGATGGGTATACATACGAGTTGCCCCCCCCAACTGTGGTCCGCACAGGGCGTCTGAACACTTAAGGCCGGCCCTGGAAACGCTATACAAAACTAAAAGATAGGTTTTATTTCCTAAATGCTTTATTTCGTATCTTTTAGCTTTGTATAGCGTTTCCAGGGCCGGCCTTAAGTGTTCAGGCGCCCTGTGTGGACCACCCCCGAATTCCACGGAACAGAGGTAGAGCTCAGCGGGACATAAATTCCAAATTTCAGTTGGAGGGACAACCCATATGTATTCCCATCCCCCTGCATACAAAATAGGATTGTGAGTACCGCCTCCTGTGTGATAGATCTAACGAAAAAAACAGTTGATCTAACCAGATCTAACGAATATATACCAAAATCCATTAAAAAAATTCCAAATTTCAGTTGAGGGGGGGCCACCCCATATGTATTCCCATCCCCCCGCACACAATATAGGATTGTGAGTACCGCCTCCTGTGTGATAGATCTAACAAAAAAACAGTTGATCTAACCTGATCTAACGAATATCTACCAAGATCCATAAAAAAATTCCAAATTTCAGTTGAGGGGGGGCCAACCCGTATGTATTGCCATCCCCCGCACACAAAATAGGATTGTTAATACCGCCTCCTGCATGATAGATCTAATGAAAAAAACTATTGATCTAACCTGATCTAACGAATATCTATCAAAATCCATTAGAAAAAATCCAAATTTCTGTTGAGGGGGGGCCAACTCGTATGTATACCCATCCCCCGTACACAAAATAGGATTGTGAATACCGCCTCCTGCGTGATAGATCTAACGAAAAAAACTGTTGATCTAACCGGAACTAACGAATATCTACCAAGATCTATTAAAAAAAATCCAAATTTCAGTCGAGGGGGGGCCAGCCCCCTCTCATTAAATATGCAATATCTCAGTAATTAGACTAGATCTAACAAAAATTTTGTCTGATCAAACCTGATCTAACGTGGAGCTATCATAATCAATCACATTTTGTTGAAATTTTTGTTGAGGGGGGGCTGGCTACGGGTTAGCCCCTCCCTGAAAAAGATTGTTAATATTGCTTATTTTAGAGTAGATCTAACAAAAAAAAACAGTTGATCAAACCTGATCTAACAAAGATCTAACAAATGCAATGATCTTTTGTAAAAAAAATTAATATGGAGGGGCTAACCCGGGGGAGGTATCGGGAGAGCATCTGAGAGCACAGTCCTGAGTGTATGATGCTGCTTATTGGAACAGAGGATCCTCATTCTGTTACCAGAGTGCTTGCTGCAGAGTATTGCTAAGACTCCAGACCTGCATCCAGGAGCGGATCCAGACCGAAGTCAGGTCATCAGACACTTTTTGTTTCAGATTAGCATCTGTCATCCCAGCATTTGCACGGGTGGTATCGCTGTCTGTCACAAACTTGGAAAGGCTGCTGGTAAAATCAGTGCATGGAAAGTGGAAATCTTGTATGGATTCAGTAACTGAGAGAGAAGGAAATTACAGCGAGCACCACAGAAAATAAATAACAGCCAGGTCCTTAAAGGGTTAATAAATTGACTTCAAAGTGTTCAGTCATCGCTAATACCTTTTATTGAGCCAACAGTGCCATACCCCCCCCTTCTGCCCTGACTAACCAACACACACACTTACACATACAATCTCACACACTCTAACACACGCTTATGCTAACATCTACTCATTCCATCCCACCTCACACTTCACTCTGTGAAACACGACTCACATCACATCCTCACCTCCTAAAATCTTCGTGTGCACTGTGTGTGCGCCGTTACCACATTACGAGACCCCTCTGTGCGTGAGATGGTCCAAGTGGCACAGGCCCGGTCTGAACGTCTGAACGTCTGAACAGCGAGTGATCTCTCCTAAGATGCCATTCGCATCGACCTTCCTCTCAACCGAGACAGGTCTAGACACTGCTTTGCTTCTCCTTTCAGTCGGCTTTTCTTTAGCGGACCCCCGAGTTTCCCCTCTTCTTAAAGCCTTTTTATCTTTATACATTAATTCTGTCCCATTGCTGCAGATACTACATGGGGGCAGAATGCGGGGGAAGAACTTCATTCGACTTGTGGCTGCTCCTGGAGTGGCTTTATATCTTTTAGGCTAGGTTTCCACTTGGTTTTTTTCTGCTAAAAACGCCAATAGCGCCACCTGGCGTTTTTTTAGTGAAAAAACGCTGCAGCCAGATGTTAGCTGTTCTTCAATAGGAAATCGCAAAATGCCATTTCCACTTGGCGTTTTTCTGTCTGGCGTTTTTTCAGTCCTCTTTGGCGTTTTTCTGCTTTTTTGGGCTCTGTGGCAGTTTTTCAAAATCGCAGCATGTTGACACTGGCGTTTTTTCAAGGAAATCTTGGCGTTTTTCTCCAATAGAAGTCTATGGGAGAGAAAAAACGCCATGAAAAAGCCATGTGGGTTTATTGCCTTGGCGTTTTTTATGGCGTTTTTTCCACAGTTACAATGCAGAGGATGGACCCAGTATCTGTGTGTCCTACGAGAAATAGGCTGAAAACAAACAGTTTCACACAAAACAAAGTCCTGGACTGGTTCATATTGAATTTTACACCATTTGGAACAAACATGCCATTACAAACAAACATACGCGACGCATCAACTGGATCCTGCGTGCCAAAAGCAACAGCAAACAATTTGCACCATCATTTGGGGCCAATCTTCCCAGAGGAGCAGACATTCGGAATAAAGCATGCCTTACAAACCACAGAAAAGAGACAAAAGGGTCTACCAAGTAAATGACATCAGGAGAGGGCAGATACTTGCCATTTATCCCAATCCCTTTTAGCTGGGTGAAACTTCTAACTTGTAAAGGCTGGAAAAACTGCCTAAGGTCAAAAAAAGCAATTTCCACAGAAAGGCTAAAACGCCAGAAAAAACTCCAGAAAAAACGCCAAAACGCAGGTAAATGCAGTGGCAGTTTTCTTGGCGTTTTTCCTGGCGTTTTTCATCAAGAAAAAAACGCAGGACAAAAACCCAAGTGGAAACCTAGCCTCACTGCGGGGTATTGCCTTCAAAGGGTTAATATTCTTTTTACATTTGCTCCGTCAAAGCTAAAGTTTCCTTGTAATCTGAACCACAGGCTAGTATATGGTTTTGTGAAAACAGCAGCAGCTTCCTGCACAGAGACCATGCGGTACGGCGACCACATTTTATTTCTGCTCTTCACGGACACACTTTAAAGCGGATGAGATTCACATATACACACCGTCACATATACACACTGTCACACATATACACACCGTCACATATACACACCGTCACATATACACACCGTCACATATACACACCGTCACATATACACACCGTCACATATACACACCATCACATACACATACATACATTTTATATTATATATATATATATCACATACACACTGATTTACATATACACACCGTCGCATATACACACCGTCACATATACACACTGATTCACATATACACACCGTCACATATATACACGCCGTCACATATACATACTGATTCACATATACACGCCGTCACATATACACAACGTCACACACACATAAATACATTTTATATTATATATATATCACATACACACTGATTCACATATACACACCATCACATACACATAACATACATTATATATTATATATATATCACATACACACTGATTCACATATACACACCGTCACATACACATAAGTACATTTTATATTATATATATCACATACACACTGATTCACATATACACACCGTCACATACACATAAATACATTTTATATTATATATATATCACATACACACTGATTCACATATACACACCGTCACATACACATAAATACATTATATATTATATATATATCACATATACACTGATTCACATATACACACCGTCACATACACATACATACATTTTATATTATATATATATCTCACATACACCCTGATTCACATATACACACCGTCACATACACATAACATACATTTTATATTATATATATATCACATACACACTGATTCACATATACACACCGTCACATACACATAAATACATTTTATATTATATATATATCTCACATACACCCTGATTCACATATACACACCGTCACATACACATAAATACATTATATATATATATATCACATACACACTGATTCACATATACACACCGTCACATACACATAACATACATTTTATATTATATATATATCACATACACACTGATTCACATATACACACCGTCACATACACATAACATACATTTTATATTATATATATATCACATACACACTGATTCACATATACACACCGTCACATACACATGAATACATTATATATATATATATAGATCACATACACACTGATTCACATATACACACCGTCACACACACATAAATACATTATATATTATATATATATATCACATACACACTGATTCACATATACACACCGTCACATACACATAAATACATTTTATATATATATATATCACATACACACTGATTCACATATACACACCATCACATACACATAAATACATTTTATATTATATATATATCACATACACACTGATTCACATATACACACCGTCACATACACATAAATACATTATATATTATATATATCACATACACACTGATTCACATATACACACCGTCACATACACATAAATACATTATATATTATATATATCACATACACACTGATTCACATATACACACCGTCACATACACATAACATACATTTTATATTATATATATATCACATACACACTGATTCACATATACACACCATCACATACACATAAATACATTTTATATATATATATATCACATACACACTGATTCACATATACACACCGTCACATACACATAACATACATTTTATATTATATATATATCACATACACACTGATTCACATATACACACCGTCACATACACATAAATACATTATATATTATATATATATATCACATACACACTGATTCACATATACACACCGTCACATACACATAAATACATTTTATATATATATATCACATACACACTGATTCACATATACACACCGTCACATACACATAAATACATTTTATATATATATATCACATACACACTGATTCACATATACACACCGTCACATACACGTACATACATTTTATATTATATATATATATCACATACACACTGATTCACATATACACACCGTCACATACACATACATACATTTTATATTATATATATATATATATCACATACACACTGATTCACATATACACACCGTCACATACACATACATACATTTTATATTATATATATATATATATATCACATACACACTGATTCATATATACACACCGTCACATACACATAAATACATTTTATATATTATATATATCCCGCATACACACTGATTCACATATACACACCGTCACATACACATGAATTCATTTTATATTATATATATATATCACATACACACTGATTCACATATACACACCATCACACACACAAATACATTTTATATTATATATATATATCACATACACACTGATTCACATATACACACCGTCACATACACATAAATACATTATATATTATATATATATCACATACACACTGATTCACATATACACACCGGCACATACATACATTTTATATTATATATATATATATCACATACACACTGATTCACATATACACACCGTCACATACACATACATACATTTTATATTATATATATATATATATATCACATACACACTGATTCATATATACACACCGTCGCATATACAAACCGTCACATCCACATACATACATTTTATATTATATATATATCACATACACACTGATTCACATATACACACCGTCACATACACATAAATACATTTTATATTATATATATATATATATCACATACACACTGATTCACATATACACACCGTCACATACACATAAATACATTTTATATATTATATATATCCCGCATACACACTGATTCACATATACACACCGTCACATACACATAAATACATTTTATATTATATATATCACATACACACTGATTCACATATACACACCGTCACATACACATAACATACATTTTATATTATATATATTTCACATACACACTGATTCACATATACACACCGTCACATACACATAAATACATTTTATATTATATATATATATATATCACATACACACTGATTCACATATACACACCGTCACATACACATACATACATTTTATATTATATATATATATATATATCACATACACACTGATTCATATATACACACCGTCGCATATACAAACCGTCACATCCACATACATACATTTTATATTATATATATATCACATACACACTGATTCACATATACACACCGTCACATACACATAAATACATTTTATATTATATATATCACATACACACTGATTCACATATACACACCGTCACATACACATAAATACATTTTATATTATATATATCACATACACACTGATTCACATATACACACCGTCACATACACATACATACATTTTATATTATATATATATATATATATCACATACACACTGATTCACATATACACACCGTCACATACACATAACATACATTTTATATTATATATATATCTCACATACACCCTGATTCACATATACACACCGTCACATACACATAAATACATTTTATATTATATATATATCACATACACACTGATTCACATATACACACCGTCACATACACATAAATACATTTTATATTATATATATATATATCACATACACACTGATTCACATATATACACTGTCACATACACATAAATACATTATATATATATATATCTCATACACACTGATTCACATATACACACCGTCACATACACATAACATACATTTTATATTATATATATATCACATACACACTGATTCACATATACACACCATCACATACACATAAATACATTTTATATTATATATATTTCACATACACACTGATTCACATATACACACCGTCACATACACATAAATACATTTTATATATTATATATATCCCGCATACACACTGATTCACATATACACACCGTCACATACACATACATACATTTTATATTATATATATATATATATCACATACACACTGATTCATATATACACACCGTCGCATATACAAACCGTCACATCCACATACATACATTTTATATTATATATATATCACATACACACTGATTCACATATACACACCGTCACATACACATAAATACATTTTATATTATATATATTTCACATACACACTGATTCACATATACACACCGTCACATACACATAACATACATTTTATATTATATATATTTCACATACACACTGATTCACATATACACACCGTCACATACACATAAATACATTTTATATATTATATATATCCCGCATACACACTGATTCACATATACACACCGTCACATACACATACATACATTTTATATTATATATATATATATATCACATACACACTGATTCATATATACACACCGTCGCATATACAAACCGTCACATCCACATACATACATTTTATATTATTACAACAACAAAATGAACAGCTGCACGATAGTAAAGTAAAGGCTAAAATGCTGCCCTGCAGTATGGGGGATGTATAACTGGCTAATTAGCTCTGTCCCCACTGCAAAATCAATATTAATTACCCAACTCACCATCGTCTGTTGATTTGGACAGAAGGGGATTTCAAATTCCATGAACCTTATCCCACATCTCCCCTTCACCCTAACCCTGGGCCTGGTGAGCTTTTAAAAACTAAAGGCCCTTCGGATTCATCTTTGCCCTCCTGTCCCAAATTCATGCTGACTGGGGTGAGAGGGCTTAAAATGTCTTTAAAATGCTGTGGGAAGGAAGGGGTGAGCATTCATCCCCCCAAAAGGGCCGTTGTAATCTCATCATCACAAGGGACAGGATAGGGCGAGGGACAGGCTGGGGTCAGTGCCTCCAAAAAGGTATTTTTATTAATTTTAACCCCCACAAACAGGGCATGAGGGGTATATATGGACTATACTGTGCATGGGGTTCATTATTTGCCTCTTTTTTATAATTTATTTAGGGGTTTAACTAAATTTTGTTTAAGTTTCAGTTGCAGGACGTTACTTTCATCCATGACCTCGCATGCCCTCGCCCGAATCTCAGAAAACTACAAACCACTCGTAAACAACTTGGTGAATATGCAAGCAATGTTGTGAATGTTAGCATGTGAGACAATGCTTTCTCAGTCAAGTCTTAATGAATAGACCCAAACGTGTCATTACTATGTCGGGCCAATAATTTTGTGTTGTTTAGTATTATATTTGCTGACAGCACTGGAGAGAGGGACATGGCGATATGTTGAGTACACAGAATAATGATATGAGAGGAACACAGAGGGAATGATTACAGACTTTTATTTTCAGGCATTAATAATAAAATACCGTATTTGCTCGATTATAAGACGACCCTGATTTAAAATCTGAATATTAATTTAGGAAAAAAAAGGAAAAAGCCTGAATATAAGACGACCCCATAGGAAAAGAGT
This sequence comes from Spea bombifrons, assembly GCF_027358695.1. Classification (NCBI taxonomy): domain Eukaryota; kingdom Metazoa; phylum Chordata; class Amphibia; order Anura; family Pelobatidae; genus Spea; species Spea bombifrons. The sequence continues at coordinate 1,704,854 of NC_071088.1, forward strand.
TTTACCAGTAAATGTTAATTCATGTAAACTATTTTTTTAATAAAAGCTATGATTGAGAAAAATATTTTGGTTTTATTTCCTTCTATTTTCCAACCTGCCCCCCCCCCAGTTATGCACATCTGCCCCAGAAATGCCTTATACCCCCTATATGCCACTGTGCCCCATGATATGCCTTTTAACCCTCTAAATGCCACTGTGCCCCATGATATGCCTTTTGACCCCCTATGTGCCACTCTGGCATTAAGGGGGTTAAAAGGCATATTATGGGGCAGAGTGGCATATAGGGAGGTATAAGGCATTTCAGGAGGCAGAGTGGCGTATAGAGAGTTAAAAAGGCATTTCTGGAGGCAAAGTGGCATTAAGGGGGTTAAAAGGCATTTCATAGAGCACTCTGCCTCCAGAAATGCCTTATGCCCCCCATTTAACACTCCCCCGCCCCCCACCCAAACTTACCGGTGCTTCTGAGTCCCCTGTCATGTAGCCGGGGCAGCGTGTAGGAGGTGTGGCTAGCAGCGGGGGTTGTCTGCGTCCATCGCGCAGACCTTCCCTGACTGACAGCCGGGGAAGGTTTGCGCAATGGACGCAGACAACCCCAGCTGCTAGCCACACCTCCTTCCGGCTGTAGCGTAAGTTGTCTACGTGAATCGCACGCATCTACACGCTGCCCCCAGCTACACACCGGGGACTCAGAAGCACCGGTAAGTGGGGCGGGCGGGCGGGGGGAGACAGGAGGATCCAGGTCCCCTGCAGCTGCGGGGGATCTGGATCTTAGTCGTCTCATAGTCAGACCTATTTGAGGTCTAATTATAAGACGACCCGATTATAAGACGAGGGGTATTTTTCAGATGGAGAATGTAGAATCCAATAATTGGCCACATAGTTGACAACTAAAGTTGGACTGTCACCATCACGAGTTTTAGAATAATTACGTGAATTCATTAAAACTATAACTTGAGTTCTTTGTAATAGTGAAAATATTTAGTTGGAATATCCTGGACCCCCCCCCCCAAACCAACCAGCAACTTAACAGTAGGGTTAGAGAGATAACTTAATGGGGAGGTACAGAAAGTGACAATGGCTGCCCCCGTTGTACCCACATAACGTCGATTTCTGAAATACATATCGCTTATTTTAACCTGTAAACACCATGAGTTCATTTATCTGAAGGATTATACAGAAACATAAGAAAATATTGCATTTCTAATCACATTCTAATAAATTATTAATAACCATCAGTTAAATATGACACAGACTCTAACGCTTAGACTAGGGCCTTCTCGCTAGCACTTTTTTTATTATGCTGGAAAGCATAATGTGGCGGCACGCTCAGTACTGCTCTAGCTTGTTCTCCAACGTTGGCAGGTCCGAGAAAAAGCGAACGAAGAAGCAACGCCCGGCAGGGATAACCAGGGGCGCCAAACATCTCAAAACTCTCCATATTCCCTCAGCACCCCTTTTTCTGCAAGAGAAAGAAAAATACAGAGTTTGAACCTGCAATGTTTTGTAGGATATCAGAAAGGTTGAAATAACGTCTCTCATACATCAATACAGTGAGGGGATTAAGCATGCGCGGGATAGACATACGGCTCCTGAATCTAAGACGAGACCAACGACTGATTAAGGTTTGAGTCTTTACAGCAGGAGAAACGGGTGACTAGACGGGGGCCTAATGGGGCCGATCTGCTGGCAAATTCTTAATCCTCATCCTTGCCATCACCGTCAGCAACAAGCTTTCGCTCCCTCCCGGACTACTATCGTTCTCAACTACCTTCCCTTCCCCTGTTTTAATAACTTTATTATAAATATGAAATGAGTTATTGTCGGACGTAGAGATGGCCGGCCCCATCATACTCAGCTTCCTGTGGATAGTCCGCGCACGACGAGCCTTTTTTGCATCTCGGATGAGGCAGCGATAGATCTCGTAGGTTTTGACTCCAGTCAGCGTTGAGGACACCCGGTGTCTCCCGTCTTGCATCTGCTCCAGCACCATCGTGGTGGAGTTCTCCGTCACGTCCTGCTCACGCCGGTTCAGCCACTTCACAATGGGGACTTTGTACCAAGCAGCAGAAGTACAACGAGCGACTGTCACGTTGTCTACTGTGTCAAAAGTGATGGGCGGCTCCTCTTCCTCTAACGAGAGAAAGAAAATGTGTGATTTTACTTGATTCGTCGGAGACCCCAGAGACCACCGCAGAGTAATATAAACAAGTGATGGGTTCCCATCACATCTGTGCCCGGAGAATGGAGATATCGTTATGCTGGACACGGACCGGTCTGCATGCTCATAATCCCGCTAAATGTTTACTTATGCCTCAAATACCAAAACATTAACCCCTTAACCCCTTAAGGACAATGGGCGGTCCCTAAACCCATTGAAAACAATGCATTTTGAGCCCGTACATGTACAGGCTTTGTCATTAAGGGGTTAAGGACAATGGACGGTCCCAAAACCCATTGTAAACAATGCATTTTGAGCCCCTTTGTCCTTAAGGGGTTAAGAGAAAACACGTAAACATAAATGTTAACAATGTTCAGAGGGAACTAAAGAGAGACTCCAGTGACTTTCCAAAGAAAGGAATCTCCAGGCGTGGAGGCCGCTCTCTTTATGCTGCAGACCCTTCACTCCATTCGAGAGGAAAAGCATGTTTGATTTTGTTTCTTTTCTTTAATAAATATTATTTCAGACGTATCATTGATCTGTTTCACGGAGCATTTTTTTGGCTCATTTCTAAACTAACTTTGGGAGCTGCGCCCACCTCTGCCAGCACGGTCACCTGGTCTGATGGTAAGGCCATGTAGTTACTACCTCCTTACCTTGTATCATTAGCTTCAGTTTGATCTCGCCTTTGCCGTTGGGGCTGAAGGCTTTGCACGTATACAAGGCTTCATCCTGATAATCCACGTTGTACAGATACAGAGTCAGGTCCCCATCGCTGATCTCGGACGTGTCAACCTCCACACGATCCTGGTAGGTGTAGCTCAGCTCCTCCAGTTCCACGCGGTTGCCGTGGTAACTGTACACGACCTGTGGCTCCTTGTACTCAAACGTCTGCTGGATATAAGCATAGATGTCTTCTACTTCTATCTCCTCGATGATGTCCTCCCTCAACCAGCTGAAACCCAGGTCGTCCGTCCCGTCGATGAAGGAGAACTGGCAGGGCAGGGTGGCATTTCCAAAGCGGGGCACTCGCACCTCCTCGTATCGTGCTGGGGGGATCACGTATTCACATCCTGTAACACAAGAACACACAGTTTTGGAAACTTCTGTATGTTTTCGTTCTAAGCTCTTCCTACTCACTAAAATATAAGGTGTGGCCCCTGAATGTCTCTCTGTAGGCTCTGGCTACTCGGAGCCCTGCTTGTGGGATGCAGGTAGCGGATCCCACTGATGTCGTAAACATCCCGCTGATGTCACTGGGCGGTCCCGCTGATGTCACGGGACACGCGCTATTGTTAATGGGGAAGTGGGCAGGGATTTGGGGGTGCTGCAATGCCTCTCCCACGGCCCGGAGAAGCGGTGCTTCACCCAGAGACTTCTCAGGTATGATTCTGAACTACAAGAGGAGAGAAGGGGACCAAAGAGGGGCTGGATAATCTAAACAGGTATACTTGGCAGCTATGCCAGGAGCCCTCTTATGCTCGTTCAGTTTGGTTATATATATATATATATATATATATATATATGTATGTAAATGTGTGTGTGTATATGTTGTGACGGGGTGAAAGATGGCTTCTATGTAAGCAGGAGATTGGAAAGAGCAGTTTATCCCAGTGACTAATGGGTTAATTGCTGGTCCCAGTAACACAGCTGCCCCGGGGGTAACTCTGCACTGTGAGATGAATGCAGGGTGGAGGAAGCAGCCTCTCTCTCTCTGACCGAGAACTGCCCCCTGTGTTTTGTCTTCATCTCGGAAGGAACAGGAGGGGGACCTGAGCTCCCGGGTGCTACGAGGTGGGCTGGTAGGAGAGACGGCTTTTGGGAATCCGTTAGAAGTCTATCCTGTTTTATTTTATGCCGGGAACCGGATTAGCCGGCGGGTTCTTTGGTAGTCGGGGAGGCTGCTGTATGGCAGGGGTCGGTTTTTCTTTGTTTGATTGATTTGGTGCAATAAAACCCTGGAGACAGATTGGGTCTCCTACTGTCCCCGCAGCACTACAAGTGTCCCCGCAGGTACCTCACTACTATGAGTGTATATATATATATATATTATTATTTATTGTTTTATATAGCGCCATCAAATTCCATAGCGCTGTACTGTGTGTGTGTGTGTGTGTGTGTATATATATATATATATATATATATATATATATGTCTATATATGTGTATGTATGTAGAAGTAGATCTTTAAAAGCTGGAGATAATTCAGACTAACAGGAATACCGACTGCCCCAGACGGGGGGGGGGGGGTATTTGGTAAGAGGAGGCTTCAGTCTCTAGGGAGGCCAAATGGATTACAGGTTACGCGCCGTACTACGAGAGGTTTATGTTCAGTTTATGAACGTTCATTATACCCCCCCCCCCGCGCGCAATGTGCAGATGGGACAGTTAAATACTTTAACAAAGGAGGTGAAAAAGTTACAAGAGACTAAAATCTAACATGAGAGGATCAGAGTCTGAGATGGAACAGAAGGAAGTTTTACTTTACTTAGAGGGTAGTAGATAAGTGGAGCAGCCTCCCGGCAGAAGTGGTACAGTATAATACAGTGAGGGGATAGACACGCGGCTCCTGAATCTAAGACGAGACCGGGGGATTCCCTCGCTGGATTATGGAGCGGTGGCAGGCAGAAGATTCCCAGCCGGTTAGCGGGTGCTGATAACTCACCTGTGTGATAGAGAAGGAGTGTGACGGCCAGAAGTACGAGGAGCCGCGCCATCCTCCGGCACCAGTGCGTCTCCTGCAATCCCCACCACAGAGTTATGGAATTAATTACCCCCAACGAATATAACATGCTCCATACCCCCCCAACCTTCCCCAATTTCTGCCCCATACCTCTATTACTACCCCATTTTCCAAGCTGCCCATTCTCTAACCCCCATAGATCACCCACACCCGACCCCCCCTTGGGCTCGACCCCACCACCTATGGATCAATATTCTGTAATAGCTACAAATTATATGCATTGAGTGTGGGTCCTATACATATATCTATACTATATATATATCTATACACAAATACATGCACATACACACACATATATACATGTATACACAGATTAAAAGGTACATATACATACACACACATATAGATATTTATATATACATACACAATTTTACACACATGCCCATGAAACTGCATACATATAACACAATGTATACATCACACACACACAGATTTACAGGTTCAGCCCTCCACCCATTATATAAATATTATAAACAATATAGAATCTTCACCTTAAAGCCGTGCGATTACCACGAAACGCGTTCCTGTAACTCTCTAAAAGAGGGTTTTCTGTACAAAAAGATGTTGACGGGACAGTAAGTCGCCTTTTCCCAGGGAACCTTATAGAAAATGCAGCTTCCGGGGCCCCCCCTCCACAATGTGTATTAATAAAGGAGACCCTTCCTGGGTATCCCCCAATTCACACATTAATTAAATAAAAAATGCAGATAAATAATAAGCTGCGCTTTGTGATAGCGGGAGAGCCGAGCGTTTTACCTGCGCCCCCGGGAGCCGCGCTGCGCGAGGACCATCTGGAGATAATTGCGCTGATTCCTTGTGTTCCTGGAGATAATTCGGGCCCCTGGGACCCCGACAGAGGCAGCCAGTAAGAACCTGACACACCGGGCCCCTGTCACAACACGGTGACACGTCTGTCACCAAACCGTCACCGAACAGGGCACCGCTCCACGGCTTATTAACCCCTTCAGGACCCTCAAGACCATTGCTTTTTCAACATTTTACCTATGGCTTTGTTAACCATTATTTAGATTTTTTTGTGGTTTATTTTCCCTAAAAAATTATAATTTTGAAGTACAGAGAGGGTTTCTTTTAATAATAATGCACACATATATATATAAATATGTATGTATTAATGATGGAGGCGCACGCTCAGGTCTTGGTAGAAAACATAAAACTTTTATTTATTAAATAGTTAAATAGCTACGTTTTGGTCACTGGAGGCAGTTGGGAAATCGGGGGCATAAGTTTGCCGCTCCCGCTGTATAAGTGTGTGTGAATATTATTATATATATATATGTATATATATATATATATATATATATATATATATATATATATATGTGTGTGTCTGTGTGACTATACATTATAAGGCCAAAAGTATTGGGACACCTGCCCATTACACCAGCAGGGGCTTTGATGACATCACATTCTAAATACAGAGACATTAATATGAAGTTGTTCCTCCTTTGCAGATATAACGGCTTCCGCTCTTCCGGGAAGGATTTCCACAGGATTTTGGGGCGTTTCTGTGGGATTTTTGCCCGTTCATCCAGTAGAGCGTTTGTGAAGTCAGACGCTGAGGTTTGACGAGACGCCCGGCCCGCAATCTCCGTTCCAATTTATCTTCGCTGGGGTTGAGGTCTCGAGGTTTAGGCATCGTCCTGCCGTCCCCAATAGCTATACCTGGGAAGTCTCAGGGATTCTGCCCTAGTCTCGGGATGAAGGGGCAAATTCTGGGGTGACACAGCCTGGAACTGCCCCCTTCCAATATCCCCCCTGCTGTGATCATATATTAGACCCCTAATTGATGCTTTCGCTCTCGGTATGTTATGGGTGATATGCCTGCTTGAATGCAGGTGATTAAATTAATGTATCTTTAAATAACATAACAGCCGTATTAGAGCGATTGTCTTCACGATGGGATATATTTTCTATTTCAGCTCATTTAGGAAGTTTCCCCATTTTGGGGGCAGAAGGGACCAAAAGCCAACAGGGACACAGGGAGCGGTGCAAGCAATGGGTGCCGTGACTTGGCTCTTGGGGTATGGAAGGGGGTTCTGCCCCTCTCGCTACGTTGCCCCCAACATATCAGTCCCAAATTTTGACTCCTGAAGGGCCGACTGGGTACATTTGTTTTTGGCTAAAGATCCAGTTGGGCCTCATAAATCTCCTGTAACCAGACATTACCTCTGGTGACATCATGGTGACATCACAGTATAATGCATTTTAATTTAATTTTTATTACTATTTTTTAATATTAGTTTTTGGCCCATTGGTCCCATTTTATACAGCAGCTGCTGCCAATTAATGCCCCCCCTCCTGTTGGGCTGCTCCACTGGCCACACCGGAAGTAGATTCCCTCACATGCAGAGGATGTTGACAGGAGAGCGGGAATTCTCACACAAGGTGAGGCGAAGTGATGGAGGGAGATACCTGATGTGGGAGTAAGTGGAGGGAACCACGGGGGTAAATTCATTATGGAGGTAATGAGGGTGACAGGCAATTGCTTCTGTCATGAGGTATGGAGGGTAATGGGAAACAGAGGGTTAATGTGTTCGATCATGGAGGGTAATGGGAGTGACGGGGTTAATGTACCAGCTCACGGAGGCCAATAGGGAAACTTGACAGAGTCCGTGTTCATGTGATGGGGTAATGGAAGAGCTGTGGGGTTTAACGTGGTAGATGCTATAGGGTTAAAATATGGAGGTTACAGAGACCTGGCGAGATTTCTAATGTATACGTCTGCGTTCCACTCACAGTGATGTCAGCGTCCAGTGCTGCTCAGGACATCTCAACTATACATTATACAGGGCATCGCACGGATATAACTATACATTATACAGGGGACCAACTCGCTGATTTAACTATACATTATACAGGGCATCTCACGGATATAACTATACATTATACAGGGGCCAACTCGCTGATTTAACTATACATTATACAGGTTATCTCACGGATATAACTATACATTATACAGGGGGCCAACTCGCTGATTTATCTATACATTATACAGGGCATCTCACGGATATAACTATACATTATACAGGGGCCAACTCGCTGATTTAACTATACATTATACAGGTTATCTCACGGATATAACTATACATTATACAGGGGGCCAACTCGCTGATTTATCTATACATCATACAGGGGCCAACTCGCTGATTTAACTATACATTATACAGGGCATCTCACGGATATAACTATACATTATACAGGGGACCAACTCGCTGATTTAACTATACATTATACAGGGCATCTCACGGATATAACTATACATAATACAGGGGCCAACTCGCTGATTTAACTATACATTATACAGGGCATCTCACGGATATAACTATACATTATACAGGGCATCTCACGGATATAACTATACATTATACAGGGGGCCAACTCCCTGATTTATCTATACATCATACAGGGGCCAACTCGCTGATTTAACTATACATTATACAGGGCATCTCACGGATATAACTATACATTATACAGGGGACCAACTCGCTGATTTAACTATACATTATACAGGGCATCTCACGGATATAACTATACATTATACAGGGGCCAACTCGCTGATTTAACTATACATTATACAGGGCATCTCACGGATATAACTATACATTATACAGGGGCCAACTCGCTGATTTAACTATACATTATACAGGGCATCTCACGGATATAACTATACATTACACAGGGGGCCAACTCGCTGATTTATCTATACATCATACAGGGGCCAACTCGCTGATTTAACTATACATTATACAGGGCATCTCACGGATATAACTATACATTATACAGGGGGCCAACTCGCTGATTTATCTATACATTATACAGGGCATCTCACGGATATAACTATACATTATACAGGGGGCCAACTCGCTGATTTATCTATACATTATACAGGGCATCTCACGGATATAACTATACATTATACAGGGGGCCAACTCGCTGATTTAACTATACATTATACAGGGCATCTCACGGATATAACTATATTTTATCAAGGGGGCTGACTTGCTGATTTAACTATACATCATACAGGGGGCCGAATTGCTAATTTTACTATACATTATACAGGGGGCCGACTCGCTGATTTAACTATACATTATACAGGGGGCCGACTCGCTGATTTAACTATACATTATACATGGGGCCGACTCACTGATTTAACTATACATTATACAGGGGGCCGACTCGCTGATTTAACTATACATTATACAGGGGGCCGGCTCACTGATTTAACTATACATTATGATGAGGCTGGCTCACTGATTTAACTATACATTATACAGGGGGCCGGGTCACTGATTTATCTATACATTATACAGGGGGCCGGGTCACTGATTTATCTATACATTATACAGGGGGCCGGGTCACTGATTTATCTATACATTATACAGGGGGCCGGGTCACTGATCTATCTATACATTATACAGGGTGCCCGCATCTCACTGATTTAACTATCATTGCAGCTGAGGAAGTGCAAACGAAACGAAACGCGTCCTGCTTGTTTTTTTGGCGCACGCCTGGCCAGACACAGTCATTATGAGTGGTAAGTGTTTTTCTTTTAAATATATATATATATAGTATATTTATTTCATGTTTGGTTCTCCCTGTATATTCATTGTTTTAACCCCTAGTGGGACAGGCTGAACATCACTCCACTGCTCTTGTTTTATTTATATATTTGTACCCAATTAATGAGGTCTTTTATATATATTTTTTTGTCTCTGTATTTCTTTTATTTAATGTAGTGTATATTTTTTTGTCTTGTTTTCAGTTTGCGATTTAACTATACAGGGGTCCGGCATCTCACTGATTTAACTATATATTGTAGAGGGTCTGGCTCCCTGATTGAACTAAATGTTATGTAATATTTCACCCTGTGGGACTTCCCCTTCATGTCTTTGTTTCCCAAGATATAAAGTGAAAGTGTTTCAGTCACATTTGATTGGTGAGCTGTCATGTTCCGGATTGTTCCAGTGTAATATATATCATCGATTGTATGTTTTTCCTCTTACATCCAGGAAGTGGCTTACAGCTTCCTGCCTGACAATGTTATTTTAATGCAGTCTCTGTATATCCCACATCCTTTTTTGCATGTTTTTTTGGCAAATTAAACCTTTGTGGACCCACGACGTGTCTGGGATGTCACTTTGCACCAGAATGGCCAAACTCCTGCCAATGTCAGTCAGGCTCCTAGATGACGGCCTGGTTTTCTCTCTGACAGCTGGTTACAAAATATATGGTCTGACTGAATGTTACAGTTTCACATTCGAAACGGCAGTCCATGCATTCTCTGCTGTTGACATCATATCCGCTGTTATCGGGGGATCCCCTTCTGGAGACCCCAATCAAGTTTCCTGCTACAACTTGTGATCAGGGAACCTTTATGCTGGTGCAGCCCTAAAGACAGAGCTTTCAAGAGCTGTAGAGTTGAGCCTTGCTGGTGATGTCATCGGTGCCATCACAGTGCTAATAGATTCCCGGGGTCATAAAAGACCCCAAAGCAAACAAGTAACAAGAAGGCAAGGCACAATGAAAGAAGGAAGAAAGTTAGGTCTGCATGTCATCGGCATAGGAGGTGGTACTGAAAGCAAAAGAGTGAAATTACTTTGTCAAGGGAGGTAGTGTCAAGCTAGTAGGGGTCCTTGACTGAGCCTTGGAGAATACATATTAAGCGAGGGTCTGGGTTACTCACAAAATACTTTAATATGCATTCATCTTTACTGAGTCTGTCAGAAACATTTAACTTTCTAATTGAAAAATGACCAAGTAAATATGAAGGCTATACCTGAGGAGGTGACCCTCTAGTTCTGAAAATTGATTGATAAAGGCACGTCCAAATTCTATTTAATTGAAACTTAGCTTTTATTTAACACCAAAATTAAAACCATAATGAAAGTTAAACACTAAATTTTAATTAATACAATTTGTTTACCAACACTGTCAATTTAACAATCCACTATCCCCTTAACTAACCGTGTGAGAGCGATATCACCCCGCGCTCCCCATCCCCAGATCATTTAAAGTTACACACAACCGGCAGGTTAATGGATATGTAAGTCGCCTGCTTATGAATTGCTTCTGTATTTATTGTGAATGTTAAAGTGAATTGTTTCTTTATTAACCTCTTCAGTCCCCTATGGATGTACCGGTACGTCCAAAAAACGCATCCCAGGAATCCCCTATGGACGTACCGGTACGTCCTGCCCTTCTTGCAGCGGCAGGGACGCATCCCTCCCGCTGCACAGGAGATTAGGACTACCCCCCCGACAGCAGAAACCAGCTTTCTGCTGTCCGATCTGATGTAACAGCTGTTACATTTTTAAATGCCAATCAGGCGATCGGGGATTCCCTTCTGGGTTGCGTCACTGCAGGGGATATCCTGTCCTCCAATGAGGCACAGATGCTGCGATCTCTATGCAAGTCTGTGGGGACTTGCATAGAGATCACAGTGTGATTGGCGCAGGGGGGTTGCGGGGAGGAGAGTGAGAAACCATGTTTCTTACCCTCCTCCCATGCTGAAAATAGAAACAGAAAAAAAAACGGTTAGTCATTTAAAAAAAAAAATCATTAAAATAATATAAATAATAAAAAAAACAATAAAGTGAGCTAAGTGATGTCATTATGACATTGACATTAATAACATGTTCAGGAGGTCCCTAAGAGGACCTCTAACCATTTTTTAAAAAAAATACAAAAACAAAATAAAAGAATTAAAAAAAATATATAAAAAAGATATTTTAAAAAAAAGCCTTACATCCCATTGCCCTAGCACAACATCTACCCAGTATTACCCTCCTGCCCCCGTTCACAACCCCCAAACCCGTTAAGCCATAGGCATAAAAATTATACAAAATTGTACACCTTATAGTATGCTCTCTGGTGCTGGGAAAGTCTGGAAAATCTATATAAATTAGGTATTTCTGAAATCAGGACACCTGAACTGATAAACTTGGAGGGGATTTTCCATCACTTTACCTAATTTTGTGAGGATTCAGAGGGAAAATTTTTAAAAAATTAGGTGTTTTTTTTCGAATTTTCTCTAGTTTTTACTAAATTTCTCATTCAAAATTTTCAGCTAATCATCCAACTATGGTATCAAACGAATGCTCTATTTCTCCTTGAAAAAACAATATATAGTTTACATGATGGGTGCACTATTCACAGGAAAAGAGAATCATCGCTGAACCGACATACCGGGACTTGAGGTACCAAAAAACCCTGGGATTGAAGGGGTTAAATTTGCAAGTTGGACATTTGTGTGAGTAAAAGCAGCAAAATAAAATACATAATGAATTAACACAACCAATGCTGATGTGTAATATGTAAAAAAAAATCCATACTGTTTTTATATTTTCATATTTTGCTGGTTATTTTTTCCCTCCTGCAAGTTCTATGTTTTTTCCCCCAAGCTAAACACCCAGCTCTTTGAACATTTTACTTCTCTCACATTTATTTTTTGTTTGTTTAGAATTAAAAAAAGACAGTCCAATACATCTTTATTTGTGTCACATTGAAACCATTCCAGCATATTTTTTGCTATGTCCTCTATAATAAATTTACCAAAAAAGTATTTAATTTATGATGTGCAGCTGTCAAGCACCATGTGCTATTTGTGAAATACGAATATTTTACATCAAAAGATATGAAAAAGAGGTGTGAGACAAGGCAGGGAGAGGAAGCATTTAGGAAATGTTTATTGATAAGAGGGGCTGTTATGGAAGGTTTTCCGTGTGAAGCGCTCCCGACATTGGATATCGTGTCCTCCTGTTAATGCAGATAAAGGTGGTTGTTAGTAATACTAGTGGATACGCGATATAACCAAATGACACCGGGGTAACAGGTTAAGAGCAGTGATGGCACAATAAAGGGCATACGTCACCATCACAGCTTTCAGCAGATCTTTAGTTATTATAACCGCTGTAACTTGTGCTTTTCCTTTCACAATCAGGGTAATTGTTTTGGAGATACTGGGTCTCAGTGTCTCTGGAGGGTATGGAGGCAGCACATTGTCTAAAACTGGGCCAGACTGGGGAAGAAAAGTGTCCCTGACATTTTAAGGCCAGATCAAATCATGTTTGTGCGCCACCTGCTGGATACACAAGAGCCGTACAATACACTCTTACACTCGCACAGTGCATCCAGCTCGCTGCCGCACATTACAGAAAGGATCTGCCACAGGAGAGGGGCAGAAAGGTAAGAGATCCAGTGATGCCAGGCTGGGCGTAATCTGCAGGGTTACAAGGAAGATGAAAGCAGGATCTGTTGGGGAGGTTAAGTCAGCAACTGACCTGCAGAGAGGGGGCAGCAATTAATTCATTTTAAGACCATTCTATCAGAGGCACTTACCGTTACATGGCGCAGTGAATGTAGAGGTTGCAGATACACGGACTCAGTACGAGGATCAGAGTCAGCAAAATTCTCACTGGAAACAGCTGCTGATACAGAGACGACCCGTGGGCTACAGGAACAGCGGACGGGGTTATTATTCAGAATAAACAGAGCACAAGTGCATTAGGCGCAGCATGGGGGCCAATGGCTATTCCACATTACCTTCTAAATCAACCGCTTCCATGTTCCTGTCTCTTTTCAAGAAGATCTGCTTCTTCTATACTATTCTCTGAACCAGGCATCTTGGAACACTTCCACAAAAGGACTATCCCCATGGCTACGCTTTTTTGCAGAAGTTTTCCAAGAGACCAAAATAATAAATCAAGTGTTTCTGCATCTCTCTTTCTCCGCAAATCTGAATGCTTTACTCGAGCCCCTTCCCCAAAAGGGCAGAGCCATGAGGGAAGTGGGTGTACCTGGATGATCTACCCTTTTTTGGAAGTGCTCCAAGATGCCTTGTTCACGGAGAAGTGAGCGAAGGAAGGGATAGGCAGGAGAAAAGAGAAAACCAAGAGAAGAAGCGAAGCTGCAGGAAAGGAGTATACTGAAATGGTTGACAGAGAAGGTATGGAGACATTAAGAGAGTGTGGCAGAACGCCAGAGTGATATAAAAGTATAAAATAATGGAAGTTGTGCTGTACCACCATCAATGTCTGGCTCAGTATATACTGCTGGGAGTTGTGCTGTACCACCATCAATGTCTGGCTCAGTATATACTGCTGGGCGTTGTGGTGTACCATTGTGAATTTCTGGCTCACTATATAGTAATGAGAGTTGTGATTCACCACTGTCTGTGCCTAGCTCATTATAAAATTGATAGGAGTCGTGCTGTATAATTTATGTAATTGAAAAATGAGTGCAGTCCAGCACACATACATTTCCAATGATGTGGTCCACTGCAGAAAAAAGTTGAACCCCCCTGCATTAGGGGTTTACATCAGAGGTTTTGGTTTCACTTATTGTGTTTATTAGCATCAGCAGGGGGCTGTTTCAAAAGTCAGAACCGGCCAGAGGAGGCTACAATGCAGCGGGTCATGTAGTGGGAGGTTTTATGTCCTTGCGGTAAAAGCTGCAGCTGTGGGTAAGGTAAGGAGGTGAGGAAGAGAGGGAGACTGTATGTAAAAGTGTGTTACCATGAATGTGTAAGTGTGTGAGCACGAGTGTGAAACTGTGTTGGTCAGTGTGTGTGTTAACAAGAACTTTAATAACAAACAACAAGGAAGAATGTCAATAATATGGTCTGCAAAGCTTGCAGTCTAATATATCATTAATTGTTTGGTCAGCTGTACTCTATATCTGCAAGCAGATTACATAGCGCTGTTACAATAGGGCACAATGACAACATGTAACAGATCATTTAAAATGACATTAACACACGCTGACACATACTGGTACAGAAGGAGAGGAGGCTCTGCACCTGGGAGCAGCTCTGAGATTGAATAATCCTTGTTTTCCGGATTACAGACATTTCTATGAGCCTACCAAGTGGCTAATTCATGGGTTTCACTTTTATTAACTCTTCTCCGGACTCACCGGACACGTACAGGGTCTCATTGAGCGGAGCGGTCAGTGAGATGTGCTGCAGGCTGCAGGTCACCTCTCGCTCCCGCATTATATCTGCTATCCCCACCGTGGACCTCTTGGTGTAGGTGCCGTCCGCGTTCTCCACCAGAGTGTCCTGCGTCTGATTTTTCGTGTTGGAGAAACTCCAGGAAATGTTCAGCTCCGGGGGGTAAAACCTCTGAGCCTCACAGATCAGGAGCTGCTTCTCTTTATCCATCATCAGGGTTATTACCGGGAACGCTAGAAATAAATGAATTAAACACGAGAAGTCAAACCGTTATATCTAATCAGGAATCACTGACTGTACATAGACCGTAACCCATATCACCAGGCAAGTTTTATTTTTGAGGATTTATTTTATTATTGAACAACTACAGTTCTCTCAGTCAATCAAAAATGTTAACAAACCTTAATCCTGAATATTTTTTTATTTTTTTTTTGAACATAACATTTTTATTGAGATTAGTATGGTCAAAGAAACAACACAATGCCATATGACAAAGACACGTGTATAAACAGTCTAAGAGTCCACAGAACATCATGACCAACAGGCACCAAATACAGGCAGAGGCGGAGTGTCAGATATGTGAGAGCTGCCCCTAAGCTGCCAAAGAAATCTCAGAATTTTTAACAATTGTATAACATATGTCAACCCAAATAAAGCACAGTGGCAAAGAAGAAGAAGAAGAAAAGAAAGGATAGGGGGGGGGATATATCTAATAACAGTGCCCTCACGAGTCAGTAACCGCTTTCGTGTACCAGGGAGTACGCATGGTCCCAAGAATGAAACCTCCAGGCGCAGGGGTGAACGTGTGCCTATAATAATCATCCCAATTCTCCCAGGTAGACTGAAAGAGATGTAGGGAGTTAGAGGCCGTGTGTGCCATCTGTTCGTAAATACATGTGGTAGTGAGGGAGTAGAGAACCTCCTGGATCGTGGGAGGGGAGGAATTTTTCCATTTACGAGCGCAGATCTTAGCTGCCAATAATACATGCGCCAAAAGTTTCCTGCAAGGTGTATCTAACGAGGGTGGAAACATGTCTAATAAAGCCACCTCTACTTCCATATCAACGGGAATGTGCAGCAAGCGAGTAAGGAGATGAAAAACATGTTGCCAAAACGACCGAATGACAGGACATTCCCACCATATGTGTAACATAGTGCCTACTACACCACAATGTCTCCAACAAAGCGGTGACGTAGAAGAGTACACTTTAGCCAGTGTAGCCGGGACATAGTATCATCGAAACAAAACCTTACGATTAGTTTCAAAATGAGTGGCATTCCGGGAGACACCCTGAAAGTTGGCAAGGGCGTCATACCACACAGCAACATCATAGGAACGACCAATTTCCTTTTCCCATTGTAACATATACATAAGCTTGGTCTCAGACCTATGACCCAGCAGAGCCGCATAACAGAGGGAGATGGCTTTCGGAACAGCAGGCGCCCTCTGGCAAAGTGTAGGAATCGACGAGGAGGTAGAGGGAAAGGCAGAATGACCCAAATGCTTACGAAGAACATTGCAAAGTTGCAGATATTTAAAGAAGTCCTGACGAGGCAGCGAGTAAAGAGACTGTAAAGATTGAAAAGACTGCATCTGACCTCGGGAGAGAAGGTGGGAGATGGAGGTGATACCCCCACGAATCCACTCCTCCAAGGAAACGTGCGGCAGCAGAGGCTTCAGTGACGACAACGGTGCCGAACTATGGAGTCCAGGGGAAAAGCCCAGTTGAAGACGGTGAGCATCCCATATTCGTAGAGACAGCAAAGTTGTGTCCAATAAGTCCGACAACATAGGCCGAAGGACCCTGGGGAGCCAAAGGATGTCGCTGAGCGAAAACGGAGAAGCATACGAAGACTCTTGGTCCACCCACGCCACCTTGTCACAAGGCGAAAAGAGCAGAAGAGACTGAGCCAGGTTTGCAGCCAAGTGATATTTATTGATGTCAGGGACCCCCAGACCTCCAAGTAGCTTAGAGCGTTGGACAACCCCCAGTTGAAGCCTGGGTCGCTTGTTGAGCCAGATGAACTTGGACAGTCTCGATTGCATATGTCGAAAAAAGGCCACCGGTAGCATAATGGGGATCGTGCGGAACAGATATAGTAACTTTGGAAGCGAGTTCATTTTAAAGGAGACAATGCGACCCAGCCACGAAATTTCCATCTTAGACCACCTGTTAAAATCTTCGCTGATCGAATTCCACAATGGTAGAAAGTTGGCACGAAACAGACTGGCCGGAGTCTTGGTAAGTCGAATCCCCAGGTATGTGATATAGTCAGATCTCCAGGAATAGTTGAAGGACAAAGACAAGTTCGCAATCATAGACTCCTGATAGCCGATGCTGAGGGCTTGTGTCTTAGACCAGTTCACCTTGTAATAGGAGAGACGTCCAAAGAGTTCCAGGAGACGGGACAGATTTGGCAACGTAATCAGAGGCTCCGTAAGGGTCAAAAGGACATCATCCGCGTATAAGCAGAGTTTCATTTCAACAGAGCGCATAGTGAATCCATGGATGTTGGGATCAGCACGAATCGCAATAGCCAACGGTTCCACGGCCAGAGCGAAAAGGAGAGGGGAGAGTGGGCACCCTTGCCTGGTGCCATTGGAAATGAGGAACGGTTTGGAGAGGAACCCGGAGGTGTAGACACGAGCCGTAGGTTGGTGGTAAAGTATGGCAACAGCCGCAACAAAAGCTTCCGGGAAACCAAAAGCTCGTAACACCGACAACAGGTAGCCCCAGTGCAAACGATCGAACGCCTTTTCAGCGTCGAGAGAGAGTAGGAGGCACGGAGAAGTTGTTTTCTGGGAGACCGAGGTAATGTTAATCAGTCTCCTGGTATTATCAGATGGTTGTCGTCCTAGAATGAAGCCGACCTGGTCATTTTTGATCAGAGCCGGGAGCAGGGCATTCAGGCGATTAGCCAATAGTTTGGAGTATAGCTTAGTGTACGTATTAAGCAAGGAGATGGGCCTATAATTAGCACACTCTGCGGCGGATTTCCCAGGTTTAGGGATGTTGACCACATATGCCTCGGACATTTCTTCAGGTAATGGACCCGCCGTCATAAAAGTGGAGAAGAGAGCACAAAGCCGCGGGGCCAGTATGTGCGGAAACCTCCGGTAATACACGTTGGATAAGCCATCCGGACCTGGAGAATCCTGAATATTTAAGAAAGTAAAAGTGAGGTTATGATGGAGCCTTGTCCTGCATAAAAACCATGGTCCTGTACCACTGCTTAAAGAAAGTGTCTTCTAAAAACTGGCAGTTGGTTTGGAAGTTGATTTTGAGTCCATCTTGAACCCGAAAAGGCCCAACAAGCCCATCTTTGATAATACCAGCACCCCTGGTGTCTGAATGGAAGTGGAGCTCTGTGCCCGTTACTGATCCAGCCACGGGCCTATCCATCAGGTCACTCTCATCTTATCAGTCCATAAGACCTTTGAAAAATTTGTCTTCAGATATTTCTTGGCCCAGTTTGACGTTTCAACTTATGTGTGTTGTTCAGTGGTAAGCTAAATCTCTTTTTTTCTGCATGTTTTGCTGGAGAAAATGAAGCTTCCTAATAATTATGCACACCTTGACTGACATAGGGTGTTCACACCCTCCCTCATTACACAAAATAGAATTACTTTAAGGAATTTTCTTAGGATGGCAGGGACTTCTATTTACAAAAAAAATTGGAACCTCCCCCATATTCCAAGTTAGAAACACTTATTCAGAGCAGAAATACAAACAAAACAATATATGTGGAGGGGGGGGAAATGTGTGCCACCTCAAAGGAGAATTAGCAAGAAATCGATGGGAACATCCCTTGTTGAAGAAACCTGCGGCTAAACTTAGCATCTTTAACAGCCGTGAGGGTGAACCGGTAATGCTTAGTGAAGGTGTGGAAGTTACTCACAAGTGGCAGCTTTAAGGTTGAGTAGTCAGAGAGAAATTTCTTCAAGGGGTTCAAAGTGGGAAGTTGTCATCTGCTCTAATACCAGATTAAGGACCCACGGGGGAATCATAGGATGATGACATGGCTGTAGTCTGCAGATTCCCTTACAAAACCTCTTCATCCAGGGATGTTCAGCCAGACGAAAATCTAGGAAGTTGCTGAGTGCAGCTATTTGTACTTCCAAGGTTGTTGGTTGGAGGCCACCATCAAACTCAAGTTGCATGAAATTGAGAATGGAGTGAATGTCAGAAGGTGAGGGCATGTGGACCAAGAGAGTAAGGTCCTCCAAATCCTGTGATATTTAGCGGAAGTAGAAACCTTTCTGATGGAAATCAGGGTTTCTATGACTGCCAAGGACAGGCCCTTGGATTGCAGGATCTCCCCTTCAGAATCCATGCCATAAGTTTTAGATGAACCAGGTTAGGATGACAGATGGGTCCTTGAAATCTCGTGCCTGAGACAGGGCCTCCAGTCCTCTTGGATGTCCCCTGGGAGAAATCTTTGTCCTTTCAGAAGGTTGTCTTCTTTCATCTACCAAGTGAAGGACGAGATTAGTAGAGGGCTAACGCGGACTTCCTTTTTTAGAGTCACCTTTGAACCATTCCAGTGATCCACGATTAAAGCTTGTAGGGGTGTTATATGTGTCAATGAAACTGCAGCCTGGGCCAAGGTCATTAGGCCCAGGAGGGACATCAAGTTCCTGATCGTAGACTTTCTCTGCAGAGTAAGAATCCTGATGCGATGGTGGATTTTGAAATACTTCTCCATAGGAAGGAAAGTCATTTGCGTCTTGGAAGTAAGCATCTTGGAGGTCTATCGAAGCCATGAAATCTCTTTGTGAGAGAATCTCTGTGGTTGACCTCAAGGTTTCTATTCGGAACGTGTAATAAGTGATGTACCCGTTGACCAAATGTAGATTTATATCATATTTGCTGGATTATAAGACGAGGCTTTTTCAGAGCAAATGCTCCGAAAAATATCCCTCGTCTTAAATTCAAGCCAGTCTTCTAATCAGACCTCAAATAGAGGTCTGACTATAAGACTAAGGTCCAGATCCCCCGCAGAGCTGTAGGGGACCCGGATCCTCCTCTCTGGCAGCCGGTGGAGGTCTGTGCGATGCGTGCAGACGGCATCTGCTGCTGACGGCTCTTCCTCTGGGACTTCTATGACGGAGCGCTGGCATCACATGACCTTCCGGTGCTCATTTATAGAAGCCCCGGTGGAAATACAATTGAAATTTTAATTAAGCTTATTGATGATGTCATTTTAATTTACCTTATGTCATATAAATGAAGGTGAATTAAGATTCCGTTTGTTTTATAAAAAACCCAAACATAATGCAATATAAAACTCTGACTCATTAACTAAATATACTCGTTAAATTACCCGTTACAGGAAGACGTGTCCCACTTCCTGTGCAGATCGAAGTTTCTGTCTGCACCCCACACTTTCCTATAAACAGAATAAATATCTTACCTTTCACCAGGAGTCGGGTTCCGTTCCCTGTACCGATCTCATGTAAGTGATTTTGCATCGTCCGTATTTCACACTCATACAGCCCGCTGTCCCTGGCTGTGACCGAGGAGATGCGGAGAGAGCTGGACAGGGAGCGGGGGCCGGAGGTGATGGTCACTCTGGAGCTGGGATGGATTCCAGTGGAATTCACTTTCCAGTAAAAATATACTGAATCCCAGTCTCTCTGCGGCCCTCCTAAGGTACAGGACATCAGGGCCGTCTGACCCTCCTGCAGGTCAAGAGATGGAGGGTCCTGCAGGACCCTGAGTGCGGCTGCACCTAAAGAGGGTAACAATAGTGAATAACTGAACGCAGCGACACCGGAATCCCCCACTAACTGCCCACATTCAGGTCAAAGTGGCATATAGGGGGTTAAAAGGCATATCTGGAAGTCATAGTGGCATATAGAGCTATGCTCCCCATGTAGAGGGCTGCCGCGTAACACTTGCTTACCCGCCTGGGTAACAGGTGAACGAGCTTACACAGACAGTACCCCGCCGGGATCCCAGAAAATAAAATACGGAGCTTAGTCCCACGCTTCCTTCCTGAGAAAGGCAGAGGTCCCTGCCATTCCTGAGGGACAGATACTTCTCCTCGGTGCCCCATGGAATGGCAAGGGAAATACACACCACCTGATATGCTTAAACCCAATAAGCATTCAAGTTTATACAGCTTGGAGTTGAAAAATATGCATAAACATGATGATATCGTAACCCTTTAAAGGATAATGCGCATTCACATTACATGTGTACCGTCCCCCCTTGTGATTTTTAGCATCAAAAAACATGTCTAAAATCTAAATTTTTTTTTTTATTATTTAGATGTTCTTAACGCCGCCTCCTATTGCTGCGTCATTACATTGCCGTTAAGGTGAATTAACATTGTTTCAAAAAAGATTTTTGCACCAGAAAAACACAATGTAATATAAAACACTGACTCATAAAACAGAGTTTGAGCTACTTTAAAAATACATATTTCAAAAAAAGGGACAAAAAAAATGGGCAATAATAAAAATGTTGTGATTGACTCGTTACCCGTGACAGGAAGACGTGTCCCTCTCTCTGTGTAGATCGGGGTTTCTGTCTGCACCCAAAACTTTCCTATAAACAGAATAAAATGATGGTCACGCTGGAGCTGGGCCGGATTGCAGTAGCATCTCGGGGGGGGGGGGCAATTGCCAGCAGGGCTGTTCCAAAAGTCCTCACAAGGGGTGGTTTGACCTACCCTTTGTGAACAATTTTGAACCGGCCAGACGAGGCTACAAGGCAGTGGGTCATGTAGTGAGTGGTTGTGGGTAAGGTAAGGAGGTGATGAAGTGAGACTGTATGTAAAAGTGTGTTAGCATGAATGTGTGTGTGAGCACGAGTGTATGTGTGTGTTGGTGGAAGTTTATGTAAATGTGTGTGTATAGGTTTTAGCGAGTATATATAGGTGGGCTAGTTCTTATTTGAGTTACTGGAGTGGTGAAGAAGCTGATGGGGCGATTAGGTGTTACCTTCCCCTCAGGCCGGAAAGTACCAGCCGTCCCTGATCGTTATACAGGGATTTTACAATAAAATGTGCACCAAGACCCCAAAAACGTGTGTACCGCTAGCCTTATAGAGCATTACAATTCAAATAAATGGAATTCAAACCCACTGAAGTCTGGGCTTTAACAAGAACTTTCAAAAGAAACAACTAGGAAGACACCAGAATGTCAATAATATGGTCTGCAAAGCTTGCAGTCTAATATATCATTAATTGTTTGGTCAGCTGTACTCTATATCCGCAAGCAGATTACATAGCGCTGTTACAATAGGGCACAATGACAACATGTAACAGATCATTTAAAATGACATTAACACACGCTGACACATACTGGTACAGAAGGAGAGGAGGCTCTGCACCTGGGAGCAGCTCTGTCATCCAGCCAACAAGGATTATTAAATCTCAGACATTTCTATGATCCCACCAAGTCTCTAATTCACGGGTTTCACTTTTATTAACTCTTCCCCGGACTCACCGGACACATACAGGGTGTCATTGAGCGGAGCGGTCAGTGAGATGTGCTGCAGGCTGCAGGTCACCTCTCGCTCCCGCATTATATCTGCTATCCCCACCGTGGAGCTCTTGGTGTAGGTGCCGTCCGCGTTCTCCACCAGAGTGTCCTGCGTCTGATTTTCCATGTTGGAGAAACTCCAGGAAATGTTCAGCTCCGGGGGGTAAAACCTCTGAGCCTCACAGATCAGGAGCTGCTTCTCTTTATCCATCATCAGGGTTATTACCGGGAACGCTAGAAATAAATGAATTAAACACGAGAAGTCAAACCGTTATATCTAATCACCGACTATACAGAGACCGCAACCCATATCACCAGCTAACAACGGGGTTAACCGGTATTTACACATGGAAAGAGGCAGGCGTCATATTATAATTAAACCCTTTAAAGGATCATGCGTGTTTATATTACATGTGTACCGCCCCCTCTTGTGATTTTTAGCATTACAAAACATTTGTCTAAAACCTATGAAATGTTTTGATTTGTTGGATGTTCTTAACGCCGCCACCTATTGCTGAGTCATTTCATTGCTGTGCGTTCCCTCTACGCTTGTTCTTTCATTATAAACACACGTTTAAAATACAATTGAAATTTTAATTAAGCTTATTGATGATGTCATTTTAATTTACCTTATGTCATAAAAATGAAGGTGAATTAAGATTCCGTTTGTTTTATAAAAAACCCAAACATAATGTAATATAAAACTCTGACTCATTAACTAAATATACTCGTTAAATTACCCGTTACAGGAAGACGTGTCCCACTTCCTGTGCAGATCGAAGTTTCTGTCTGCACCCCACACTTTCCTATAAACAGAATAAATATCTTACCTTTCACCAGGAGACGGGTTCCGTTCCCTGTACCGATCTCATGTAAGTGATTTTGCATCGTCCGTATCTCACACTCATACAACCCGCTGTCCCTGGCTGTGACCGAGGTGATGCGGAGAGAGCTGGACAGGGAGCGGGGGCCGGAGGTGATGGTCACTCTGGAGCTGGGATGGATTGCGGTGGAATTCACTCTCCAGTAAAAATATACTGAATCCCAGTCTCTCTGCGGCCCTCCTAAGGAACAGAACATCAGGGCCGTCTGACCCTCCCGCCGGACAAGAGATGGAGGCTCCTGCAGGACGCTGAGTGCGGCTGCACCTAAAGAGGGTAACAATAGTGAATAACTGACCGCAGCGACACCGGAATCCCCCCCACTAACTGCCCACATTCAGGTCACCCCCAGACCAGTCAACGTCCCCTCATCCCAGTAACTCCAGATACTCATCACTGCGGAGAGCAGACCTGGAAACTTATACGCTTTCTGGCCTAAAAATGATTCAAATATTATCCTTTGAATAGCCCATCACACACATTTCAGTGCGGTAACCTGCTAATGGTGGCAGCTAAATTGTTCTCATAATGGAAACTGTGATTTGTCAAAAGGTAAAGATATTCTGAATGAAGTCATCTGTATGCAAGCAGGGATTCCAGCTGTGATATAGCAGTGAGAGAAGTGTCAATAACGATGGACACATATCATTAAGTCAGAGCAGATATGAGGGTTGAAGCCTCTCGATACAAACACCTGTGGTAGGTTTGTGGGATGTAATTATTGTATGTTTGGTGTTGGATGGTATTGACCCTGTATTTATTCAGTCTGTGTGACTCTATCACCTGTTCTAGCTTCCTATTCGTTATAGATTGTAGAGACATTCCAATTCTAGAGCGGCAATCAGTAGTGGAGGGGGGGCTTATAGTTACATAGTTATATAGGCTGAAAAAAGTCCTGCGTCCATCAAGTTCAGCCTTTCCTATATCTGTTAATTTGTTGCTGTTGATCCAAAAGAAGGCAAAAAAGCCCCGGCTTCGCTCTTTCCAATTTTGCACTAACCAGGGAAAAAAATTCCTTCTTGACCCCAAAATGGCCGTCAGATTCCTCCTTGGATCAATAAGCTGTTTCCCCATAATTAAAGATCATATCCCCGAATATTATGTTTTTCCAGGTATCCATCCAGTTGCAGTTTAAACGTCTGTACAGACTCTGATAAAACTACCTCTGCAGGCAGAGAATTCCACATCCTTACTGCCCTTACTGTAAAAAACCCTTTCCTCTGCCTTAGACTAAATCTCCTTTCTTCCATTCTAAAAGCCTGACCACGCGTCCTATGCACAGTCCTGTTTATGAACAGATTTCCACACAATGGTATATATTTATATAATGTATATCGGCCCCGCATATATTTATATAATGTATATTGGCCCCGCATATATTTATATAATGTATATCGGCCCCGAATATATTTATATAATGTATATCGGCCCCGAATATATTTATATAATGTATATCGGCCCCGCATATATTTATATAATGTATATCGGCCCCGAATATATTTATATAATGTATATCGGCCCCCCGAATATATTTATATAATGTATATCGGCCCCGAATATATTTATATAATGTATATCGGCCCCGCGTATATTTATATAATGTATATCGGCCCCGCGTATATTTATATAATGTATATCGGCCCCGCGTATATTTATATAATGTATATCGGCCCCGCGTATATTTATATAATGTATATCGGCCCCGCGTATATTTATATAATGTATATCGGCCCCGAATATATTTATATAATTTATATTGGCCCCGAATATTTTTATATAATATATATCGGCCCCGAATATATTTATATAATGTATATCGGCCCCGCATATATTTATATAATGTATATCGGCCCCGCGTATATTTATATAATGTATATCGGCCCCGAATATATTTATATAATGTATATCGGCCCCCCGAATATATTTATATAATGTATATCGGCCCCGAATATATTTATATAATGTATATCGGCCCCGCGTATATTTATATAATGTATATCGGCCCCGCGTATATTTATATAATGTATATCGGCCCCGCGTATATTTATATAATGTATATCGGCCCCGCGTATATTTATATAATGTATATCGGCCCCGCGTATATTTATATAATGTATATCGGCCCCGAATATATTTATATAATTTATATTGGCCCCGAATATTTTTATATAATATATATCGGCCCCGAATATATTTATATAATGTATATCGGCCCCGCATATATTTATATAATGTATATCGGCCCCGCGTATATTTATATAATGTATATCGGCCCCGAATATATTTATATAATGTATATCGGCCCCCCGAATATATTTATATAATGTATATCGGCCCCGAATATATTTATATAATGTATATCGGCCCCGCGTATATTTATATAATGTATATCGGCCCCGCGTATATTTATATAATGTATATCGGCCCCGCGTATATTTATATAATGTATATCGGCCTCGCGTATATTTATATAATGTATATCGGCCCCGAATATATTTATATAATGTATATCGGCCCCGCATATATTTATATAATGTATATCCGCCCCGCATATATTTATATAATGTATATCCGCCCCGCATATATTTATATAATGTATATCCGCCCCGCATATATTTATATAATGTATATTGGCCCCGCGTATATTTATATAATTTATATTGGCCCCGAATATTTTTATATAATATATATCGGCCCCGCATATATTTATATAATGTATATCGGCCCCGCGTATATTTATATAATGTTATGATATCCCCTCTGAGGCGCCGTTTTTCTAAACTAAACAGATTTAAATTAGTTAACCTTTCTTCATAACTATAGTGCTCCATTCCTTTTATTAATTTTGTGGCCACCTCTGCACCCTTTCTAGTGCTATGATATCCTTCTTTAGAACAGGTGCCCAAAATTGCACAGCATACTCAAGGTGCGGCCTTACCATTGATTTATACAGAGGCAAAATGATATCTTTATCCCGCGACTTGATGCCCCTTTTTATACACGACGATACCTTACTGGCCTTAGCAACCGCAGACTGACATCGCACATTGTTGCCTAGTTTGTTGTCTATAACAATTCCCAAATCCTTCTCATTTGTCGTTACCCCTAATTCACTACCGTTTAGGGTGTAGGTTGCTTGTGCGTTCCGTACCCCAAAGTGCATAACTTTACATTTATCTACATTGAATTTCATCCGCCATTTGAGTGCCCGGCCCCCCAGTCTATCTAGATCCCTCTGCAGCACAGTAATATCCGCTCGCCCTGTATAACTTTACCTAGTTTTGTGTCATCTGCAAACACAGAAACATGACTTTCAACGCCTCCTGCCAGGTCATTTATAAATATGTTGAATAAAAAATTGTCCATGGCACCTCAGCAGGTGAACCCTACATACCTGTGAAGAGGGTGATGCACAGCAGTGAGATAATCATCCTCGCATCAGTGTGAATGCGGCTGTTTTTCCGTGTACGGTTGACTTGATGTCGAGATCTGATCTCCTGAGGAAGCCACAGAGTGCGTTGTGGCTCCTTGATCTCTATTACTTAGAATCTGGCAAAGTCAAGAAATAGAAACACAGAGCTTTCTGACCACAAGCGCATGCACTGGTTTTAAAGACGCTGGCTTTCTGTCCTCTATATCTCCAAGCTGTGACATCACTCGGTGTTTCTATATCTTCTAACCACTTAAGGCTCAAAGGCTTCATCTTTAAACCTGACAAATCCTACAAAGAAAGCGAACATGGAAGCTTATCCAGAATGCTGCCAGGTACTCCGTACACCGCTTTACTTAAAGGGGCTCTGCAGCTTCCTCAGGACCCTTCACAATTATCAATGAAATTAGAAAAAGAATCAAATGATAGATGTTTTTTGTCGTTTTTTGTGTAAGTTATAGGGTAATAAGTACAAGTAGCATTTTGCTATTTCGAAACAATTTTTTACAAATCTGGTCATTCTGCCTGTTGTGCGGGGAAACTCTCTTTTCCAGCCCAGGTTCCTGCTTCCCATGGGCGGGTAAAAAGTTTCCTCACACAGGAACGTCAGTGCGACCCTAGTGATACTCGGCTGGCTCCGGACTACTGAGAACTGTAATAGAGATAAGGGGGTGCGGGAGAGTAAATTGGTGAATGAATGAGTGAGTGTTTAGGGGCAGAGGTGGCACAGGCAGGCTGTTTCCGGGGATGAAGCCTACCACATCAATGTCTGCCTCAGTGTATAGTGATTGGAGTTATGCTGTACCATATCTGTTCAGTAATGGTATTTATTTAAACTAATTTTATTTATTTATAATTTAATTATTTTTTCAGATTTCTAGTTTTTTTTTCAAGTTGACATACAATTTACAAATTTGTGAAATAAATATTCTTGCCAACGTTAATATTTTGTAGGGAGGGGGGTGCCGCTGGTGCCAAATATTCTAGGTATGCCCCTGCTTCAATTTGTATTTTGGACAAATGTCATACTCGAAAGCAGGTAGGTGATAATGACAGTTTAACAATTTTTTTAGCATAAATATTAAGGTTTATTACAAAGTATTGTCGCTTGGTACAATATATTAATTTATCTCTTTACATATTGCCAGCGCGGTACAATGGGTAACCGGACATAACGCGTAGTGCATCCTTTACAATCTGGACAAGTCAGATGAAAATGTGACATGGGGATACTAATTGTCCCCCCTCCTGGGTGATGCAATCATAATACTTATTCTAAGGGTTCCTGCAGTGCAGCGAGATGACCCCACTGTTTAAATAAAGTGAGTTCATCAAAACAACATTTAAGAACATTCTATACGTGCTACAAATCTCCACCATGGTGTGAAAAATTATCCGTGTGGTGTTATGCGGCAAATGTGGAAGGGGTGCAGGGCGGGCCAAATCCTGGACGCAGGAGTGGGAAGAGGTAATGTCGGTAGGTTGTGAGAGGGCGGTTAGAGGGATATTTGGATAGGAGGGTAGAAATATAGGGAGTGCAGAGTTGTTAAGAGTTCTGTAGGTTTGGAGTCTGAATTTAATTCTAAAGGGTATGGGGAGCCGATGGAGTGATTGGCTCAGAGGAGTGGTAGATGAGGAGCGGCGACAAAGGAAGGGATTCTTTACAGTGAGGGCAGTAAAGGTATGGAATTCACTGCCAAGGGAGGTGGTTATCAGATACATTAGATGCCTTCAAAAGGGGTTTGGATATTTTTTTTAGAAAGGCATGACATACAGGGCTATAAATAGAATAAATATTTTAGAGTTTTTTGAGAAATACGATTGGCTTTTGGAGTCAAGAAGGAATTTCTCACCCTGATGGCAGAATTCCAAGTAGCTTAATTAGGGTTTTTGCCTTCTTTGGATCAAGAGGAAGGTTAGCTAGAAGGGTAGAAAAATGAATGTGTACCAACCCCCCAAAAATATTACAAGAACCGACATACTGATACTTTATATCCCTGCAATTGTTGCTAGCTCTGATCATTTCGGACTGGTGATTTCTTTCAGTTCTTTCCTCTAGCACCAATAAAAGATGAATAAATAGCAAATGAATACAAATTACAGGAACACAAGTATTACAGAAGCGGTTCTTAATCCTGGGTTTGTATAAATTATAGGGTATGCTCCACCAGGGGTTCTGAACGCTGTGTGTAATTTCTTTAATGTTGGCTACATTTTCTTTCAGCAGTTCTTGTAATTGCACAACCCTTCTATTATTTCTTTTAAATAATTTATCCAAATCTACATTAAGTGGTGGGATTGTCCTAAATAGTGAGAGGATCATCATGAATGTTACCTCCTTAGCCGCTTTCATGGAGCCATAGGTGAGATGTACATACCATCCTGTAGGAGGTACAGTTTGTTGCCAGAGAATTTTCGATGCACCCAGAGCACAGATCGTAGGGCGCTGTCCATGCGCCACCCTTTTCCATCCATTTATGGTTCTGTGAAGGTGATCTGGGCAGCAGCCTGGGCTCTCCATTACGCACTCATTTGACCAGAGTAGAGGTTCTAGTTCACAGGAACAAAGCCAAGCATTTTAACGTCTGTTACAGCAACTGGGGTTAATAACCTTCCATAACTGGTTTTCTTTTACCACTAAGCGGGTTTGCGGCAGGAGTTGTTTTAAAACATTAGTGCCATTAGCCGCTTCTAACTCACCCAGCCTAGTCATCTTATAAACAGGTACAGGCTGTCATTAATGTCGATTATTAATAGAATTACCTTTTTTTTTCTACTTTGCACTTATTAGAGTACAGTGCCGTAGTTGTCCTGACAAGGATAACTAGTGATCCAGCGGGCCCCTGAAGCATTAATCGAAACTAATTACAGGTTAGGTGATAAAAAGGTCATAAATCAGGACACATCTTCCCGCCCTGCCCAGACAGTCCGACGCCACGCTTAGGCCACCGAGTCCCGCAATGTCCTTATACTTTGGTCGCCGTTCTTGGGGTGATCCCGAAGGAGCAGCGGCAATCCTGGTGTGCCGATGGATACCTCGGGGTCCAGGGGACATCCAGTTCAAAAAGTAACGTGATCGGTCAAAGGGACCGCGAACGGCAGCGGGACAGCCGGCGTGGGTGCGATAGCCGTGCCGGCGGACCACTGCTTCTCTGGTGGCTCCAGCGTCCAAGGACCTCCAGACTCTGCGGGGGGTGCCTGGGCTACGAGAGCCGAAGTCTGTGGGCAGGGCAGGTGATACATGGATGTAGTAGGATGGGAAGGGGAACGAAGCATAGATAATTCACAGCACACATATAGAAATGGAATAAATCATAAAAACGGTAACCGATCAGACATGGCATTATTTAATGTTACGGACGGCGCTTATTAACCCTGGGCTGTCACAGCCTCTCTCCTCCTCCGTGTCAAAAAAATTTCAATTGGGGAGGCCACTGATTCCTGGAGCGTTTTGTCCCGGATTGAGGCTACCCAGGACCCCAGCACTACTGTCCCGGTCACCCTAGTTGGTACTCTTCACTGTTATTCCTTCCAGGTGGAGACTGTTCAGCTTTTTTTGTCATGTTCTTTATTTTTCCTTCCTGTAAACAGAAATGAAGAGCTGTGATTTTTTTATATTGTACCACCTGAGGCATCTTTGTGTTTATTGTTCTTAATAAACTGTTTAAAAAAAAAAGATATGGACCTTTCCATTTTGTTTTTGGAAACGAATAGGGAGCAAAATCTTGCAACAGTGTGACGTTCTGTTATATCCCCTCTAGCATTAAACCATTTTTGAGTAGATTTGTGAGTGCATTCATGAAAATATGTTCTTTCAGATTCTCAACCCAGGCTTCTGATACGGCTACTGTGTCTAGGGCAGGTGGCAGGGGATTCAGTAAATGTTCCCAAAATGTTTCTCCCTAATAAAGTTTCATAAGGGACAGAGCCTGTTGACCTGCACACTCTAACATCCCTTATTCTCCTATCCATTCTTTCAACCTGGCCAGAGGATTCTGGATGATAGTATATAAGGAACTTGTGATTAATTCCTAGTAAACTACAGGTTTCCTCTATAACGTTACCAATGAAGGTTGGTCCACCATCACTGTCCATAACCTTTGGAATTCCCCACCTGCTGAACATTTCTTTGATCGCAGTACAATTTTTTTTGAAAATCCCTCTACCCAATGAATCTACTACCACAAGACAGTATGTATTTTGGTGGGCAGTATTTGGTAATTCACCGGCATAATATAATTTGTATACTTTCCCGTGGTCTCATGGGTGTCTGTAACATCAAAGCCCCCCCAACGTCTTCTGTTAGTAGTATCATGTCTAGCACATTCCAGGCATGATAATATGTGATCCTCCATATGTATAAAATTGTGGGGCCACCAAGCTAATCTTTCCATTGCTAACAGGAGCTTTGGATGACCTCCTACCAAGAGCCGTGTATCCAAGTGAGAATATCTTTATCATCCTTAGTGATTACAATTAACCCTTCCCTCAAATAAAGTTGCTGGCCCTCATATTGGATAGGACCTGTTTCACAAGCTAGTTTTCATAGGCCCTAGCTCATCATGTTTTTCTGTAAATTTAGCTAGTTTACATGCTTGTTCATTAAGATTTTTTGCCTTTGCTCATGTCAAGACAGCTACAGGCACCGACATAACAGCTATTAACGGCTACTCATGTGCCACACTAGCTGCCTCCTTTGTCAGTGTGTCTACTTTGTTATTCCACCAATATTTTCGTGTTGCCTTCCTATGACCCTGAGCTTTTCTGATATTAATTATGTGGAAATGATGTGATTCCTCTTCAATAGCTTGCCACAGGGCATCATATTTTACTCCGCTTCCATGTGTTCCTTTGAACCTCATCACATTCCACCATGGAAGGTACATAGCAGCTCATTTACACACCTGGTCTCAATTGGCCGGTATTTTTAATATAACGATACCGGCAGGGTGCTCTAAATACCAGCTGGCTCGATCCTACGGATTCCTGTTATCCTCTGCTATAGTACAGAAGACTTAGGGTAGGCTAGAGGCAATGACTTGTATGGGGGAAGCGACCAGGGAGATTAGCTAGGAGATATTTAGGGATTTTGTCTGAACTAATTGGGTAGCCTAATATATATACGAAGACGAACACTAAGAAACAAAGATTCTTTGTGTTGTGAGTCTTCGCGTACCTTCATCCGCCACCATATTAGTTTCTTTGGTACGCGGTTTGAACAACAAAAATGCACCATTCGTGTTCGTTTTCATGTTCTCCCAAATACGAATGCACACGTCTACTGAACAGGACACTCAAACTTATACACACAGAGCCAGGTGAAATACAATATCCTCCCCCCATCCTGCCCAGGGTAACCATTCTGGCCATCTGCCTGGTGCCCTTCCCACTGACACTCTGCTGTAAAATGCCCTGGTGTACGCAAAACAGGGTGCCCCGGGCCCCCCTAATGGAAAACAGGGAGCTCCGTCTCTCCGACAGTCCAGCAGGCAGGGCGAGATGCTGAAGATGGGTGCAGATAGTATCATCACAGTATCTGAGTTTACAAATCCTGCTAATCTTGAGTCCTCAACATGTTATACTGAATACATAAAACATATTTCTATATATAATATTTTTATATATTAAAACATAAAATAATTCAATACAGCGTGATACGGTAAAAGTTACAAATGTTGGCTATTTACATTCAATAATAACTCATTCTTACTCTTTCTTCTTACTATGAAATTATAGAAGTTTGGTTAATACAGGATAAAGATCTTCATCCCTGGATATTTCATGTGAAATTGAAAAAAGAAGATTTTCCTCGAGATACAAAGTTACAGAAAATGAAATGAATGAAATGCTTGCGCTGAGACGCGGCCGGTGCTGCCGGTGCGGGGGACTCACCTTCGGCGACAGAAACTGTAACAGCCTCGAAAAACACCCGCTGTAAAAAGGAGCAAGACGGTCACCCACAGCACAGGACGGCTTTGGTCTCCTCCAGATGTTCCGCTCTCTAGAAAACATATAAAGACTGTAGGAAAGCACGGCAGGGTTTGTAGTTTCTCTGTGTTATAAAGTTGGCGCCTTAATATCATCAATTGTACCCAAAGACAAAAATGTGTATTTATTGATGTGTTTAATCAATTTCATCTGATGTTTACAAATTGCAGCTTTAGTGATAAAAATAAACCGTGTTCTAGCCTGCAAATCTGACCATATCTGCCATAACATGGTAGGAAGGACTAGTTACCTGCCCCCCTGGGACCCATCATTAACTTTTTTAATACATTTTCTACAATTCACGCTATAAATCTTCACAAAAATTTAGACATGGAAATAAGTCTAGTTTTAAAAAATGTATGGGATGTGTCTAAACGGCCAAAAAATACACACCTCACAAAGGTGGCCTTTTATCTCCAAAATAACCCTAAAAACCCATGCATGTGGGGTATCACTGCGCTCAGGAGATGTTACTGAACACATATTGGGGTGTTTGACACGGACATATACCAGGAGCGGTACATTTATACCTGAAGTACAACATGAAAAAAAAATCCAAAATTTTTCACTACCATAAAGTTTGACAACATTATTATAATTTTATTATATTTATTATATTTTTTATATATAATTTTATTATTTTATATATTTATTATATTTTGTTTAAAGTAAATTAGATGATATGATAAAAATAATGGTATCTAAAGAAAGCCCTGTTTGTCCTGAAAAAACAATATATAATATGTGTGGGAGCACGAAATGAGAAAGAAGAAAATCACAGCTAAACAGCAACACTGGAAATATACCGTATTTGCTCGATTATAAGACGACCCTGATTATAAGACGACCCCCCAAAATCTAAATATTAATTTAGGAAAAAACAAAAAGCCTGAATATAAGACGACCCTAAAGGAAAAAAAGTTTTACTAGTAAATATTAATTCATGTAAACAATTTTTTCATATTTAATAAAAGCTATGATTGAGAAAAATATATATTTTTTTATTTCCTTTTATTTGCCAACCTGTCCCCCCAGTTATGCACATCTGCCCCAAGGTTGCCACTCTGCCCCCAGAAATGCCTTTATACCCCTTTATTTGCCACTCTGCCCCATGATATGCCTTTTAACCCCCTATATGCCAGAGTGACATATAGGGGGTTAAAAGGCATTTCTGGAGGTATATATATATAACTGCTAACAGCAATCAAACTCCTATCAAGCCAAGGCAGCCAGTACATGCTGGAACCTGGGGATGATAGGAGTTTGAGTACAGCCTCCCTATGCCATGCTACCACCCCCCCTTACACATCCATGCTATCACACACACACTCATTCACAAACATTTTAATACTCATTCATTCCATTAATCACACATACACACACACACACACACACACACACACACACGCTCAAACCCCCCACCCCCTTACCTGAACCGCAGATCTCCCACTCGCAGACTTCTGCAGGGGCCCGCTGTGCGAGCAACTTCTCTGGCCCCGCCCCAAGAGGAAGGAGGAGGAGGCAGAATTATGTGACACTCTGCTAGCTTCCTGCTGCTAATAGAAGAGACGCTGCTGGGGACCAAAGCACCGGTAAGCAGCCTGGCCCCAGCAGACATTTTTTTGAGGTCTAATTAGAAGACGACCTTGATTATAAGACGAGGGGTATTTTTCAGAGCATTTGCTCTGAAAAAAACCTCGTCTTATAATCGAGCAAATACTGTACTACGAGTAAGAAACGGTCTTGTCATTAAGGGGTTAATATATATCAGCAGCAGGGTCTAATATTTATATATATTGGCAGCAGGGGCTAATATTAAAGAAACTGACAGTTCAGCTGCTTTTTTTTTCAATCATATTTCAATCACCGTCTTTACTTCAAAGACATAAGCACATATTATGTAGATAAAAATGCATATATATATATATATATATATATATATATACACCTCTGTGTGTGTGATCTCATGCGCTTCATAGTGTGTCCCTGAATGGCCGAAATAAAATGTCACCCTAATGTTAAAGTTGATAAGTTGCGATTCAGAGCGTCTGTGTGTTTGTCCGACGAATGATCTTCCAGCGAGTTATGTTCCCACCTAGACGGACGGAGTCAAAAGGTTGCAGTTCAGAGCTGCCGTCGATATAAAGTCCCAGGGGTCTATTATGTGAATTACTCGATGTGAGTGTTGCAAGAAAGGAAAAAGAGAAGAAACTGTCTTTAAACGTTTTTAACTTTTTTACTGAGATTATAAATTTACATCTTTAGAAAGGAGTAATGAATAAAAATTCTGTAATTAACCCTAATGTGTATATATATATATATATATATATATATCCTGTCTGTATCAGTTTTGAAAAATTTTTTATAAACGTATATTTACAAGATTATGTGTGTACTGGAACTAAGAATAAAATGCCTTATTTCTACAAATACATTATGTGTTCAAGAGTCCTTAATAGAGTATAAATACGTTATATATAGGTGCCTTGTGTTTATACAAGTTAATGATTAGGTGTGAATGAATTCATTGTGTATGTCAGTGAAGAAGATTTTAAATGGTGAATGGTTAATTATAAATACATTTTATTTATGCCCTGTGATCATCAGGAAGTAAGTGGGACAGCCTCCCAGTAGAGGTGGTAGAGGTTAATACAGCGAGGGTATTAAACATGCATGGGATAGACATACGGCTCCTGAATCTAAGACGAGACCAACGACTGGTTAAGGTTTGAGTCGTTACAGCAGGAGAAACGGGTGACCAGACGGGGGCCGGATGGGGTTCAAGATTTCTATTACCTATTTAAATAAATCATATTAAGAGTAGCTTAGAATTTTCCGTGGAAATATAAATATATTTTTGTACTTTCACTTGAAGTTACTGCAAGATGTAGATTAGAAACTTACAAGAGCAGAGCTCTCTTCTCCTTCTGTACCAGTATGTGTTACTGCGAGTTAGTATGTGTTACTGCGAGTTAGTATGTATTACTGCTAGTTATGGCGTGTTACTGCGAGTTATGGCGTGTTACTGCGAGTTATGGCGTGTTACTGCGAGTTATGGCGTGTTACTGGGAGTTATGGTGTGTTACTGGGAGTTATGGCGTGTTACTGCGAGTTAGTATGTGTTACTGCGAGTTAGTATGTGTTACTGCGAGTTAATGTGTGTTATGTTATATTATTGTAGATGTGTTCAAACAGTGATGGGATAGACAGATGAACCTTGTAATGAAAACAGTTTATTGCTGTTACCCTTCATGACTCCTACTCCCTTCCTTCTAGTTTTTACTCTCTTGTCCTTCTCTACTTCCTGTCTTGGCCCACACATCTCTGTATACATGCAACATACACATTCTACAATTATGTTGTTGTTGTTTATTTTCTCTGCCCCCTATTGTAACAGCGCTATATAAATAAATGTGATGATGTCCTCAAGATTATAAAAACAGTATTGAAGAAATGGACACATGAAGCACAGTATTTTTGTATTAAGTCGGCTGGGGCCATTTCCAACCGAACAAGGGTGGGTAATAAGTCAGAGACATTGGGGTGGAATATGCGCCTGTTATTATATTTATTGCGTATAATCCAGGAAGGCTGTCTCTTTGTAACATAGTCAAAGTCAGGCTGTCCGACTTCATTCCCCGCCATTGAGAAACGAGCAGCCTTTAAAATATCTAAAGTCCAACTTACCAATAACCCTCAGTCTGACCTCGATGTCTCTGTAATCCGCCTTGTTCATCACTTGACAGACATAAACTCCTTCGTCACGATGCTCCACATGGGTCAGAGTCAGGTCCAGTCTCCCGTTAGACAAGTCAGGAGTCATGTTGGTGCGGCCTCTGTACTGAGGAGGCTGGTGCGTTAAATCGAATTGTCCTTTATTAAAGGCGAGAAGCACCAGGGATGGTTTTGTGCCGATCTTCTTCACCCATGACACCAGCAGATCCTCTGTGCCAGATATAAATGGGACTGAACAGGGAAGGACGGCGGTTCCATGAAGGACAGCAGTGACAGTCGGTACGGAGCCTGTTAGAGAATGAAAGGAACATCACGTGTATTAATATTACTCCGCGGCATTAAATAATAATAACAGCACTGAGAATCCTCTCTCACTGGTTTTATGAACAGACAATTAAACGTGTGTGGGGGGGGGGATAGGATGCCTCAGGGTAACATCACTGCATGTATGAATTATAATATGATATACAAGTGACGCGTAGCTTGAAAAATAGTAGCTTGGTGGCGATGGGTACAAGTACCGGCACTTACTGTGTTGGTAATGAGTGATAACGTGGATTTAGTGGCGGTTACTGCGATCCGGTACACTGTGATAAATGACCAGGATGATGTGTTGAAGCTGTTTGTTCTGAAGGCTTTTATTAGGATGATGGCTGGGAGTGTATGGAAGGAATGTTGTTCGCTTCCCTGAACAAGCAGGTTTTCAGAGAGGTTTTGAAAGTCGCGTACGAGGCAGAAAGTCTGACGGAACGGGGAAGGGAATTCCACAGGAGGGGAGCGGCGCGGGTGAAATCCTGAATACAGGAGTGGGAAGAGGTAACAACAGTAGAAGAAAGCCGCAGGTCGTGAGAGGAGCGAAAAGGTCGGTTGGGGGTGTATTTGGATAGGAGGATAGAGATGTAAGGTATAGTATAGTGTTGTACAGTATAGTGTTATTGTGTATAATATAGGGGTGTATTGGGATAGGAGGATAGAGATGTAGGGTATAGTATAGTATAGTGTTGTGTTGTATAGTATAGTGTTATGGTGTATAGTATAGTGTTATGGTGTATAGTATAGGGGTGTATTTGGATAGGAGGATAGAGATGTAAGGGGGTGAAGAGTTGTTGAGGACTCTATAGGTCAGGGTTAGAAGTTTAAATTTGATTCTGGAGGGTATGGGGAGCCAATGAAGTGATTGGCATAGTGGAGCAGCGGATGAGGAGCGGCGGCAGAGAAAGATTAATCTAGCTGCAGTGTTGAGGATGGATTGAAGCGGTGAAAGGCGGGAGAGGGGGAGACTAAACGGTTAGTAGGCATTTGCAGTAATCCAGACGGGATATCACAAGGGAGTGGATTAGTAATTTAGTAGCGGTATCTCGTGTGAGGAAAGGGCGGATTCGGGAGATGTTTTTCAGGTGGAGGTGGCTGGATTTGGTGAGGGACTGGATGTGAGGGATGAAGGAGAGAGTAGAGTCAAGGGTGACACCAAGGCAGCGAGCCTGGTCTGTTGGTTGGATAGTGGAGTTATCAACAGTAATAGAGATGTCAGGAAAAGTGGACATAGCAGATGGCGGGATTACCATGAGTTCCGTTTTAGAGATGTTGAGCTTTAGATAACGGGACGCCATCCATGATGCAATTCCTGATAGACAGTCAGTGAGTGAGTTAGGAGAGAGGGGGAAAGGTCAGGAGCAGAAATATAGATTAGGGTGTCATCTGCATATAGGTGGTACTGGAAACCAAAGGAAGAAATACGTTTTCCGAGGGAAGAAGTATATATGAAGAATAGCAGAGGCCCAAGAACTGAGCCTTGAGAAACACCAGTAGACAGCGGTAGGGGAGAGGAGCAAGTTCCAGTAAATGAGACACTAAAAGTATGGTTAGAAAGGTAGGATTTAAGCCGTGAAAGAGCCGTGTCACGGATGCCATGAGCATGGAGGGTTTGTAGGAGAAGAGGGTGGTCGACTGTGTCAAAGGCTGCTGAGAGGTCCAAGAGAACAACCAGTGAGAATTGACCTGTCGTTTTAGCTGTGAGGAGGTCATTAGTAATCTTAGTCAGTTAAAGGATAGAGATGGCAGAGAATGAGCCGGGGAGCCCTTAATGTAAAAAAAACATAAAGGTAAATCTTATACAAAGTAATAAGGAGAACCTGGACACGGTTTGGAGAAGTTTATAACTTAGTAATAAAGTGTTTGGCAGCCTCGGTGTGATATACAGACCCCCCCCCCCAGACACGCAGAGGAGCTCCACCACCTTCTGGCTCAGGAAATACCTAAGAAGCCAACGAAAGGTGAGGTTATCATTATAGAGACTTTAATCTTCCTGATGTCATACCCCTTGATTGTATTGTATTAAGCGCTGCGTAAATTATTGTCCCTATATGAATAAAAGATGATAATAATAATAATAATGTAGTAGAGATGTCCTCCTTACAGGGACTGAGTCTGAGACAGTTGGTAGAGGAGCCGATTACAAACAAGAGGCTTCAGTAGGGACACATGAAAAACTCTAGGAATATGAAGAATAGTAGAAAGTTGAATTTCATATGCATCCGAGTATTAATTTTTTTTTAGGTTAATTTTCCGAGTATACCAAATGGACCAATAAAACGAGGAGCCAGTTTGGAGGAGGCGACTTTAAGTTTGATGTTTTTTGTGGGAAGCCAGACTCGATCTCCCTTTATGTAAGATGGCCCCAAGTTTATTGGCTTGAGCTTTATAGGTTTCAGAAGCTCTAGTTAAACATTGATGCGCCTTGTCCCAAATGGAAGGTAATAGTTGTAAATACCGGTCAACAGCAGGAACAGGGGTCTCCGGAAATGCCGAGATGCCTGCATCTAAGCAGCTATAGACCCCCAACATATACCGTTGGAAAGGTAATTCCAACGGTATATGTAAAAAAAAAGAATAAAAAATATTAAGTTAAAAAAATAAAAATGTAAAAAAAATGATTTGGGGTCTCTAGAGGCAGATAAAGATCAAAATTGCCTAGGGACCCCCAAATTAAATTATCTAAACAAACTAGTTTAACTTTAAAAAAAAAAAAAAAGTTGAAATATTCTAGCTAAATGATCACTGTGGTAGCCAATGTTACCACGGTGATCATATAGCTATTAAAAGTCACATTCCCTTTTTAAAAATGGCCGATACTAAATTTTAATCCCTTTGATCATGTATTATATTATTAAAATCAGCCATTTAGCCTGTGCGGTACGTGAGTAACCATCTCATCGCTGCAGCGCCTTGCATTTTTACTGCAAAACTTATTTTTGCTGTAAAAGTGATTTTTTTTCTCCCTTTACCATCATTTCTTTGGGATTGTAAGGGGAAAGAATGGTGTGTGCTTCTGTGAGTGAATGTATGGAAAGAATGGTGTGTGCTTCTGCGAGTGAAAGTATGGTGTGTGCTTCTGTGAGTGAATGTATGGAAAGAATGGTGTGTGCTTCTGTGAGTGAATGTATGGAAAGAATGGTGTGTGCTTCTGTAAGTGAATGTATGGAAAGAATGGTGTGTGCTTCTGTGAGTGAATGTATGGAAAGAATGGTGTGTGCTTCTGTGAGTGAATGTATGGAAAGAATGGTGTGTGCTTCTGTAAGTGAATGTATGGAAAGAATGGTGTGTGCTTCTGTGAGTGAATGTATGGAAAGAATGGTGTGTGCTTCTGTGAGTGAATGTATGGAAAGAATGGTGTGTGCTTCTGTGAGTGAATGTATGGAAAGAATGGTGTGTGCTTCTGTGAGTGAATGTATGGAAAGAATGGTGTGTGCTTCTGTGAGTGAATGTATGGAAAGTATGGTGTGTGCTTCTGTGAGTGAATGTATGGAAAGTATGGTGTGTGCTTCTGCGAGTGAATGGAGATATGAAAGGCATGTGAATGATCAGTAATTAGGGTTGAAGCCTTGACGTGGCATTACTGCTCGTGCAAGAAGTTAAATTATGGTACATAAAGTACATATTTTCAAAAACTACACCCCTTGGCGCATCAAATGAGGGGCTGCGTGTATTAGTAGCACAAGACAGAAATTAACTTTGTGCTTTTAATTTTTTATAAGTTTGATATTCACTTATTTGTTGTGCACGTCAGATTTGTGATACAAATACAAATAAGACCTCATTTGGTGCAGCCGGGGGTGAAGTTTCTAAAAATATATAGTTTTGTTGGCATATTTTAACATCCCGGGCAGCTAGAGCTGTTTAATTGACGGCAGCCATGCATTAAATTTAAAGATGTCTTTTGTGATAGTCTAATAAATTTAACTTTTAGCAATAAAATATTAGAAAAACACAGTCTACTGCTCCCAATTTCTGTTTATTTTAGACCGGTTACCTACT
Organism: Spea bombifrons; assembly: GCF_027358695.1. Classification (NCBI taxonomy): domain Eukaryota; kingdom Metazoa; phylum Chordata; class Amphibia; order Anura; family Pelobatidae; genus Spea; species Spea bombifrons. The sequence continues at coordinate 1,745,568 of NC_071088.1, forward strand.
ACAAATATTTAGCAGCACAGCTTTTAATATTAGAGTTTAGAAAAATAAAATTACAATCAAGTAATATATGCAAATATAAACTATGCAAATATAGTTTGCATAGTTTATTCCCCAGAAAACGTGAGATGCACCAAAATGCTCAAAATTGCCTTAGCCCCAGGGTGGGAAATGGCTTAGCAGCCAAGGGGTTAGGATTCAATAAAATGTATATTTTATTATTTTATGTTTTGTGATGAGGAGACATCGATCGTTTCTAGAATCAATGTTTTTTTTTACCTTCGCAGGGTGCCCAGGAAAGCAGGAACAGCGAGAGAGCGATGCCATGGATCTAAAACAGCGAAGTTACTGCATTATTACAAATTACACGCTTTTTACATAGTTTTACGTTTAGTGCATTTTTGGTGTTTTAGGGATTGTCTCGCGTGTCTGTCTAGGAATCAGAAATTCAGAGATCACAGAAGGAAATGTGGTAAATAGTTTTAGCAGATCATTTTTTCCCTAAAAGCAGGTCATTTGTGTACTACTTTGAAAAAGTTATCCTGGAGTAAAGTTTGGGAAGTGATTCTACTACATGTACCCCTTCTTACCCAAGAAAACATATTCATCTCAGAGACGGACATTCTGGGAGTATCTGGAATTTATCTGAATGGAAGAAGAGAGAGAGAGAGAGAGAAAAGGTTAAAAATGTACTTTATTTATATACATACCTGGGAACTTCTTCACTCGGAGCCTTCCCTTGCGAGACGCGACCAGGAACTGCCCACTGATCGTATTGTCAGCGGGAAACACCTACATTTAAAGGGCAAATGGGCGGGGAGCGAGGCGTGTCAGGAGCCCGCTCACGTGACCCGGAGGATTCGGGGGTGTTGACGCAGAGAAGCGGTCAAACTTGGAGAGTTCCCAGGTATACTTATATAGAACTTATACAGTAGTAAGTGTTAAGAAACACATTACAGAACCGGGTGCTAGTGATTGGAATTGACTGTAATCCCAGCATCCTCTTCTCCAATGCCGTCTCCTCTGCTGATGTCAAACTGTCACTCACCTCCTCCTTTGGACTTTCACAATGAACCAACCTCCCCAAACAGTATAATGGCCATCAAATTGACCTGGGTGTGTGTTTATATCTGGGTATGTTAGTGTGAGTGTCTGGGTGTGTGTGAGTGTCTGTTAGTGTCTGTATGTTAGTGTGTGTTTCTGGTTATGTGTGTTAGTCTGAGTGTCTGTATGTTAGTGCGTGTTTCTGGTTATGTGTGTTAGTCTGAGTGTCTGTATGTTAGTGTGTGTTTCTGGTTATGTGTGTTAGTCTGAGTGTCTGTTTCTGTGAGGGCTCCTCCCGAGATCAGGCTCTGGACCCGCCATTGGCCACCCACAAATTCTGGACAAACAAGTCGCTCTGACCTTGACCAATACAGCGCAGGAGGATAAAAAGAAGGCTACACTTCATGTGGCAGAGCTGAAATAGTTAATCTCACTATGTTAGCCATAGACGATTGATTGATTAGCCATTGATTGATTAATTAATCAATTAAGGGTGTGGTTGGAGGGCTAGAAAAAGGGAGCTCTCAGTCAGACACCTGAGACCATGTTGTTTGAGCTCCAAGCTGCCAGAGAGTAAAGCAGGGCTGTAAGTTACATTCCAGGGGCCCGGTGTCGCTGGGTACCTGGGGTCAGTCAGGGACTCACAGACACGCAAACAGCCTGACAATCAGGGCCGGCCCAAGACATAATGCCGCCTGGGACGAAGTTTAAAATGACGAACACCCCCCCCCCGCCAGGGGTCATTATCTACCCTTCCTCTCCCTCCCTATTATCTACCCTTCCTCTCCCTCCCTATTATCTACCCTTCCTCTCCCTCCCTATTATCTACCCTGCCCCCCCCTTTGCACTTACCTTTCAGCAGGCCTGCGGCAAGTCTCCCTGCTCTGCCACGGTACGCGCTGCTTTACTGCTGAGTGCCCGAAACGACGTCATTTTCCGGCGCTCAGCATTACAAGCCGGTACCGAGCTAGAGGGCTCGCAGAGGAGAGAGAGGGGCGCCGAGCAGGTAAGCGAAAACCACTCAACGCCCATCTCTCTCCTCCACTTTAAAAAAAAAAAAAAGGGCTTGGGGCGGCAAAGTGCCGCCTCTTCAAAAGTGCCGCCTGGGGCAATTGCCCCACTCTGCTCCATGGTAGGGCCGGCCCTGCTGACAATCGTCAGATTCGTTCTCCTAGGGGGAGATTTATGATTTATGTTAAAGGTTTTTTTTGTACCTTTGTGGGGTAGTTGTTGCAGGTACAGCACACACGAAGCAGGATTCCTTGTAAATCATGTAGCCTTTTAATCTGTATTAATTCAGCATCCAGGTGTAAAAACATCAGATACAGCGGCCGGATTTAACATAAATCATAAATCTCCCACCAGGAGAATTATCTGACGATTGCCTGTCTGCGGGCCCCTGACTGACCCCAGGTACCCAGCGACACCGGGCCCCTGGAATGTAACTTACAGCCCTGCTTTACTCTCTGGCAGCTTGGAGCTCAGGGTCTCGGACTCGGCTGAGAGTCCCTTTCATAGCCACCAACCTCTGCCTTCATGATTCATTATTCCCAGATCTATCTGCTCCCTTCTCTCCAGCTGATATAGTGAGATTAACCATTTCACCTCTGGATTTGTACATTCTGTCACACTTCCAATAGAAACGGCTCCAAGGTATGAATAAGCAGGGGGGGACGTGGAGGCTTGGGAGGGGTGACTATTTGGTGGCTTTGAGGGGGACATTTAGTCAAAGCAGGAGGCAGAAGTGAGTGTGTGTGAAGGATACTTTGTGTATGGGTGTGTGTATGGGTGTTTTTTTAAACAAACATTACTAGAGGCACCTGATTTTTTTTATCTCCCTCCCTACATTACTGGAGTCGAGCTATCAGACACTTTCAAACCAGTGGTGAAGCCATCAGGCGCTTTTTCTTTAGATTAGCAAAAGGTGCATTAGACCTGCAAACGTGATAATAATCATATAATGTTATATAATAATCATAATGTTATATAATAATTATATAAATGATAGAATTCTGAGTGGATTAGGCAGAGTTCTCACACAAATATATCTCCCTGCAAAATTATATACGTTTATTAAACAAATTAAAGGTAAATATCCGCTCATATCATATGGCATTTTCTAACATTTCTGCGTATATTACAAAAATCCACCATTGGACCAACACAGTTACACTGTACATATCTCATACACCACCCCCTCTATTATATCTTACAATATGGTGCATTTTTTACTGTGGAAATTTAAAGATATAGCTCCCCAAATATCAGCGCAGTTTAAAAAAATATTCCCCCATTGGACCAACACAGTTACGCTGCACATATCTCACATACATCCCCTTCTATTATTTCTGAGAATTAAGAATTTTAACAAAAGATCATTCAATGTGTTAGATCTTTGTTAGATCAACTGTTTTTTTTTTCATTAGAGCTACTCTAAAATATGCAACAATCTTTTTCAGGGGGGCTAACCGGTAGCCAGCCCCCCCCTCAACAAAAAATTCAACAAACTGTTATTGATTATGATAGCTCCGCGTTAGATCAGGTTTGATCAGACACAAATTTTGTTATATCTATTCTAATTACTGAGATATTGCATATTTAATGAAGGGGCTGCCCCCCCTCAACTGAAATTTGGATTTTTTAAATTGATTTTGGTTGATATTCATTAGATCCGGTAAGATCAACAGTTTTTTTCGTTAGATCTATCACGCAGGAGGCGGTATTCACAATCCTATTTTGTGTGTCATAGACCCGGTTTGTAACGAGGAGCCCAGCTATAGGAGGTATTTCTGTCTCAGACTTTTGTTTCTCTTACCGTGCCGAGGATTTCCCGTTCATTTATTCCTCATTACTTTGGTTGCGTCTTCCTCTGCTCCTGGACAGGTAGCCCGGAACAGATACGCACCTTGTGAAGGGGAGAATACTAGATGGTTCCTTCAAAAGATTAAGCCTTTGCGGACTGTCGTGTATGTCATAAAAAAAAATTCCCCATACTCTGTAAAAGTAAACAATACTTTGGAAAGCAATCATTCCAAAGGTGAGCTGCCTGCCAAGGCAAAAAGTGAAATAAATATTTTTAGGAAGCATAGGGTTAACTGCACTTTGAAACAGGTGTGTCTCTTCAGCAGATACCGCAACAGAATAAGACTCTTCCTTGTACGAAGAGAGATATGGATGCTGTTTATTACAAAAATGTAAAATCCTCACATTATTTAGTGAACAAAACTGCCCCTATATACTGAAAACTGCCCCTATATAACGGAAACTCATCCTGTATGCCTGAAACAGCCTCTATATACCTGAAACTGCCCCTATATACCCGAAACTGCCCCTATATACTGGAAACTGCCCCTATATACCGGAAACTGCCCCTATATACCCGAAACTGCCCCTATATACCTGAAACTGCCCCTATATACTGGAAGCTGCCCCTATATGCCTAAAACTACATCCAGCCCTTTTAAGATAAGGTATGAAAGGTTGGAGAAAATGGTTATTTTTAGAGCCTGCGTATTACTGCCGTGTAACCGGCTCGGCTCCTTCTCTCTGTGAATACATTTCTTCCTGATTTACCAAAAGTTCTCTCATCGTCTGCTGCGCTTTATCACGGAACGAGGAGTCGGACAGTTTTTGCAAACATTTTATTGCTATTTTTGAGACAAAACAGAAATTTCAATCTATGTGTAACAAATGCCAGAAACACGTATGTTTACGGGAGTTAAATAAATTGGTGGCTTCTAAACTACCACAAATGGGACACGGCCCTAGAAAAAAAGGACTATGAAAACGTCAAACTGAAACGGGTGTGATGCAGTTTAACCCTGTAGCTCCCCGAGAAAGATGCCAAACCTGAGCAACTTTTAATTTTTTTAAATTTCATTTTGCCTTTTTTTCATACAAAATACTGTCTCACATTTATAAATATGGTTTGAAAGAAAGCCCTACTTGTCCAAAAAGAAAACAAAATATAATCTGTATGGGTTCGTGTAACGGGTTCACCAAGAGAGCCGTAGTAACTCCCAGAGATCACCCACATGTATCCTCCTCTTGTCCCCGGAATCACTTCCAGCACCAGTCTGCATGCGCACCTTGGAACCCTGCTATGTGTACCCAATAAGTAGACACAACTACCTTGAACTGAGTACAGAAGGAATGAACAGTTTATTGTTATAAAACATAGACTGATATAGCCACAGAACTTCATTAACATAAATTAACAGATACATGTATTCAGCCCAACCTTTAATCCCCAGTCAGAAATCCTATTGATGGGATTAATTAAACAATGGAGTTCCTGCCTGTTTGGCAGCCAGGCTGGAGCCATCCCTGACTACCTTGGGGCCTTGTACGACAGGTCATTCTGTCACAGTTCGTTAATTGAGAAGGAAGGTAATTACAGTTTAAACGAAGACACAGGAAAAACTGCTTTGGTGCGCTAGTGTAAAATAGTCCTGGTTCTGAAGGGGTTAAAGTAGAGGCTGCACAATAAATCATTATGCGGATACAATAATTAATTTTCAAGATATATATATGACTTTTGGGGGCCATAATGAAGATGGCCGCTTGTTAGCCGAGCTCCCGTGGCGGCGGATTTATATCTTCAAACAGCGGTCTCTTAAGGCGCCCATCCGCAGCAATTTCCCCTCCCGCTGCAGATCCTGGATAAATTGGTGGACAAGCATACCACACCATTGCGGCTCTCCACCCAGCAGCCCTGGAAGATGAGGCGCAAAGGCCACACTTACCACTTCGCGGCCTACACGCACCCCAGCAGCCGACAGAAAACAACTGATCCTGACGAGTCCATCGGCTGTAGCCTTATCGCATCGTGGGGGCAGAGTATAGAGGGGGTGCGCCCCGGGCACCTGCCGCGATGCCCAAGCAACCTTTTTGGACCAAAGCCAGACACTAGAGGAGTTGCGACATCGCTAGTGGAGGACCTGAGATACGCAATGCGAGTCACCGTGATAAACGAGCTCAGCTCCCACTCCTGTAGCCGCACATTGCCAGAAGTCACCACTGGAACACAAGGTGAGGTGGCAATAACCCATATCGCATTGACTAGGGGCCTATAACCTGAGCCACGCGACCTCGAATCACCGTAGTGGTTCATACACTCCATGAATCAGAGCTTACAGACCCCACACAGCAATATTTTCCAGTTGTATCCAAAGCAGCTGTTGGACAACAAACTTTTTCTGACACTTGCCTGAAAACCAACACCATACTTCCAGATTGCAAAGGAATTGCCGTTTTAGTCGTCTCTGTACAAAGAAAAGCACAGCCCAGTGATCAGCCATAAACAAACAACAAGCGGTTAAAAGATTATCAGAGCGAATTGCCCTGTCAGTAAAAAGGGAGATAAAGCATTTTTTAGATATATAAACGAGAAAAGGAAAGTAAAACAAGGATTAGTTAGAATAAAAACAAAAGGAATGGATGTAGAAGAGGATAAAGGTCTCGCCGACGGCCTCAATGAATATTTCTGTTTTTACAAACGAAAATGAAGGAATGGGAAAAAAGACTGAATCATTTGAAATCTGTGAGTTTATCGAGGCGGAGGTTCTACTTCAGTTGTAAAGACAAATAAGTCGATGGGGCTGATGGGATACACCCCAAGTTATTAAAAGAGCTCGGGGGTGAACTAGCAAAACCATTAACTGATATATTTAACGAATCATTGGTAACGGGAGTTGTCCCTGGGGATTGGAAAGTAGCGAATGTTGTGCCCATTCACAAAAAGGGCAGTAGGGAGGAGTCGGGCAACTACAGGCCGGTGAGTCTTACATCTGTAGCGGGGAAATTAATGGAAACTCTGTTAAAGGAAAGGATTGTTTGACATCTGAAGTCACACGGGTTTCAAGATCAGAAACAACATGGGTTTACCTCAGG